>NC_092570.1:4694000-5022500 GCF_037975245.1 Apostichopus japonicus
TTCCATATTTTTATTAATTTGTCTAGTTACGGGTTTGTTCGGTAAGGCTATGTATATATTTTATGCTCTATTTCAGGTACTAATTGTTATTTCAGCTGAATTGTATTCGTTTATATTTATTACAGTCGGGACTTTTGTGTGTCGGGGTCAAGGGTCACAAAGGCTCATATCATATTAAGTTATGGAAATGTCTGTATTCTCATGAGGTCTTGCTATTGATGTTCAAATAATTTATTGCAAACACTAAATTTGCACAACTTTTGAAGTTTGTTCAATCAGCCAGGTATTAGTTGGCATGATTGCATGTCACCTGGTAATTACAGTTCCATATTCTTTCTGCCTTTCGTCTGGTCACCTCTCCTCTCATATTATATTATTAGTGACAAAATGTGTTGACCGAAAGCGAATCTGAAGTGTCTTAAATTAATCAATATTCCAATTCACTTGATGATAATCAAAATACTGGACTTTGTTCCAACAGAGTATCCCCATCCCTTATCCCCTACTTCCCCCCTCCCAACCCCCACCCCCCCCCCCATAAATAAAAATACAGTAACCATAAAATGGAACCCTTCAAATGCCTGCTTGGTTGTTACAGTCGTGATATTGCTTTTTGATCACAGCAAGTATCCAAAATTTGAGCCTACATCAAGTGTTTATGCAGTTATCACAGTTCTATCAGAAATTACAACAAGTCAGACACACTTAAATAAATTAATTTAATTATTTATAGTCAAGACATATCTCTTACATGTCTTGACGTAGCTTGCAAGGAGAGAGAAATTATTATCTTGCCTTTTATAATATTTTTAGATTTAGAGGTATATTTAAGTAACATTGAATTTTTGATATTTGTATTATTTTCAGTGGCATTTTGTATGTTTATGGGTTTTTTCTTCCCTTTTCTTAAATATATATATATTTTTTTTCTTAAATATGCATAAAACTGTGGGTGCACTGCTAGGGTTACCATTGCCTTACAACATGTATCAAAAAGGTTTGTGCCTTTTAGATTTATCAAGAGGTGCTTGTAGTCTTGGTTTTTGGTTCCTTGCTTTAGCAAAAGGAACCTATGCAGTCAGGTTGGCGTGTGTGTGTGTGTGTGTGCGTGTGTGTGTCTGTGTGTGCATCTGTGACACTTTCTTGGGTACGCTCTATCTCAATAAGGGAAAGTTGGATTGAGGCCAAACTTGGACTATAGATCCGCCATATGGAGAAGGTGTGCCCTATTGTTTTTGGTGCCCACAAAGGTCACCAAAGGTCAGTTATGGTCCAAAAACCGAACATATTAAAACTGCAATAACTCCCAGTGCCAATGTGCGACAAGATTGATATTTTGGGAAAAGTTGTTAACTGGTTAGGGGAACATTTTCAAGCTTAACGGTCATGTGATCCGAGGTCACCAAAGGTCAATTAATGATAAAAAACTAGTTTTTTTGCGATAACTTGAGAACGAAATGTCCGTTAGGGTTGGGAGTTGCTTCAATGTTATCCAATTGTTGACCCGCATCTGGGTGACCCTTGACCTCAATTTGACCTTTGGTGACCTTTACGTGTTTTTGGGGATTTTTACAGTTTTGATGCTATTTTCAGATGTCAAAGGTACCTTCTGATCATAAATGTCAATGGGTTGACCCCGTGTGACCTTTATGTGCGAAGTTATATGGGGTCAAAGTTTTTCGGTCGGAGTTAGGATGGTTGTACAGACTTTTCATTTTGTTTTTTGGAATCAGGAGATTAAACTTCATCTGAAACCAAGGTCAAAAGGTCAAAGGTCACATTAGAAAAAATGTGCTTATTTTGGGAGGAAACGAGCAAAAAAGAAAATGTTTGGTTTTGATGCTAGATTTGGATATGAAAGGTACCTTCTGATCAAAAATGTCAATTGGTTGACACCCGTGTGACCTTCGTGTGCGAAGTTATACGAGGTCAAAGTTAATTTTCAGACATTTAATGCAACAACTCCCAGTTCCAAGGTGTGACATGGTTGATATTTTTGGACAAGTTGCAAATGGTATAGGGGAATATTTTCAAACTTAACGGTCATGTGATCCGAGGTCACCAAAGGTCAATTAATGTCAAAAAACTAGTATTTTGGGGGTAGAAAATGGGCAAAGAAAAAAATGTTTGATTTTTTATAGTTTGATGCTCTAATTTAGGTCTCATCAATCAAAAATGTCAATAAGTTGACCCAAGGTGACCTTTGTATGTTAAAGTATATGAGGTCAAAGTTAATTTTCAGACATTTAGTGTAATAACTCCCAGTGCCAAGGTGTTACACGGTTGATATTTTGAAACAAGTTGCAAATGGTATAGGGGAATATTTTCAAACTTAACGGTCATGTGATCCGAGGTCACCAAAGGTCAATTAATGATAAAAAACTAGTATTTTTGCGATAACTTGAGAACAAATTGTCCGTTAGGGTTGGGAGTTGCTTCAATGTAATCCAATTGTCGACCCGCTTCTGGGTGACCCTTGACCTCAATTTGACCTTTGGTGACCTTTTTAGTGTTTTGTGGATTTTTACAGTTTTGATGCTATTTTCAGATGTTAAAGGTAACTTCTGATCATAAATGTCAATGGGTTGACCCCTGTGTGACCTTCGTGTGCGAAGTTATATGAGGTCAAAGTTAATTTTCAGACATTTAATGCAATAACTCCCAGTTCCAAGGTGTGACAAGGTTAATATTTTTGGAGTAGTTGCAAATGGTATAGGGGAATATTTTCAAACTTAACGGTTATGTGATACAAGGTCACCAAAGGTCAATTAATGATAAAGAACTAGTATTTTTGCAATAACTTGAGAACAAAAGTGTTGGCTATAGTGTTGGTTACTTTATGGGAACATGTAGGACCACAATTACTTGGACTATTTTAGCCCAATCTTGCTTGATAATATTATGTGTATTGTCATATACTCCAAGCAAGGAACCACAGTGCCCTTGGGCTCTTGTTATTTATAGTACATACTGAAAGTTAAAAAAATAATTAACTTTTAATGCATTTGTATCATTAATTGTAGTTTTTTTAATAATTTCTTCTTTTGTGACTTTTATATATTTGAATCAGTTGTAGCTTATTTATATCGTCAATGTTTAATGAACTATTTTTCCAATTTGTAGTGTTTGCTGGGAATGAAGGTAAATTATGAGGGTAGGGTTTTGTATGTCTGCTAGATATAATGTGCCTATA
This sequence comes from Apostichopus japonicus, assembly GCF_037975245.1. Lineage (NCBI taxonomy): Eukaryota > Metazoa > Echinodermata > Holothuroidea > Aspidochirotida > Stichopodidae > Apostichopus > Apostichopus japonicus. Next base: position 4,697,194 of record NC_092570.1, read on the forward strand.
GAGCAGTGCTTCTCAACCTTTCCTCTCAGATTCCCCACCTGGGTGAAAAAGTGTTTCCTCATTCCTCCCCTCCCAATATATTTCTACAAAAAATCAAAAAAGGTACCACATATTTTTTCAATCACTTTCTTTCTCATACTGTAACAGAGAACATTACCACTCAATCAATGATTTTGTTATGTCTTAGGATTCACAATAAAATTCACAAAAGTAATGTTCATCTTTATCTGTATAATCATTGGATATGGAATAAAAATAGGCTATGAGCATTCAGTTCAATGATTAATGGGACCCTTGAGCTTAATGCTCTTGAACAAGTGCCTTAATGTCATGATTTAGCTTGGTTCATTTAAGACTTTAATCGTTTTCCAGGCTACCAGGTTTGTTTGGTTAGAATATGTCATAGGGCTGAATGTGCACTCAACTAAATAGGAAGGTCATTCCCCCCCCCCCCCAATTCCCCCTTTCTTCTCAATTCACCTTGTTAATTCCCCTCTGGGCTCCACATGGACCCTGTTTGAGAAGCACTGCTATAGAGTAAAGTGTGTTGTGCTCTGTTTGGTAGGCAGATGGGATGGTGGTGCTGTGGTAAAGTGTGTGGCACTATGTTTGGTAGGCAAATGCAGATGGGATAGGGCTGTGGGAAGCATTTGCAGGGTAGATGTGGTGGAGGGAGGGGGGGGGAGGGGTGAGCAGTGTCCAGAGAAGAGAATACAAGATAAAGTGGTCTCCAGTATGTTTAACTGACCAATCACATTTTATACTATAGTATAAGTTTTCGCTTTGGAACCACCATCTCAAATCAAACACTAACTTCTCTTGTCTGTATGATGATGGTAGAGGTTCTGTGATATTTAATTTTTCGACACAGAACCCAGACAAGAATACCTTGTGGGGGAAATGCTTCATACTGTAAGTTTAAAGTTAGTATAGAAAGTTGACAAAAGACATGGATCCCCAAAGAAACAAAATTGTGTGGTACTTGGGTAAAACTTAACATTATGTAGTTTCTGGGGTTCTATGAAACAACTCACAATTGAAAATCCAACTATGTGTACATACATAAACTAATGCAAATATTGTATAAAATGTTTTGTCTTTACCTCTAAGTGCAATTTTTTGTCCTTTTTATGTTCATTTGCTAAGTTTGGTACTATTTTTTGTAGGATGTTGGTGATGAGACTGTCCTAAAAATAAAGTCACCGTTGAAGACAAAAATCTGTAAACTTGTAGTCTTTTTCTAGTTTATTAACCTGGATAATTTTATCTCAATACAGGTAGTAATATATCGACAGTTGAAAATACAAGACCAGTGTGATAATGGTTATTTATGATATGATATAGTTTAAAACTAACAATATTTAAGACCTGAAGGTTTACAAGCCATTACCTTCATGGACATATCTACATACTGCCTGAATATAAATGGTGACGAACGAACCTCTAGAACGGAAAGATTTGTGTCCAAAATTTAAAATTGTTGCATGCAACAATTGTTGGCCACTTCTTACCCTCCTGTTAGCTCAAAACACTCCTTTGCCACCTTTGCCAATATGATGGTATATGCAAATTTGATAGATGATAAGCGAAGAAATAATATGATTCTTAACTGCATCATATTCCTCTTAACATGACCCATCTATCCCATAATACTCCTCTTGGCTATATTATTTTATGACTATCCATGTACCCAACTTGCCCTTCCAATCTACCCTTTATGGTACCAATTAGCCCCTCTTATCTCTCCTTTATGGTCCCTTTTTGCACCCCCAATCTACCCTTTATGGACCCAATTAGCCCCTCTAGTCTACCCTTTCACGGTCTCAATTTGCCCCTCCAATCTACCCTTTAGGGTCCCAATTTGCCCCTCTTATCTCTCCTTTATGGCCCCTATTTGCACCCCCAATCTACCCTTTACGGTCCCAATTTGCCCCTCCAATCTACTCTTTTCACATACTGTTTCTCCCATCCTCCTCATGTATTAAATTCGTACAGATTTTTTTTTTTTTTAAAGTGACCTTGACTGCACAGCTCATCTACCAGACAGAGAACAGGTCCTTATAAAGCTGAGATACAGAGAGAGAAAAAGTGATGATTAGTGGCAGATATAATTTTACTTATATACAAACAAAATTGAATTAATAAACTTATGTAATGTTTTAAAGGTCCAATACAATGGCTTTATATGAAAATACAAAACTTTACAGTAACAATAATGATAAAAGCAAGGGTAGAATAAAATTATCATGTTTCTTATATGACCCTGTAAAAATTCAAGCTTGATGTACTAATTGCAAAACTACTCAAAAGGTGGGTGATAGGGGTGGGGAAGGGGGTCGGAGGGTCATTATTGCCTTAGTCACTTGACCACAATGTCCTTTCAAATAGTTGAAGAAGTGACTGACTATTAATATTGATCACATTAGTATATTAATGTTAAATCTGCATTTGGTATTGGGTTGTAGCTGTGTGTTATTCCGAACAGGCCAAGTAATATTTACAAATAATTCTGATTCCACCCAATGCTAACTAAGATATAAGAATGTGGAATAAATCATACAAATAATTCTGATACCACCCAATGCTAACTAAAATATATGAATGTGGAATAAGTCATACAAATAATTCTGATACCACCCAATGCTAACTACGATATATAAGATATATGAATTTGGAATAAATCATTTCATTTCTTATAATAAAGCGAGTCATTTAGTACAATATATACATACTTTGGTGCCCTACATATTCATTGCTTTTCAAACTGTGGACTTGATTCCACCTTTCTTGTTTAGTGCAATTTTGATGGATGTTTAAGGGACATATAATGCATTTAAGTATTCGGTCTTTTATTTAAAGGTCTATTATGGTATGTACTACCAAATTACAACAAAAACCAAAAAGAAACTGCAGCTGTGATATGAGAATGGACCAATGGATTATGCCTTGACTATGTTGCATATGAAAAAACTTAACCTCTTTTAACTTGGAAATCACTAAACCTTGCAACTTGGTTAATAGATGATTTTATACATGAATCTAGCACCATTTATAGGCCATTCAATAATAAACCATGGAATAGAAAATTTAAACAAAAAACTTAGAGGTGGAAGTTAGAGGCATATTTGTGTTTTATATCAACCATAAAACTGATAGCAAGGTAATACACTGGGATTTTAAAATTGTAGGAATTTTTGGAGTTATGTTTGCCTCTGAAGGTGACTGCACTTGGTGGATGGTTATGTGTGTGAGAATTTAGTACTTTGAGAGTCACAATAAAAGTGATATTAAGGATTTCAATCCATGTAATTATAACCTGAAAAGCAAAAATATTAATAACTGTAATATTAATTGTAATATCTTTGACATTAATATCATACAAATTTGATACAAAAGTCATAGCAACATTGTAGACTTATGATAAAAATGATCTTTTTTAAAACATATTTTCCATCATGCATCATCTGGATAAGAATATCCTGCACCTCCTCAGATTAGATTAGGTACCGAGTAATCCCCCCCTCCCCCCCCAAAAAAAAAAAAAAGAAAGAAAGAAAAAACCTCTTATATATGAAAGACTATACAGAATGTGACGAATTGCCTGGAAGGCAACATAACTCTTACTTTAAGGTCCAGTAATAACTACAATGGATCATAATTATAAAATACCTATCAGGTACCATAGTAACAGAGATTCGTACAATGCAAATGTTACAGGCTGATTCAAAATCAAAACTGAAATCAATTATTTGCATATGCTTGCTTAGATGAGGTAGATTGGAAAATTGCAAAAAACTGTAAAATTATATGTTGGTGATCACTGATTTAAACTGGACATACAAGTATAAATGTTCCTCAATAAAAAGTAAAAAGAAAAGAAAAATTGGAATTGAATTCTGGGAACAATCTTCCAGTTCTGGGTTTGACTTTACTTATTTGGAATTTCAAGGAAATTGCAAAATATTATGGATTTCTTTCAAATGAAATACCCAATATTATCTTAGCCTGCCAGGGTTCAAACCCACAACTCCTTGTTGCTTGAATTACACTTCACGCCGGCTGGCACACTTTTGAATTTATTCTGGGATTGACTTTTCTTAATTGGAAATCAATGAAACTGAAAAATATTGTGGATTCCTCCTCAATGAAATACCCATCTTATCTAAGCCCGCCAGGGTTCAAAACCCACAACTCCAGATGTTAAGGATTTTCATTGCTTCTGCTGCAGCTGTGGTTTATTCACTGTATTGTAATTTAGAAATCAAAGTTACAAACTGGAAATAATCATTTTCAAAAAATTTGTTTGGGTACGGTTTCTAGGGTATCCGTTACATATTCATGATAAAAAATTAATGAAAATTATTCTTTGAGATCCAGCCCCATCGTTTCCTTCCAAAATCTGTGAATGAAGACATGTTGGCTCTTCAATTTCTTCGTCAGTAGCGATCCAAATACCACCGACTTAAATTGTGTGACCCCAGAGTTTCTGCCGGTCGATAAGGTCATGATGGTCTCTGCAAATATCAAATAGTAAAAACAGAGGAAGCATTATGTTAATGTGTATCTCTATAATATCAAAAGATGCACAATATTTTGAAATACCACACAATTCCTTTAAAAACATACCATAAAATTAAAGAGGTAAAGTCTACAACTTACAAGGAAGTTAAAGAATACAAATTTTGAACCATGTGACATTCCAAGTGGAACTAAAATTATTCTATCAGCACTGTTCAACCACCGTGAATGATTATCGTTAAAATGAAACGATTATTAAAGATCATCCTTTTGAAGAGAACCTTAACTTTGGGTGAACAACATTTGCTCCTATAAGGTGTGAAATTGGTTTTTAAATTAACCATATTTGCAATTTCAGGGTAAACTTTGTCAGAGGTGCAATTCTTTTTTGTGACAATGTACTATTTTCTATTATTTAACGTACCTTCCTTGTATGGGATCATTTCTCCATTGTCAACCAGTGCCTTGATGTTTTGAGCGAGCACCTCCATTTGGTTCATGGCCTTGGTGGCCATCTTGACTTGATCTGCATTATTACAGTCACCAACTGCAAACACATCTGTGTAGCCGTCCACTTGAAGAAATTTGTTCACTTTCAGAAAATTTCTTTCATCCAGTTTGTCAGCTGTGTATAAATTAGAAATAAGTGAAACAACCAATGACTTATACAGCCATTCATAGTATAGCCTAAGAATAGCAAAACATAGTAAAGCACAGTTAAGTACAACACATCATAGGACATCACAGCACAGCAAATCATAGCATTGCATGGGTGAGGATAGCATAACGCAGCATAGCATAACACAGTACAACACAGCAAAGGACATACAGCTGAATAGCAAAGCAAAGGGCAGTAATGCACTGCGTAGCACATCATAGAATAGCATAGCACAAGGGGAGGCGGTGTCCCCCTTCCCTTTTTGGAATTTTTTTGCATTTCCAGGTGGCCTCTGATGCAATTTGGTGCAATATAGCACACTTCAACACCCACTCCATTTTGTAAAGAATTTTGCATTTTCACCTGGCCTTAGATGCAATTTGGTGCTTCAAATGAGATTTTTTTCTCATTTGGAAATGAAAAAGGGGTTTTCTGACTTGCGGAGCGGGGGGCGGAACGATACTTCCGCCCCCCCATATTTTTCACTGGGGGCTGGTGCCCCCCGAGCCCCCCCGGTTCCTACGCCCTTGCATACAGCTGCGGTCAATACCCACAACACAGTGTACAAACAATACAGCGATGGACATCTCAGGTCCAGCAAAAGATAACAAGGTATCACGTTTCATTACGGTCTGCATTTTGTAGCGACACGAACAACACGTCACTTGCACGCAACGGAAAGTTAACTTATTCAGATGGCCGCAGGCGGTTTGGGGCGAGTCTTCAATGCCTTTAAGTCAGAACATGTTGGTTTATTTCGATAAATAATAGTATACACACTACAGAAGAGGTGAGTTTTCTTGGTTATATCAACACATATTAGGTTGTGTAAGAAACATAAACTATATATGTGTAATCTTACCAAAGTTATCCTTATAAGCATCACAGTTTGCTTGGATTCCAATAGCATGAATAACCAGATCTGTCTCAATCTCTCTGCCCTTGTCTGTTTTGACCAGACTGCAAGGTTGTGAGCCATCAGTGGTAAGTTCATCCAGGTTTGAAACACGTTCACCTGGAAAATAAAAAATGATGGTATAAAGTAAGTTAATCCATTGCATGTAATTAAAATATTCGCCTTCTGATATATATTTATAAGTTTCTGCTTTGTTTTGAAAAAGAATCATTGGACTAAGGTAGAAAAGCTTACACAATCTTAAGTTACTCTCTGTACAGAGCAGAAAAAAAACCAACTTAAAAACAATATAGAACGAGAGCATTTGACTCATACAACTTTTTAATAACAACATGTTAAATTGAATAATTAATTAATTGCTACCTTGAATTCTTTCAACTGAATGAAACAAAAACTGAATGTTCCCTTTAATTGAAATCCATTCTTATCCATGTCTCTATTCAGTCCAATTAACATTCTTTACAAAAGTACTCTAGAAGTATTAAATTAGGTCTTTACCTAAGATCAATTTGATCCCCATGGCTTCAAGTTGCTCCTTGGCTTTCTGTCTGAATTTCTCCTTGAATGATACGTGGATGATATCATCCTTGTCATTTATCAAGGTGATCTCTTTCTCCGAATAATCTGTGGCTATTTCTCCCGCTAGTTCCACACCTACAGCTCCTCCTCCGACAATTGTGATCCTGTTTGCTGTCTTAATCTGAAGGAGAGAAAAGTTAGAACTTTATAATGTATATTAAAAGAGAAATTTGGCCAAATTGGAAAACACTGGTAAAGTTTATGTTGGGTATGGAATATACCACCAAATGCAGTTGGCTGCATTTAAAAACTAACACGATAGAACTGGAGTGCATATGTTTTCGAAACCCCATTTGAACTGCATCCCTCCCCACTCCCACATATCCCCAATGCACTACCATGCTTCCCTCCCTCCCTCACCTACTCAACCAAACCACCACCCTATACTTATGCCTTAACCGTACCCTCTTCCCTCCATGACCCCATTCCCAGAATAACTATTTTAGCAAATTGACTTTTGGATTAAAAAATTTCAGGAAACATACTTATTCAAGGTATGTGAGCTACATTAGTTTAAAGAAAATGTAAGCAGAAACTAATTTAAATAAGTACAATAGCTCTGCTGAAGCACTTGTACTTTTCAAGCAAGCAACTTTCATGGTGAAAATTCTAGACTTGCATGTCATTTGCAAAAGCTAAAATGGATCCATATCTTAAAACAGAGATATTTCACTGTCATCCATATATCACTGCATGTACTGTAATTTCATACCTTGCCTTGAAACTCCTTGAAGAGTTCTTCAGCTTCAGCAGAAGTCGTAACATTCAGACCAACTTTCCCAGGGAATGGGACGCTGCTTCCTGTTGCTATGACGACGATATCATACTGTACCTCTTCTCCATCCTCCAGGATCACCACCTTCCTCTCTGGATCCACAGACGTCACCCTTCCTTGTTTGAAGCTTTGACCCCATGCTTCATTATGCGACACAAATATATTTTTCTCAAAGCCTGAAGGAAAAATCCATAATTATGACAAAAGAAAATGAACCATAAATATTAGATAATTTATTCGTGGAGTCAGCTTATATTGAATGCTCACTGTTAAATACCTGACGCTGAAGAAATATTCACTTTGTATAGTATTGTCTCATACACACATGTTACCAACCTAAAACCTCATATGACACAAGTTTGCAGACATTTGCTTACAGTACCTTTGGAAAGTTACTTGTTCAAAATTTGTACAAGCAATAGGGTCAACATAAAGGCTGAGCACTAGTTAAGTTAAAATTGATACACAATCATAGCTTACAACTTTTCTTTAAAATAAAGTGATTATCTGATAAAAAGTAGTGTCGACTTCCATCAATACATCCAGTCATTTGCATCAATTCTATTAGTAACAATAATTGAAAAAAATATAGGATAAAAGATATTATGTATCCCAATATTTGTTTCTATTCATAAGCTGTATATGTATGCAACCATCATAACAACCTACATTAAAATGAAGGGGACTGTTGTAGAAGTTTCAAGGTTCTTTCTTAAAAGTCTGAAAGAACATCATACAGTGATAACTTCAATACTAATTTTATACTGAATGCATTCTATCGTAAAAGTCATCGTTATTGACACGTACTCCAGTATGGCATGTTTCAAATTGCCAACCCATTTCAAAAGTACCTTCTAGAAATTTCTGACTTCCCAAGATGTTCACAGACATTGGGGAGATGTCAACCCATTTGGACAATGAAATGTCTCAGCATAGAAGGCTGCTAAAAGTGTGGCAGTATTAAAAATGGCTGATGAAGTTTGAGAACAGGTGACATTATTAGATTTTCTGGCATATTTGGGGTCAATTAAAGGGTGTGAAGACTCGCACAAAAAGAAACGCCTAATGCCGGTCAATACCCACAGCACAGTGTACAAACGATACAGCGATGGACATCTCAGGTCCAGCTAAAGATAACAAGGTATCACGTTTCAGTACTGTCTGCATTTTGTAGCAACAAGCAAAAAAACTTCACTTGCAAGCAACGGAAAGTTAACTTTTTCAGAGCGCGGCATGCGGTTTGGGGCGAGTCTTCAATGCCCTTAATACTGTCGTCTTTTACCAGGTTGAACTGACGCTCTCAGGCTTCCTATGGAGTAATGGAGGTATTCACGAGGATCAATGACCGTCAGTTGACACTTTCCTTGCAGGTGTCTGATGGCATGAGCACCAGCAAAGCCTCCACCGACCACTACGACCTTCTTAGATTCAAGGATTGATGTTGACTGATGGTTACCCATTATGAGAATTCTGTTTAAATTGAATAAAACAAACACATGTTGCATGCACAGCAGAAGTATGGTAACATTTCCATCACATATTTATGAACATTCTATTCAATTTTGAAAATTCTGTCTTGTGCCTGTAGTTTGATTAAAGTTTTTGCAACCAAACTGATGTAGATTTGGGGATTCTCCTCTGTGAGGTCTTGCAACAAGTACAAAAGCATGCAAGCATCTGGGGATGCCTGAGAATAGACTCGACAAAAATTAGTCCACTAACCATAGGTTGCATTTTTCAGCTCTCTTCACCTCAAATTACTGAAACTTTATCTCTTCTGCAAACAGACTGGTTAGTTTGGAGTGTTGATTTGTTCACACCTTGCCATGTCTGCCTTGATCTGATAGTGACTTGGCTACTAGCTGTGTGATGAGTTGCATAATAGACGAATATGCAGCTCAATTAAGGTGCAAAAAGATGGGACTGATCACTCAGTTAACAAACTGGAAAAAAACCTGCCGTTCAGTACAAACGGCGGGTTTTTGGATGCAACCTATATAGCTAATGGACACTTTCACAGCATGCGAGTGGTACATTGTGTAACAGTGGTAACCCTTACCGATGGACTTGGTAAAAGGCGACGAGCGCCACCTATTTTACGTTACTACTTTTTGAGAATCATTTGCTACTACTACAACCTTTTGTGAATGGTCGTAACATCCTTTTTACAGAGCCATTCTTTTACATGACAAGATTATATTATATTCAGGGGTTTTTCATTTCCTATTGTTGTTTTCCACTGAATAAACACGATGGCAACATAAACCTGTGTTTTCGGTCATTACAAATTGGCGTAGTCGGCAGGGTAATGAAAACCCCTGAATATTAGAGACCAAAACCCCTGAATATAATACAATGTCTGAAGTGGAAGAGATGCGGCTTGAGCTGAAGTCCTTGCGGGATGCACTGGAAAGGGAGAAGCTGGTTTCGATGAAGGCTAAAGCTGACATCGAGGCACTCCAGAAGTTATCTGTTGGGTCTGAAGCTGACTCAGGTAAGGAAGGTGATGAAGATGTCCATAGTACCAGTGAGGAGGGTGATAAGCAGCCGTCTGTGGTATACCTCTCACAGGGTCAACGAATTGATCGATTTTGTGACCGACCTACAAAACCAGGAGATCCGTCTGTACAGGAATGGATCAGAGACGTAAAGAGTCAACTGGAGGTCCGACGACTAGGACCTAAGGACCAAGCCAGTCTTATTCTCAACCATCTAGGTGGGAAGGCGAGGAAGGAGATAGCAGGAAGAGGGGATGAAGTTCAGAGGGACCCCAGTAAGATTTTTGCTATTTTGAGTAAAGTCTTTGGTGACGGTGACACTCTCTCACAACTACAACAACGTTTCTTCTCTTATAGACAGAGGGATGGTGAAGATCTTGTAGCTTGCTCCTTAGAACTGGTTGATCTCTTTGACCGTATTTGTCAATTAGACTCATCGTTTCAGTCATGCAGAGAGAAAAGTTTAAGGGGAAGACTGGCAGAGGCGGCGAAAGATGAGGGGGTACGGAGAGAGTTACGAAGGCTGAATTTGGAGAATCCAAACATGACGTTCTTCGATGCACGAGATCAAGTGATGGAGTGGATTGGGGTACCAAAGAGCCTGACACAAGGAAAATTCACTGTACATAAACTTGAGGCAGACAGTGAGTACCATCACCTAATTAAACAACAGGGCGAACAGATAAAGGCACAACAACAACAGATTGATGACCTAATTCAAGCTCTGAAGACTAATGCTGAGAAGTCCTCAAGACCCAATTACACTCATGGAGGAAAGCCATCTGGTACTAGACGATGCTACCAGTGTGACTCTAAGTTTCATTTCAAGCTAGATTGTGCTGACAATCCTATGAATAGGCAACCACAGAGTGGGGCAAGCACAGAATCAGTCTCTCCAACCACCAAGGAGCCTTTAAACTAGGGAAGCCTGTCGTTGGCAACCAGGAATCGACAGGTGTAGTTTTGAATACCCCTGGTCATGACACTCTTGTAACCAAAGCAGTAGGAGAATGCCCAAAGATTACAGTTCAGTCTGGATCACTGAGTATCAGGTGCCTTCTTGATACAGGTGCCGAGGTTTCTACGATCACTGAGTCGTTTTTCCTAGAGCACATTACCCAGAGTGGCGAGCTGGTAGATGTAAGTGCTTTTCTGAAGATATCTGGTGCTACTGGTGTAAATGTCCCATACATTGGATATGTGGAGTTACCCATTACTGTGTTGGGTTATGTGTTTCCAGGCATGGGTTTCTTGGTGGTCAAAGACTCTTGTGACCCCCAGTTTGTAGAAAAGAAGAGGATGGTACCTGGTGTTCTGGGATGTAATATTTTCAGAGCAATGCAGAGGTTGCTGGAGAACAAATGGGGAAGTGATTTCCAAGATAAACTTGTTCTGGAATCTGGCACCATAGAAGACCAGAGGTTGGCTCATGTTATTGCTGCCTTTCAGGATAAGGAGGAAGATTTGAATAACCAAGGTGTGGATCATAGTATTGCTCGTGTATGTGCTGAAAAATTGGTACTGGTGGCTGCAAACACCATTACGTCCATACAGGTATCAGTCCAACCCTCGACTGGTTCAAAACCATATGTTGCCATGATTGCACAGTTGAATGCTGAGGACAGGACACACCTACCCACTGGCTTGCAGGTTGCACCAACACTTGTTTCCGTTGATCGAAGTGGTGTTGCTCCGTTGCAGGTAGCTAATTTTTCGAATCATGACATTTATCTCCAACCAAGGGCTCCTGTTGGGATTGCTGAAGGTGCATCATTAGGGTCGATGGTCCGGGTGAAACAAGTTGATGTCAATGAAATACAAGTGCAGACAGTTGATGCGAATGAACTCCAGACTGTATCAGAACCACCTGAACAAGTATCAACAAGGGCTATTCCACTGGAATCCAAGATGACTATTGGTGACAAGTTAAATGTATCTCAGAGGGAGGAGCTAAGAGCCCTGCTCCACAGGTATGATGATGTTTTCAGCCAGCACGAGGATGACCTTGGCTTCTGCGATAAGGTGGAACACCGCATTATCCTACTGGACGATAAACCAGTTAAGGTACCACATAGGAGAATTCCACCTCACCGATGGAAGGAAGTTCGTGACCACCTGCAACAACTTTTGTCTCGACAGATTATCAGAGAATCATCTAGCCCATATGCGTCACCAGTGGTGCTAGTTCGAAAGAAGGATAACAGCTTGAGAATGTGTGTAGACTACAGAGCTCTCAACGCAAAGACCCACCGTGATGCTTACCCCATTCCCAGAAGTGAAGAAGCCTTAGATGCACTTAAAGGAGCTAACTACTTCTGTAGTCTTGATTTGGCTCACGGTTACCACCAGGTCCCGGTTTCTGAGAGTGATATAGAAAAGACCGCTTTCCGAGTTGGTACAGGAGGTCTCTACGAGTTCACACGAATGCCATTTGGACTAACAAACGCCCCAGCGACATTCATGCGATTGATGGATAAAGTTTTTGGTGATGAGAACTTCCAAACAGTCCTTATCTATTTGGACGATATTTTAGTATTTGGGCGAACTTTCCAGGAAACACAACGTTTAGAGATGGTTCTGAGTAGGCTGCGATCATACAATTTGAAAGTCAAGCCAGAGAAGTGTTACTTGTATGAGGAACGATTGAGATACCTTGGCCATATTGTTAGCAAGGATGGTATTCTCCCTGATCCTGAGAAAACGAGAGCCATTCAGAATTGGAAAAGACCTGAAACTGAAAGAGAGTTGCGGAGCTTCATGGGGCTCGCAAGTTATTACCGACGTTTTGTTGCAAACTTTGCCAAGATAGCAGCACCACTCCATGCTCTGACAGGTGGCCAGAGATGTAAAGCAAAACGTCCTCACAACCCAACCAGATCAGTTGCAGACAGATGGGAGGCAAAACATGAGGAGGCTTTCCGTGAGCTGAAATCAAAGCTTACTACCGCACCGGTATTGGGCTACCCTGACTTTCAGCGCCCATACATTCTTGAAGTAGACGCAAGCTTACTTGGTTTCGGAGCAGTACTCTCCCAACAACAGGAGACTGGACGAGTTGTTATAGCTTATGCAAGCCGAGGACTGAAGCTCGATGAGAAGCAGATGAGTAACTACAGTAGTATGAAGCTTGAACTGATGGCGCTTCACTGGGCCATCACAGTGAAGTTCAGAGATTTACTGCTGGGGGCAGAATTTGTCGTATACACTGACAATAACCCATTGAGCTATTTAAAGACATCTGCCAAGTTGGGGGCAGTGGAAACACGTTGGGCAGCTGAGTTGTCCCAGTTCCATTTTGACATTGCATACCGATCAGGAAAGTCCAATGTGAATGCTGACTCATTGAGCAGAAAGGAATTCCATGGCGAAGAACCCGTCTCTGCTCGATTTGGGGAAATTATTGCTGTTGCTGGTGACCTTCACACAATGTCCACTTCGGGCATAACTCTTCCAAATGAGGTGAAAGAAAGGATACATGAACGTACCCAGGAGGTGTGGCAGCAAGAATTACATAGTCTGCCAGAGAGAGTGCAACCATCGTCCACCTTTCCTCTACCCTCCATGTCCACTGAAGGGATAGCTCGACTGCAGTCTACTGATCCAGTTGTAAGTAGATTACGACATTACTGGGATCTGAAACAGAAACCAACTATCTGTAAACTAATGAAGGAATCCAGAGAAGCACGAAAATTGCTTCGAGAATGGGAGCGTATATCCGAGAAAGATGGTATACTGTACCGTACAATCACTTTAAAGGGACAGAGGGTACAGCAGATTTGCCTACCATTGCAACTAAAAGATACCGTCCTCAACTGTGTTCACGACCAGACTGGTCACCAGGGATCAGAGAAAACGTTTAAATTGGCAAGGTTAAGATGTCATTGGATTGGCATGGCTAATGACATTGTGGAGTACTGCAGGAGATGTCCGAGGTGTACACTTGCCAAAAGTGGACCAAAGATCAAGACATCCATGGGTTCAGTGGTTGCCAAAAGGCCACTGGAAATTGTAGCAATTGACTTTACAATGATAGAGCCCAGTTGTGGAGGTGTAGAAAATGTGCTAGTCCTTACAGATGTGTATACAAAATTTACGCAGGCTGTTCCTACAAGAGATCAGAAAGCATCAACAGTAGCTCAGGTTCTATTCAGAGAATGGTTCATCAAGTTTGGTATCCCAGAGAGAATCCACAGCGACCAAGGTCGGAACTTCGAGAGCCGATTAGTCCAGGAGTTGTGTAATTTGTACAACATCAAGAAAACACACACCACCCCCTACCACCCGGAGGGCAATGCACAATGCGAACGTTTTAACAGGACAATGCATGACCGCTTGAGGACATTGTCTATGGATAAGAAGAGAAAATGGCATAAGTATCTTCCTGAATTGGTGTATGCATATAATATTACACCACATACGACCACTGGATACTCCCCTCATTATCTATTTTTTGGAAGAGAACCAACATTACCCATTGATCATTTGTTGGGTATTGAGAGTGACGAGACGTGGATGGCAGATCACCATCAGAGGCTAAGGACAGCTCTTGATATTGCTGCATCCAATATTGAGAAGGAAGCACAACGACGTCAGGAAAAACATGGCAAGGCAACTCCTAATACTAGTTTACCAATTGGCGCCAGAGTATATACCAGGAACAGGAAAGTAAAGGGTAGAAACAAGATACAAGATTTCTGGGACGATATCCCACATAAAGTTATTTACCGTCCCTATCCTGATGGTAACGTGTATGTCATTGAACCCCTTAACGGAAATGGCACAACAAAGACATTGCACCGAAGAGACATACTTGATTCAAAGGAATTGGTTCAAACTTTGGAACCTGCAGGGCCAAGTGAGGAAGTACCTGCTGTTGAAGCCCTAAGCCAGAACTCAGATGACGAAGTAATCGACTCAGCTTGGTGGGTAGAGAATGTCAACCCCGACGCCCAACAGCCTTGCAGCCGTAACGATAGCAATAAGTCAATTGAAATTGCTACAGCGCCTATGCCCGATGCTGATGAAGCTAACACTACAGCAGACGTAGACCATGAAGTTCCCAGTGACTCTGTTGATATGAACTCATACGTAAACGAAAAGGATTTAGGGAACAACACCTTGAGGCGTTCATCCCGAAGTAATGCTGGTGTGCACTCGAACCCTAGTAAACTTCCCAGGTCTGCAATTCAGCAAGAGGTTCGAACTAGTTATGTTGACCCAACTGTTCTAGCTAATATATCTCAAACTCAGCTCCTGTTGGCACAGATGCTTGCCAAGTGTTAGTGTTGATTCCTACAATTATATGCTTCTGTGTGTTCGTTAGAGTTAGGTTGGTTTGGAAAGAATCCTTTTCAATTTATTTTTATTGTTTATATGCTGTTGTCGCCACTCAAGCACTGTGTAGATGTTTTGGCAAATGTACAGTATATGAATTCAACCTTCCAGGTATTAAATGCCTATTTAGCAGAGCTTAGTCTATCACATTCCTGCATGCAGCATTGTGCAAAATGGTTCATTCGGATTATGTATTATTGCTGGGATCTATTTCAAGATTTGCATGTAACTGTATTATCTCGATCAGTGGTATTCAGTTTATCTTGTCATTTTGTAACATTTGCTCATTGGTACTCAGTTAAAAAAAAGGGTTAGCAATTGCAATTATGTATTTTGTCTTGAAATACTTGGTTAGAGTACATGAGAGTGTTGAAATGTAGAATGATATGTTACAACCAATTTTATAGTCTTAAGTCACACCGACTACCATATGTATTGGACTTATTGGACGGCATACCGAAGCAGGTTAGAAAGGCTTGCTTGTATTTTGTAAATATGTTGAAGTTTTATTTTTCTGACTTGTTCTTCTGATTAATGTCAGGGACGACATTGTTTAAAGGAAGGGGAGGTGTAACAGTGGTAACCCTTACCGATGGACTTGGTAAAAGGCGACGAGCGCCACCTATTTTACGTTACTACTTTTTGAGAATCATTTGCTACTACTACAACCTTTTGTGAATGGTCGTAACATCCTTTTTACAGAGCCATTCTTTTACATGACAAGATTATATTATATTCAGGGGTTTTTCATTTCCTATTGTTGTTTTCCACTGAATAAACACGATGGCAACATAAACCTGTGTTTTCGGTCATTACAATTGGAAAGAAGAAAAGAGGCAAACAGGATCGAAGAATGGGGCTAGTTAAGAAAAGAAGGTGGGGACTGATTGGAGAGGGTACCTGCATGATTGGGGATTTGTGTAGGTGACGGCATCAAAAGGGGGGGGGGGTCCTAGTGTGTCTCCTTGTGCAGATGGCAATGGCATGAGAGCATTTATGCATGGGCAAGCAATGCATATATGCAAGAGCAATGTAGCAAATACAAACATATATGTAAGCTATTTAATTACAGCTGGATGCTACTCGTGCATGTATCCCACCATCCTTAAAACTCAACAAATTTGACATCATGCACACATTATTCCATACTATAAACCTGTAGGACATGTCACAATTCATATTTAACATTCAGTCTGATGTACAAAACTAGAATTTCTTTATAACGATCTGGGTATTACACTCAGAACTGATTTGTCATTGGTTTGACATTTTACAAGATGAATAAACCTTGCTAGCTATTACTAGGTGTATCACCTACCTTCTCACTCCAGATTCAGCTTTGAAACAGTGTTCCCAGAGCTACGCAAATGTCAAATTGTCAATTGAAATCATCGGCAGTTTTAGGTCACAGCATGCGTCCGACTTAAGCTTTGGTGCGAATTCTTTGAAGTCTAGTATAGATAAGTTGACAGATGCATAACTAGAAAATATAAACATCGATGCGTGTATTCATTCACTCAAAACAACCAGGTCTCAACTCTCAGTATGGCATACGATGAGTTAAAATCTGCCAAAATGGCCAGTCCTGAAGTTAATATGTTGCAATACTTCGTATGACGTCATGTACGTTGTTATTGTCGTTTTTGTTGAATTGACTCAACACACTGTTATTGTGTACAAAACTGAACCGAGCCTATCCTAGTACTACATCTTGTAGAACAAAACAAGTACGCTAGAAGAAAATTGTCACAGTAACTTGGTAAGCTGTATGAACCTTGATGAATCATAAGTAGCACTGTTAAATATTAGCGTGAGTGTGGCAATGATTCTGACCTTCTTTTTCATATAGATATATATTTTTTTTATGAAAGTCAAGGTGAAGAATGGAAGAAATTGACGAACTTTGAGTTAGGCTAATGATTGTTTTTGCTGCCTACAAGGCTACAGTAGGCCTACAGTAGCTCACCATAATCCAATATTAGTGTTTCTGTTACTAGGTCTACAGCAGCCCAGCCAACACCTAAGGTATGCCAACGTCCACTGTAGTAGTTTAAATTTCTGAAGTTGACAAAATTTAAATAAATTTCTTATTTTCATTACGTATTTTGAACTTGCCAATGTCACTGAAAATCTTAAGCACTGTCAGATTAGCCCAAACTTTGGTAGGCTAGGCTAGACCCATAACTTTAGATAGAGACCCAGTAGGCTATTGCAAACTTGTGACATGGTTAACAACTAATTTTGATGTTGGAAACTTAACAAGAAGTTCTTTCTAACCTGGTAACGAACTTAGCCTACAATTAGAATTCTTGAAACCAAATTCAATTAGAATCCATTAGATTATGTTTGATCACCGAGGCAAGAATAAAACTGTTTTTAGAATATGCGATCATTATTTTGCATCTTTGGTATTTTCTTTTGTGTGCAAATTTCATGTCCTTTTTTTTAATATGCATTATTGCTTAACAGAAAGAAACTGATATACCATCGTCCTTGAGGGAAAGGTGTTTGAATTGGAGCATTCATGCATTGGGATAGACATTCCAGCTCCCTAGATGGGAATGTACCTGTCTTTGTGTTTCCAACTGAGCTCAATTTCTATGCAGATGATCTCAACTCACACAAGCAAATCCTGACACTTTACAACCCATATGGATTTATTCTTAATTATAAAGGTAGAGAATTCTTAAATGTCTTAAATTGAATGTTAATTTGTTGTCCTGTATCGATCCCTTTCTGAACCATAAAGTTAATCGTTTCACTTTGATGTTTACTTGTTAATATTTTTTATTAAAAATACTGTTGTCCAAGTGTGAATTGGTATAAATAATATTGAATAGTACTTTGTCCACATGGGAATAATTTCTGTTCATCGTATTTTATGACACTTATCGTCAAGTTTTGTTCAACCTGACTTTCCAAAATGCTAAATATAAGCATAGCAATAAAGAGGACATGCATACTAATATTCTTTAAATATCAATACTACTTCCCTTTTTTTCTCACTTCAAGGACTTTGTTTGAAAGTGCTATGCAACAGCTCCTCACCTATTCAATTCAAATTAAAGTTTTAAATACAATGCAGTCATATTTCATCTTCTAAGGTGATATGTTATGTTGTACTAAAATGAATGAAGCTTCACCCATACCACATACATTCTTCTAACCATGTAAACTTTAATCTCTTGGTCTGTTTTTATGCTATACATATACATCATGTATGGAATTAGTCAGGTAAACAGCGTGGTGCTCAATAGATATGATACAAGTGCCTGTTTGTAGACTTTAGTTAGACCATATACACCTGCAGTCCTGCACATGTAGTTCATCGGGCAGGGGTTATTATGATATTAGTGAAAATGACTGAAAACAGTCAAAAATTCAATTTCCTAATCTTTTTCTGATATCTACAGTCCTGAGTACAGCTCCGCAGAAATATATTGTTGGTGATTCTCATGGACTTATTCAACCAGGATGTTGTGTAGACATGTAAGTATAATTCTCATTCTCTCTTAATGTCTAGATCCCAAAGAAAATCATATACACTGTTAACAACAAAGTTCAAGTGTCCCGGGAATTCTTAGGAAGATACGTTGAATTTAGGAGTAATTCCTAGGCTGTTCGTGTACTAGACCTGTTTGGGAATTGATTTCTTCAAGTAATGTGTAAATATAATGAAATGGTTCACATGGACTTGATTTATGGTTTAAAAATAGTTTTTGCCAATAACAGACAGACCATTGACTTGAAAAGTCTGGCTACTTGAAAAGCCAACATAACTAATGATTTGGTCATAGCTAAATTATAAAACTATGGAGCAGGCATACAAAGTGATAATTGCCTGAGTTGTCCATAGATCGATCATGAATTGTTATATACAAGTTAATGTTAAATATGTACTCTGTGTGAAGTGTTAGATCTTAAAGGGTGTGAAGACTCGCGCAAAAAGAAACGTCTAATGCCGGTTATCTGACCAAGTTTCGAATGAGGTGTAACAGAAGTGTTAGACACCACCATTGATCCCAGAGAAAAAGCACACAGCTTGCTACCTTCGGTAATAAGACACTAGTGTACAGTCAGTACATACAGCTGCGGTCAATACCCACAGCACAGTGTACAAACGATACAGCGATGGACATCTCAGGTCCAGCTAAAGATAACAAGGTATCACATTTCATTAAAGTCTGCATTTTGTAGCGACAAGCAGAAAACTTCACTTGCAAGCAACGGAAAGTTAACTTTTTCAGAGCGTGGCACGCGGTTTGGGGTGAGTCTTCAATGCCTTGAAACTTTCTTTATCATTCTTGGAAGATCATTAGTATCGCCCCTGAATATATGGACCATAAAAATTGATACTTATGAAACATTCGACTTGATAGGTTCTCTTGAATTCATCTCACAACCCCACATTGATTTTACCATTTGTTCTCCTAAAGAGTTGTACGTCACAGAGATGCCACCTCGGCAGGGCATGGACAACGTGACAAGTTTCGTATTTCGGTGTCTGAGCAGGGAAAACGTAAAGCTATTGGACGTAAAGATGTTCCCTCCATTTTGCTGGCATCATCAACAGATGCTGGAGAAGAAAAAAGAGATAACTTCAGCTCAATTAGACCAGATTCTGTAGCCACAACTTCAACAGATGGTATGTGGAAAAAAAATAAAAAATACAAGGAATGAACAAGAAACCTTCATAATATTTTTTGATTTAGATGTTTTCTATACAGGTAAGAGTCTTCTATTAAAAGTTGATGGCTTGTTCAATACAGATTTTCAAATTCTGAACGAGCAGTCGATATGCTTCAAATTGAAAATGTCCAATTGTACACACCACCTTTTCAGTGTACGATTACCTATTTTGCTATATTGCTAGCTAAGTTATGTACATTGTTTTCATTTTGAAATTTCTGAATAGAGAGTACAGATTCTTTATACTGATTTGTTCAAATGAGGTTGTAACTGAATTAACAGTCTTTCTGCTGTGAGCTACTGTTAAAGTATTATATTACTCTATAGTATTGTTGATATAATGTTTACACCCCAGTTTCATTATGATTATTGTTCATATAAATATTTCATCAATGTTAGTTTTCAGAAATTATCCTTTCAGTATATCCTTTATCTGCATGTAGCATCGTTATTCAATTTTATTCTTCTTGCCGATGTAGTTTATTACTCATGTTATTGTTCATATTATGTATATTAATATTCTTCATTGCTTATGCATATGTTCCTTCCTATGTTAATGTTAATAGTCTTGGTACCTTTATTTATCTCTAATTTCTACTTTCCATACTGTGCATAAGTGTCTACACTTGCCTTACATTGTTAGTATTAACAGTTATGAATCCTTCTCTCTTATCTCGTTTTAGCTAGTAGTAGGAGTCGTGATTCAAGTCCCAGTTCATTGATCGTGGTTATGGCAGTGGCTTGTATATCAGCTCTGCTTTTACCAACTCAGGGAGACAAAGGGACAAATCTACCAGAATATCTGCATCTTACAATGAACCAAAAACTAATAGCTGCATACGTCTTAGGTGAGATTCTTTAAACAGCAGCTCTTATGAGCATTTATGCTTGCAATGAACCAGAAACTAATAGCTACATACATCTTAGGTGAGATTCTTTAAACAGCAGCTCTTATGAATATTTATGCTTACAATGAACCAGAAACTAATAGCTGCATATGTCTTAGGTGAGATTCTTTAAACAGCAGCTATTATGAACACTTATGCCTGTTCACAGTTTGACCACTCTTGTGATTGCCTACTTTCTACATGGTACCTTACCACCCATTATCTCTGGTTACCATTGTGCCTGTCACAGTGTGACCCCTCCTGTGATGGACTACTTTCTACCGTGTACCTTACCCACCCAATAAGTCTTGTTACTATGTCACTTGTCGCAGTGTGACCTCTTTGGGGAGTACTTACTTTCTATATTCCATATTCCCACCCAGCAGGTCTCATTAATATGATGCGTATCACAGTATGACCACTCTTGTGATTGCTTACTTTTCTACAGTGTACCTTACCACCCATTATTTCTGGTTACCATTGTGCCTGTCACAGTGTGACCTCTCTTGTGATTGAATACTTTCTACCGTATACCTTTCTACCCAATAAGCCTCATTACTATGTCGTTTGTCATAGTGTGACCTGTTTGGGAGAGTTATTACTTTCTATATTCCATATTTCCACACAGCAGGTCTCATTAATATGATGCTTGTCACAGTATGACCACTCTTGTGATTGCTTAGTTTTCTACAGTGTACCTTCCCACCCATTATTTCTGGTTACCATTGTGTCTGTCACTGTGTGACCCCTCTTGTGATTGAATACTCTCTACCGTGTACCTTTCCACCCAAAAAATCTTGTGACAATGTCGTTTGTCATAGTGTGACCTCTTTGGAGAGTAAATACTTCCTACATTCTATATTTCCACCAAGCTGGTCTCACTACTATGATGCCTGTCACAGTGTAACCCCTCTTTTAATTGCTTACTTTCTACAGTGTACCTTTCTATCCATTATTTCTAGTTTACTAACCATTTTGCCTGTCACAGTGTGACCCCTCATGTGATTGCTTACTTTCTACAGTTAACCTTTCCACCCATTATTTCTGGTCACCATTGTGTTTGTCACAGTGTGACCTCTCTTGTGATTGATTACTTTCTACAGTTAACCTTTCCACCCATTATTGCTGGTTACCATGGTGCTTGTCACAGTTTGATCACTATGGAGAGATTGCTTACTTTTCTACGTTCTGCCTCATCTCTTCTCTTCAGGCCTTGTTACCATGGTGCTTCTCAGAGTATGACCTTATGCTCTCATAGGTATTGACTGTTGATGATGATTTATTCATCTCCATGTTTGAACCAATGTCGTGCTAGCTCCAGCTTCGGGAGAGATGCTGCGGTAACGGCTCGGACTATTTGTGCCAGGAAACCATCGCTATGCCAACAAGTCGGAAGAAAGTTTATAGACAGTGGATAAGTCAGACAGACGATAGAGAAGTCAAAAGGTTTCCAGTGAAAATTGGCTCAGGACACAAAATGTCTGTGAGATGGTGCAAATGGGCTGTTTCCTTCAATTTGTGTTTTTTTCAACCATGTTCTGTCACTACTCTACTTCCAGGTAACATCTGTGCCCGAATTTATTTTGCTGTTTGGATAGGCTTTATATATAGGCTTAAAGACAAAGGAAATTATTTGGACATTTCTTTACCTTTACAGAGGTGGAGGTGATTACCTTTGCTTCCAGCCCACTGTGTGAAGTGGGAGTGAGCTTTACCTAAGTTTCTAATGTAACTCTGAGTATTGTGACTCTGAGAAGGTGGCAAATTAACCAAAAAATTTGTTTTAAAGTCTGTAATAGTTAGTAACATTATTCAGTGTACTTTGGAAAGTGCTGCAACTTTTTGTAATGCTATACATCTCAAGTGCTTTTAATATGGAAAAAGAGAACCGTTGATTCCAGGTTAAAAGGAACTGGATTAACTTTCTTGTTCAATGTAGAAAAGTCTTCATAAAGCTGACATATATCTGAAATGGTTATGTATTCATTTCAAAGTTATATCAGCACAAACCTCATTTATATTAGGAAAGCCTATGGTCAAACTTTTACACTTTTTAAATTTTGTGTATTGATTTCAACACAAAGTTATTCTGTCACATTGATGTGTCCTTAGAACACAGGTCATTGGCTTTATAGGCAATTAATAGATGTATAAGATCCTGCAATTGTATCCTCAATGAATGATGTTGAGGTTAGAAATTCCAGGAATAAGAAACATTAAATAATGACAAAGGAAGCTTCTCAAAAGTGAGGGAGAGGGGGGAGGGGATGGGGAGGGGCAGGGTTTGTGGTGGGAGGGGAAGTTTTAAGTGAAGAAAGATTTTATGAGGTTTTTACTTCTTTTAGTATTTGGAGATATATATATATATATATATTCTATGTGGGTCAAATCTATTCACTTTACTAACTTGACATTAAATACTGCCATACCTCATAATATTTCTGTCAATGAGGGAATGTATAACGGTAAAGGGAAGCTGCACAGTCAACAGAGTATGGAGTAATAAAGACATGTGATATCATTAGAATGGTTTGCCTATGGGAGGCAGGTGTTTGGCTGTTGCCCACATGTAACACATTGTAACAGGCCTATTTTACCATGCACTGTCATTATTAGCTGGCTCTTAGCCAAAGTTTGATTTGTTTGGTGTGGGGACAGGGGACGGGTGGGCACAAATGTTGACTGGTGTCTCCTCCCCTGTCAGAAATTTTTCCCTTTCGGTAAAGGGGCTCAGATGCAAAATGGTGCTATCATTTCCATCAATGTAAACAACAATTGTTTAGTACAAGTTTTAACTGTGGCAAGTGTTTGTGAATGTGTTATTAAATGTAAGCCATTTGGAAGCCAGTCTGGAAAAAATTGTGGAGGGATATGTTGGTGTGTGTGCCTGTGTGTGTGGGGGGGGGGGGTGGGAGGGGGTGATGCAGCCAGACTGTTGTTTGTAAACTATATTTTGTGACTAGAAAATGGGAAGAAATATGAGGATCAAAAATAAATTTGGAGGCATTACAATGATGCAATACTCAGTAGTTGATTGATTAATTATCGACTAATTATTAAATTAATGTCAAATAAAGGAGTAAGCTCCTTCATACATACAAGAATCTATGTGTTAAGATATTATATATGTGTTTACTTACAGTGAATGAGGTAATGAAGTCTCTGGTGTAAAATACTACATGATACAGTGTATGTAAAACAATGAGAGCCAACTCTCATCTTCATTGCTTGTACCAATGCTGGGATCTAATATATTGCAATTTACTCACTTTATTTTGGTGAATTGTGCAATAACCTGTGATAGACTACAATAACAACTGCTTATGGTTTACGTTTACAGTTGAAAACTACTTCAACTCCCTGTAAAGGGATTTTATATGATGTTTTTATGGTAAGATCAAGTGACTTCATCAAAGTAAACAGCTATGTCATTTATGGCGCAGTCCTAATTGCGATCGTTAAGAAAAAAAACTGAATGCTATTTGATGCTTTGACCGTGTACCTACGACGGTACAAATTACTACAAAAATGAACTTATACAGATGCTAAATTTCAAAATTTTACATCTCAGCAATGGAATAAGATGGAACTAGTTGGATCAATGTGGTTCCTTTTATACTTGCTCTGTATTACATGTATTTTTTTTCTTTTCAATTATAAGACTTTTGGTTTAGGCTCTTTAATTATATGATACCATACTGTAAAAGAGTGAATACAAAAAGATGCAGTGATGTGTTTATTACACATTTGACATACTAAATGCTTTTTCTTTGTTTTGTTTTTTGTTTTTCTGAGATAATTATTGCTGACACTTATTAGCCCCTCTGGTAAGATTCCTGCTACATTGCTGTATCATTCAACTAGTGTAACATCTTTTCCTGGTCTTTTGCATTTGGGCCACCACTCGCAAAACTACAAATAAACTCGATAAAATACTCAAAAAGAGAACAAAATGTATCAATTTTTTGTTTATTTATTCCACTCAGTTTTGCAAATTATAATACAGTACATATACAACACATCATCTAACACTGAGATAAGTAGTAAAACTTAGTTTGTCTTTAGTTGCTGGACCTTAAGTGTTATGGTCATCTCACTTTATTTCTATCTTATTGAATGATACTTCAATTGGGTAGCTTAGAACCTAGATTCCATCCAAGACACCCACAGACGAATGGAGTGCCCACCAATGACTAAAGCCCCCCCCCCTTATGGTTGGGGATAAGATCAGGAAAAGGGTTGGTCCTTTTGTTCGCTTTAGCACTATCAAACTTTGTCCGATTTTTTTGACAGCATAAATACATCAGTAACCTGTTAACCGAGCCCTTTCGGCATTTAACGTTCCAGATGTTTTGACAGTTTCCATTCATAATTTGTCAACAGACCGAAACAAAACATTTTAAGTTTAGCTTATCAATATAACATTGTCTGTAGTTCTTAAAGTATTAATCTGTAATTGAAAGACTACAGTATGAATATGCTCAGGTACATTGGCAGGAATACTTAAAGAAGAGGCCTTGGGTATTCTCGCTTCACCCTTCCCAAGCTCTCCAATCTGACCAGAGGTTCCTCATTCTACCTCCCCCCCCCCTCCCCATTCCCCATCTCAGTCCCATTATCTAATTCGTTAAGAACAAATTTACTATCAGGGTGTGACATGAATATTCAGTAGAATAAAATTCGCTTCAGCTTCAGCATTTGTAATGACAATGAGTATAGGGACTGATATTGAACTGTGCCTTATGACAAACTTAAGAGACTAAATCCACCTTTAAGACAACACTTTTTCACCATAGCACCAAGACAAATATTCGACTTTAAAATCTTATCACAAACTGGTTTTCAAATTTGGAATACATAATCACTCCAGCAATTAATTGTGAACAAATGTTTCACTCAAAATATAAAAAACAAACTTGGCAAAACTTTACAAAACATTACACATGTACATCTTAATAGTATTTAAGTATGAAGCAAAAGTTGATTTACCAGTCACTTTTCCGTCTATTCATAAACCCTTTCGGTTTACAGTTTTCTTTTACTTCCATTAGAGCGATGACATGACTCCATAGGTCTATGCAATGTATTTTACGGGTAACAATTTACCAAAGCACAACTAAAAATGCTGATTAGATAGTGGTCCGTGTACCGCATTGCAAACACATCGTCTACATATACCACAAACTAGGGGCTTACTGTACTCTTGATATCCCTCTCCTCTCACCCCCCCCCCACACCCCCTCCCACACTTACTCTCCTCATTATTGTATGTGCCGCCATTTAAACAATACGGCTTAACTAGGGAAAATGCAAACATTATGATGCATTCCCTAGAAATTTTAATAGATTTATTCAAAAGAGTCACCAACAATAGAACTTCTAATTATAACCCCCCCTCCCCTTCCCTGGTCCCCAACACACTCCCCTGGTCCCCAACACTCTCCAAGTTATTTTCCCTGTACTCATTATTTAGGAGCTGAAAACTGAAGTAAAACATCCAGTTAAGTTGTATGGCTCATGGCAGTTCTAAGAAGCAATTATCGGGACCCATTGAATTGCCCATCAACTTACATTTACGACAGTGAATGACTTTTAAAATCTTTGTAAAAATTGAGCTGCATTCTTTGAACAAAATGTCTTGGCAAGTATGTGGAAATACAGTATATACTATTGATATATCAGGAAAACTTTGTAACAATTTCATACATCAGAGTTGGTATTGTTGGTACCACGATTTTGGGAAATGTCTTTGCATCGATTTTTTTCTTTTTTAATAATTTTTTACACGACTACAGAGTTTATTTAAAAAGAAAAAAATAACCTCACTGTAGTTTGTGGGATAATTATTCATTTATTTATTTTTGAAAGTAAAGTAAGCAGAAGAGCAAACACAGCCTACAATATTATGAATGCATAGATTTGCACAAATACTTTCCATCTCTGACATACAAAGGCAATAGTCTTTTTTTTAATTTTAAATCTTTTTTTTTGATGCCAGCTCTTCATGAAGGATAGCGGTAGCGGCTTGGATGAGAATGAATTGTAACCAAGGAGACGAGGTTAACAGTAGCATCCCGCCTCCTCCTTCTGATAATCCTCATCCTGGTCTGGTTGTTGAAGGGTGATCGGTACTTCCACGGGAAATGTTGACGTGAGTTAAGGAACGAATGGCATTTTAAAATGATGACAAATGCAAAATGGATTCTAGTATGACAAAGAAATATAAACATTAAGTGTATCTCTGTTAATGATATATCAAACAGGGGTGGGGGAAGGGACGAGGTGAGGAGGGGGATATTGATGACCTTAAGAGGGAGGGAGGGAGGGGGGTAGGAATTGTTTTTGGATTTGAACTTGTGCCAAGTATTCCACAAAGAGAAACAAAATAATATGGGACTTTTCACATAAGATTGGATTTATTGGGTAAATGTTTGCCCTGTTATGGAATGACTAGATCACATAATGAGGCATCTGAACCCATTGGGATGTTTAATCAGCTCGAATTAAACTGTTTCAAGGTTGGTAAGAATAATTTATGAACAAAGCTCGTTGAAGAATATTACTATAATAATGTGGATGGGGGTGGCAGAGGCACAGATGATATCACAAAAACAAACACACAATACAACATGGTATAATGACAGACCAGAACATGTTCAACAAAGAGCGATTTAATTTATACATTACTACTAGTGTTCTGTTACTTCAAAGGAAGCCAATTTGGATAACATGTGCTTGCAACTCAGGCTGTAGTCAGAAGAATTCAAAAGTAATTGGCAAGTGAACCATCTTCTAGAAATTAAACAGTTAATAATGGTAAAAAAATAAATATATATCACGCACTAATAGTTTACCTTGGCCTGTGGCCAAATCCCATTCCTTATTCTTTTATTGGTGAATGGCATTTTACACTCCTGAAAATAGACCTGTATAATATGTATTGATATCAAAATATCATCCATGCCCTTTGTTGAGAAGGGCAGCAAATGTTGATTTTCATTCCAACCTTCAGTCTTTTCTACCTATCATGCATCCCTACCCATACCCTCCCACACCCATTTTCATCCTGTAATTATCAAGAAATAAATGAAAAAAAAAAGGCTAGACAAAAAGAAAGTTATTAATCCAAGATGATGTTAAAAAGAAAAAGAACTAGAAATATTTACAATTTGCATTACAAACTTTTGTTTATTTCTCATAAATATGTTCATTTAATTGTTTTTGCTAACAATTTATTTGCTTTATATTGAAACGAGCTTAGCTGATTGAAACAGGGTGGCAGTTTTTGACATTTCATATCTCTGTCACCAATATGTAACAAATTTTGAAGTAAGTGCTACAAACCAGCCAACATCACTTTTCTATATCCACTGTAACATCTTTGTTTCCAATCAAAAATACAAAATGATTTATGCTAATGTACTATTTGAATAGATCATACTTCCCTTTTTTTGGTTGCTTGATATAAAAAAGAAAGTAGGAAAAAAAAAATAGAGAGAAAATATCATAAAGTTGCAACAAAAAAATAACTTCTGACTCAAGAAATGGGAAATTAATTTCTGTCTTTGACAGGTAATCATTCCACTTAGATATTTGAAGAAAAAACAATCTTATATTTGAAGGAATATTTAAAATGCAACATAAAACAATGATTTGTTTTGGTTTCTTGTTTTTAGTGCCAGATAAATTTCCTTGTTTTATCATTAAATAAAATATTCCTTCAAAGGTTTACTTGTACACTTTGTACGCTCGCCTTTACCCTGACCAATGTATTAGGTGTTTAATAAAAGAGTAAAAGTCCCCCTGTCCTCCCCCCCCCCCGCCCCAGAAAAAAATACTTCCGGTTACCCTGAATTTGAAATGCCTCAGTGTCTAGAATCACAGACAAGAATAATTTGTAGGGCTGTAAAGGAGAGAGGACCGAGGTGTGTTGCTCAATGGATGAGGTGTAGGAGGCGGGTGTGATGGAAATAGGCTTAATTCATCATGAAATAAACATACCAAAACTGGAGACAAGGTTTGTTTTGGATTTTCTTGCAAACATTGATGCCATCCTCATTTCTAACAAATTAATATGTGGAACTTTGTTTAGTGTGTTTGTGTGTGTGATTGGAGGGTGGGGGGGGGGGGGAGAGTTTTTTCATTTGAATAGAATGAAAAGAAAGCAATTAATAGAAACTTGTACTAAGTTTTGCTCTGACTTTTGCTCTGACTGCTAAAATTATGGGCAATAAACTTGAGGACTTGATACGATACTAATGGACATAATCAGGTGCATTGTTACGCCGGCAGAAGTTTGCAGCCCGTTCAAAGAAGGCTAGATACTAGACAAAGCTTTACGTCCCTACAACCAAGCATATCCTCCTTCAAAAAAATAAGTTATAACGAAAGTAATACTAATAAAAGATTAGCACTACAAAAAAAAAAATTCCGCTAGAATCGAGGGGGCTATGCAAAAATTGAAAGAACCAAAATAGGTAGCGAAACTGCCACAGTATGATCAAGATGATGAGTATTTATTGAAAGTTATTCAAAGTGATTTTCTAGTAGGACAGAGAGAACCATCTGCCGATGGTGACAAAATTATTCAGTGGGGACTGCCTTGTTTAGTGGACATCACCATGGAAACTAGCAAACACTAACACTGTCACAAAATCATGAATAACAATCAAACATCTATTCCCAAACTTTTCAAAGAAATGCATAAAAGTTTGTTTGGATGAGAGTTTTGGAAAAGTTTGAGGCCATTTTAGAATATCTAGCAATGTTTGTGTTATTATGTAGTCCATTTATTAAGAACTGCCAAAACGAATCAATTTTAAAAATGTTTGATAGTTGGTGGGAGAGGACATATGCTATAGGAATATGACTCTAGGAAAAGTCATGGACTTCCCAAACTTTGACAAGCAGGGACAAAATAGAACTACTGTAAATTGTATCATCTTGTGTTAATACCAAGCCTCCACCTTCACCTCCTTCTATTGGGTGCTTCTAACCATCAATGCAATCAATACATTATTCTCTTGCCTCATAAAATCCACTACTAAAGATTGATGTCTACCACTTAATCAAGGGGAACTCAATGAACTTGTCTCGTCTGATTCAATCTCAATCGTGATCTCATTACCACAGGAAATTTCATTCCCTTCCCCTGTCTTTATTTCCTTCACTTTTAATTTCCTTTACACTGACATTTCAATAAACGATGCCAAGAAGTTAAGTTATAGCTAGAACATTTAAATTTATCTCCATTTTGACTGCTCTGATACAGAAAGTGTACATCGGCTACCGTTCGACGTTTCTTTGGCCCTTTTCACTTTTTTTTGTAAGAAAACGATGAATACGTGGCAGTTGATTATATCAAGATGCATATGTTTCGATTGATTTCATAGCTCAGGATATTGATTTTAATTTTCACTGATAAATCTTCTGCTCCCTTGATTTCTTACTGGTCCACAAGAGATATTCTGACATGTTAATATAATATCATAAAATATAAAACTTAGATACTAAATAAAGGGAAAAAGTATTTGACAAACTAATATGTAACAATGTATGCAGAGGAGAAGCACATGAAGTACAATGATCTCACTTGCCATGTACGATAGCGTAACTTCTGTGCTCTATGTGTTGTAAGTGTACCTCTATTCATTCAACCCTGTCAGAGAGATACAAGAACTTTGTATCATGCACAACACTTTACCTGCTACAGACTCTGCATTACCTCCATTGATACTCCTGAACTGGCCAGTTTTATCATAAAACCTTCAAAAACCCTGACCTACTTACCACTTAAAAAAGAAATAAAAAAAATAGCTGTTTGTAAACATTTCATGACTGGAATATCCAAGTTTTCTGAGAGAAATTGAAATGTATGAGCTACACTAACCATTAAAAGCAGAGTGTATGTTAGAAGCCGACTAGGTTTAGCAGTGACATTGTCTAGAATGTGATGGTCATTGTGCCTGACTATGTTGAGGAGGAATACACACCACAACATCAAAGGTACCAATCGAAAGTGGTGTGTTAACGGAAGCAATGATTCCGATAAGTTCCCACAGTTGAAATTTAGCTTACAGCAATATCTGTTTTTTTTAATTTAATTTAATGCACTAAGAATGTGTTTGTTTTATCTGAAACATCAATTACTTAAAGGTACAGAGTGTCGGTACTTGATCTAAAGGGTACCGCACTACACTTGATTATGTATCGTTCACTTTGAGCCTTGAAGTTGGAATAACTACACAGTATTCAGATCACAAAACCTGATGTCTGAGAGAG
This sequence comes from Apostichopus japonicus, assembly GCF_037975245.1. Lineage (NCBI taxonomy): Eukaryota > Metazoa > Echinodermata > Holothuroidea > Aspidochirotida > Stichopodidae > Apostichopus > Apostichopus japonicus. The sequence goes on from NC_092570.1 coordinate 4,728,329, forward strand.
ACAACAATGTTATTGCTTACAGCTTTGGCCCTAATGTTGATAAATGTAATTGTAAGTAGATTGCTGTGTTGCACAATGACACTACTTTGCAAGTTTTCCTCACATTACTTGAGACCAGTTTTTGTACACTATGTCATTACTAGAGAAGTGTACCTAACAACACTTTGTCTGTGGCACTCATAATACTAGACAAGTGTACATAACAACACTTGATGTCTGTGGTAAGGAATGACATTACTAGACAAGTGTAACTAACAACACTTGATGTCTGTGGTATAGAATAGCATTACTAGACAAGTGTACCTAACAACACACTTTATGTCCATTGGTACACAACCATATTCGACAAGAGCACCTCGATAGGTCTTGACCCTTTGCGGCATACACTTAACGATAATCGGTGACCACCGCTCTTCACGCATCTGATATTTACACGTATACTTACGTCGACTGGTGAGTGTGGTCGATAACGCTCAAGATCTATGGTACACACTTACAACACTTTTTACTTAAACAAGTTCTCTTGCTGCCACGAGTCGACGGGAGTCGTAAACTTCCACCGACAGACTCCTGGCCATTTGATCCATGTATAGTCTTTAATACAGGAGCTGCATGCAGCACAGATGCTTACGGAAGTATATATTCCAAAAAATAGTCCTTTTCATATTTCTAGCAAAATTTACAAAGTCCAGTCAATGGTGGTGGTAGGACAGTAGGACGAACAGTGACAAAATGGAACCAGCCAATGAGAGTGCACCAGAGATATAGAGCGTTTTTGACAATCAGCATGCACATGTTCGGTCTTGCTGCTGCGGTTCTTGCTCCGTCTGTTGCAGGACCACTTCTGTCACTGAGGGAGACATTTGGGTTAAGGAAATCACGACATTCAAACCATTAAACAAAAATATTAACGACTGTAAGAAAGAAACTCATATGCGGCTGAACGAAATGAGAGAAGAAAGTACTATATAAAACTATGTAAGAGAAACGACTAGGAAATAAAAAATATGGACTTGCCCCCCAACCTGTAGAATTTCACAAAATAAAAAAAGTTGATATTTTGTGTCGGATCTTACGTGCCACAATATGGACTTGCCCCCAAACTATAGAATTTCCCCCCCTCCCAAAAAAAAATTGATATTTTGTATAGGATTTTAGGTGCTACAACACGACGGTACCTTCATGTTCTACACTCAAACGAAATGAATTCTACTGCACTAGTAGCAATAATAGTGACATTAGACTCAAACCACAGAGATTTGCAAAACAAGACCAAGTTATGATCAGTGACCATATCTTATGGTATTGGTTTTGTACAGTCAATGAATTGACTAATTAGAAGTGCTCAATTACATTTAACCTGGATCAATCAGGGGTGGTGAGGGGAGGGGTTTAGGAAAACACAGATAGCAATAATGTTATGATTTTAATATTTCACAATTATTTTGACTTACATATAGGACATAATGCTGCCTTTTAACACTTCTATTGAAACATGCCCCCTTTCTCCCCCTGTTCCACCCCCGCCCCCCACACCCCGACAAAGGAAACATGCTATAAACTAATGCTCCTTCCATAAAAGAGGTTAGCAAAGCAAATGAAGACACCCCAATAGTATTCATCTTTACCCTCCCACTCCTCTACTATCCAAAGTCTACTGGAGCAAACTACTTTCCTGCAAACCCCACCCCCCCCCCCCGCCCGACCCTCCTTATGCCACATAAACGATCCATGGTACCCAAAGTGATATGCTATTACAAGTATATTGGATTTGTAAGCCTGTGTTGAATGTTTTTATATCACAAGATGGGAGCCCAACAGCAGAGTTCATTAAACCTGTTTAGTATTTATTCAATTAATTAACTATTTTGTATGGAGTATCGTATATAAATTTGTTATTAGATAGCTTTTAGTACCATAATTGTGCATAACTTGTGAAATAAACATGTTTTTTATTCCTTGCTGGAATACATCTGGACTGCTTGCAGCAGCAATATTGATACTTAATAATGAAATACAAAATAAAGTCTTAATCAGTGTTTGGATGCGATAAAAAGATATCGTCAACGCTGTCTGCCACATATTTATTTACCAAATGCATTTTCACTTAATCACTAATTTATGACTATTGGGTAAAACAAAGTCGCATATTAAACGCTATATAATACAATGAACACATTCCAAAGAGCACAAACCCATATCAATAAGCTATTTTTAAACCTTAACGACCTAAACCTTTGCAAAATTCATGGAAACTGTTATTTTTTTCAATTGCTTCATTGCCAGTTGGCCTTTCAACTACATTATTGAATCAGGGAACCCGAAGAATAGAACAGTAAAACTGTCTCAAAGCCGCATTAGCCACAATAATTACTAATTACAACTTTCAGTTTCCCCCCGTTTGTCTATCTATGAATCAGTTGATCGCAAGACAAAAATGAGTCGAGAGAAATCTTTGTTCGTCAGTAGCTGATGTTATCCTACCCTTGAGTTACTTAACCATGACAAAAATGTAGACGGCAGTTCCTATAAAGGGTATTAACTCATGCATACAAATGTAGTACACAGCAACATTTAACTTTGCATAATGCATATATATGGAAACATATAGAGTAGCAGGAGAAGGGCTTGGTCTGTGCAGCAGTGCAGAATAAGATATGCGACATAGAACACAGGGCTTGCAGGCTCTAAGCAGGCTTCAACACATCTTCTTCCTATTGGAAGGAAGGCAGCCACAATTTAGAATTTATTAAGTTCACATTCTTCTACAAAGATGGTTCATCTTTTAAGTTTGCTTTGATATATATATATATTTTTTTTGGGGGGGGGGGTCTTTTTGAGATACACAACTATCATGTTTTGCAGTGACAGGGCATTCAATTAAACTTTGAAAGCCCAAAGAGAGAAAAAGGAGGTTCTAGAATATAAAGGATCTAACCTGTCTTTCCTGACAACAACAAAAAATCCTTCTTTTGTTCAGAAGAGCATCAAAATAATGTAATATAATTCTTCCGAGAAAATTGGCTAAGGAAGCCATTTTGTTTTAAGCACTTTGCCTGATGAGTTGTTGATGTTATTGTTGCAAGCCTTTCAAATTGCCAGGTTGGAAGACCAAACATACATATATCTATTTACGAAGATACACAGAAAATGTGAGGGGTGTGGCTAACATGCAACAACAAGCAAACATCTGCTTACCTTGTAAAATCACTTTTTCTAATAATATTTCCGCTGCAGTTTTTGCCACTTTTCCCCCTGAAAGCAAACTAGAAGAACCCTAGGCTTAACCTGTGACACACACAAAAACCATACATTAACAGAGTAACATACGAAGCAGGAAAAAAGAGTGTTTGTAGATACCACTTGAAACAGTTTCTGGTTTAGTTTTCTGATTTTGTATTGTAAAAAGTTGTTGGGTAAACGACAGAAATGAATTTGATGCTTATTATTCCAGCAGGGGTCCTATTATATAAGACCCTGAGAATAATAACAAGTCCCTGGTTCAAGGTGTATAACTATGCTGTAACATCAGGAGGAAAAAGAGGGTTCAATTGCCCCTCCCCCCCCTCCCCTATCAACCCCACTCACAGCCACCCATCCTCTCGGATCTACTACATCTCTAAAACTCCAGCTCTTCTTCTAAACAGCAGCTGTGATGAAAGCAGATCACACAAAGGGAACAGAAAAACAAAACTACCATTAATATTAGGGTACAAATTGGGTGCTGGACAACATGGGGGATGAGGTCACAATTTTACCACAAATATGAACTTATTTTATGGTCTGTTACTAGATATGCATCATTATGGCTAATTATGATATTATTTTTCTTTTATTAAAGTTACTCAACAGGCATTGTGTAATGTTCTTCACAGCAGTTTTTGCTTGTTTGTAAAAAAAGGGAATAATTAAAAACAACATTGGAACCAGGGCTTCAAAAATGTAGCTTACAGAGGCAGGATCCAGGATTTTGTAAAAAGGAGGGGGTGTGTCCAAAGGGTTATTGAAGCTGATTCCCAGAGCTTGTCTCAAGTCCTTCCACAAAAGAAGATTACAACTCAAGCATGGAATGGTACATTCTGGAGTAGATTTAGACTATGCCATAGGTCTATAATTAGGTGCAAAATCAAGGTGGCTGAAATTATATCTCCAAGTTTCTCTTTGTTAAAGGGCAAAGCAACTCCCAACATCGTTACCTCCCCCCCTCCCCCCATAAGAGAGTAGAAACACCACCGTTGGTTCCATCTCTGATTTAAAAGAGTTTTAAATGTCAGCAACGCTAAATGGGATGTATCCTAAGTGAATTATTATAATGTGTTATTTTTAAATTCAGAGGATTTAACATGCTAAAGCCGAGGTCAGGCAAGGTCAAACAAGGGGTAAATCAGGGGGTTACTACTTCAACCATTTATAATCTACTCACTGAATCACTCTCACTGCAATGAAGACACAGGGTGCTAACCATCCTTAACGGATGACTATTGTGCAGAATTAACAGATTGGGACAATTTTGGTGTAAATAATGAACTTTCCATAGCTAATTCCATTTTCAAGGTAGTCAGTCGCCTTTAACATTTCTGGCAAGTGCCTTTACAGCTTACTTAATGCTGATGTTGAACCCCCAGTTCACTCCTAAATGTTAAATCTATGATTTAAAAAGTTTTTAAAAATATTCTTTGAACTTTACACAAAACACACTGAGCTGTTCCTGAAGCATAATAGGCAGTGGTTGATTACGACTAGAATTTGGAGATTGTTTTATTTTCCTTTTATATTTTCAATATGAAGCTCTACTAAGCTAGTTTTATTCTTCTTCAATAGCTACATTTAAGATTTCTACGTACGTTTGCCAACGACATGACGGATGCTGTCAAATTTGTGCACAGAACCAACCTTTCTTATGAGGATGACATAATAATTACATGAAGAAGATGCAAAGCATATACTTTATGTTTAACAACACACAATTGAAATTTCAAAGTTATGGTCACTTTTGATGGTAACACCAAACCATAAACAATGCAAAAACTTGAGTAAAGCATACAAGAGTTGGAGCTCAGTGGCAAAACAAGACAAACATATCTAGCTTTCAAAGTTTAGGTTCCAACTTCCCCATACAGTTTTACGTAAAGGCTGACTGCATATATATAACTATATATATATATATATATATCCATATACACACAATGTATCAAATATGTGTATATATCAGTAACCTATAGTAACACACTGGTGTCTATTTTCTGAACATTAAATCAAAGATCTCCCATTGACATAGTCCAAAAACATTAATTCAATGAGGCAGATGTGTCGGACAACGTGTAAACAATGTAAAAGTGAAACCAAAAGCATCGACACTAAAAATTTTCAAAAGGATACTGTCTCCTGGATTCTTATTGTCAGAAGTCTCCATGCCAGGCAGTGCAGCTGCTACCCTTCGGAAGAGCTGAGAAAGAAAGACAATAAATATCAAATCGATATTTATTATTATTTATTTAAAGATACAACATTAATACAATACGTAGTTTATAAGAAAAACAGTTTTGCAAGATGTTGCTTGCAGACAATCTAAATTTGTTTAAAACATTTTAAGTTTTCCTTTTACATTCCAACTGCTTTTCAACCTTAAAAAAAGAGTTTTTCCCCAGGTTTGGCATAAGGTCTGGCAAACCAATGCATTGTCCCTAGTAGAAAATAAAACTTCACTACTCTTTCTATAGAAAGTATTACAAAGTTTTAAATACTTAGTGTTCGACATACCTGTTTCACATTGTATCCGGCTTTTGCACTAGTTTCTATGAACATCACATTCAACTCTTTGGCTTTCCTCTCACCTTCATCTATTGAAACTTGTCTGTAAAAAAAAATTAATTAAAAAAATAATTAGTTAATTTAAAAAAATACATAAGACAACGATGAAGTCGTTGATGGTACTCCCAATGTTAAACAATGGATAATTGCTAACCTCTATGTACCTTCCAATCAAACAAATTAAAAAATACATTTTTCCTAACATTTTCCCCCAAAAACTTGACTTAACTCATTAATGCCAATAAGTTAGTTCTCTATTTTATCATAGGTCAACCATGGAACTTTATTACTCACAAGGAGCTTAGAATACATACATTATTAACTTGACAGTTTGCGTTTGCCTCACTACTTTAAAAGTCTTGACCCATACACCTGTCAAAACTCCAGACATGAGCTATACTTCTCACAGGTGATTCCGTGCTAATTTTCTATGTACCAGAGGCTGTCATACGGTTTACATAAATTCTTATTGCTAGCGAAGTCACGTGTGCCGGAGCGGGCGCTCCTGTGAGCCTCGTCGACACCACTGCTTCTCTAACCGTTACCCAAGAGCCTTCGGGGAATGTCCGGCCACTAACCTTTTGTCAGCCAAATCTGTCTTGTTTCCGACAAGCATAATGATCACATCACTACCTCTCTCCGTCCTCACGTCATCAATCCACTTTGAAGTTTGATGGAAGGAATTTACATCTGAGAAAAAAAAGAAAAAGATGACAATTAAGAACAGTATAATGAAGATTTCTAATAAACAAAAAATATAGTCACCTCACACTCCAAGACTGTAACATATGTTAAAATAAGTGCTCCCCTTTTAGGCACAATTTTGGAATATTTTGACATGAAGTTCATATCTTATGCAAGAATCTTTGCTTTTACATCAGTGGTCATGATTCATTTTTACACTGAAGTTTAATACCATCTGTAGATCATATTCACTTTTACTTCGCTGTACAGTTTATACTTAAACTGTCAGACAATTGCTTACATATCATTGCACTACTATGCTCAGTTATCATCCGGCTAGTTCATCCCATGAGCATACTAACCGAATCAGTATCAAACAATACTTATGAGCAGTTTTCTAGAATCTTTTTCAGAAAACCAATCAGACGGGACAAATTTTTGTCCATTCTGTACTGTCATGTCCCACTTCATGGCACTTGTATGGACAGTGCGAGCAGTACCAATCTCACGTTTTCCATCGGGCCAAGGTGAGGAACTGCTCGCACTGTCAGTACCAGTGCTTTGAAGCATGATATGGGAATACAGTATAGAGTGGTATTAGCATTAGAGACAGATCACGTTTAGGAACTGTTTGTACTGTCAGTACAAGTGCTTTGAAGCATGATATGGGAGGACAGTATAGAGTGGTATTAGCATTAGAGACAGATCACGTTTAGGAACTGTTTGTACTGTCAGTACAAGTGCTTTGAAACATGACATGGGAAGACAGTATAGAGTGGTATTAGCATTAGAGACAGATCACGTTTAGGAACTGTTTGTACTGTCAGTATAAGTGCTATGAAGCATGACATGGGAAGACAGTATAGAGTGGTATTAGCATTTTAAGCAATTGTCCCAACTGGCTGCAGGGAACGGTATCACCTGTCATGATGTAAGAACAACTCACTTGTAATGTCATAAACTACAACAGCCACTGTGGAATCACGAATGTAACTTGGAATTAAGCTTCGGAATCGCTCCTGCCCGGCAGTGTCCCATAACTGCAGTCTAACAGTTCTATCTTCAAGGTACATGGTCTTGGAAAGAAAGTCTATACCAATAGTTGCCTGAAACAGAACAAATTGATTTTGACCACATCAGTTAACTAAGTATTGTGACTACCTATAAAATGTTTCTCTTAAATGATGCTAAATATTTATTTTATTTTTTCATAAATTTCAAGATTCAATAATATGGCTAATTGGTCAGCTATTGAAATGTAATGATAGCAAAAGCATTGTCAATATAAGGTTTGGCACAAAAGAACCATAACATTTTATAAGAGCCTTAAGTTCAGCCCCTTAACAAGCTACTCAAAATTTTAATGCTAAAGTATTCCCTGTTTAAAGTCATGATAAGTGTTCATAAAGAAACAATGCTAGCAATTCAATCACTACATCTCATGGACAGTTCAATACATACCAAAATACAAAGAAAGTGACATTCCTACTCAACACTTTTAACCTTAAACAATCCCTGATAACTTTTGACCTTTAGCTAAGAAAGTGCCTTTTACATTCGACAATGATTACAAATGGTCCTTCATACGGTTTGGCCACTTGCTACAAAGATGTAGCCTTTTACATTCAACAATGATCTCAAATGATCCCAGACATCTTTGGACCACTAGCTACATGATCTCAAATGACTTCAGAAGTTCAGATAGCCTACTGTATGGCCACTGTCAATAAAATGTTGCATCACAATAGTTAAATTAGAGTGTTCCTATTCTTCTTCTTGATCCCGAGACTAGTATTACAATGCTAAGTGTACTGTAAACTTGATTACAATGGCAAAATAATCATCTAATTTAATCGGATATTATAAACATATCTAGCATTTTCTCAGTACAAAATACAAAACATGTGGGGGGAAGGGGACAATTCATGTCGGGGGGAGTGAGGGGTCCTGAGTTCATCCTCTTCAATAAGATAAACTGCTTTGCAAATTCAATTAAAATATGTCCACGCACAGCTGTATATGCCAACATCACATGTCTTTTTTGGTGTAAACACACCTGCTGGGTTCACTCTTACTTTCTTCTTTCTATAGACATTCTTAACCGAGGATAATGCACCTTCCAACATAGCTATGGTTATCCCTTTAAATTTAATTAGAAACCATTCAAGCGAGACAGACAAGGTCATGCCATTCTGTATTTTCTGTCAAAATTTCAGTTCACTTTACGACGGATCATAAGACAGGTGTTAAAATGTTTGTTCTACTGAAATATTGGATCACCCTTTACACGAACTGACCAAAACTATAAACTGAACTAAATTTTTTGATGAAATATTTTTCATTTCTCTGCCAGAATAAGGTCTAACCATTCATGATGAAAAGATGAGATTTGCAAGCAAAGTTCATGGCCAACTATACAAAAGTTAGAAATTGTGTGAAGTAAACCACACCTTGTTATGACTTCAGGAAAGTACTGTAATAACGAATTGCTTAATCAGAAAGAATAGAAAAACTAAACAGGGCCTTTCAATTTATATTTTATTATATATATTCTCCAATTTCTTTTGAAAAATCTATCTTCAAGCATAGTTGTCCTGTTGTCTTGACCAGGGGTGCCAGAGCAAGACTGGGGAGAGAAGGGTGCCCAAGGGGCAAATCCCCCTCCCCCACCCCAAGCTTTTTGGTAAACTTCAAAGGTACACCCTTTTCATAAAGAAGAGTTTCCTTTTTCTATAATTAAACAGTGATCTTTTGTTAAAACATAACAAAATTAAAATTAAAATGTGTCTTGAAAAATATTCAAATACTGTAATGTGTTGTACATAATATATGTTTGGAAGTAACTTTGTATTTTTTCCCCCTCAAATCAAAGTCACATGTCCCACTACTCTTGAAATTTGTGATTCACCCTTATTCCCCCTCTCCCTCCAACACACACCCAGATTGACAGCTTAAACCCTCTTCTGCTACCTCTGTTTCTGACATCATCCTTCTTTTAAGTCTATCATCCAAAAGACTAATTGGTTGTCAAATACATGCCTAGTTGAATTAGTTACACTGCAAAGGCAACAACAGTTATGTCTTATAAATACTGTAGATACAGCAACTGTGGCTGGATGTTCAACTTACCTGATATGTGTTATCAAAGCTATCATACATAAATCTGGTAATCAGAGATGTTTTACCAACTGCAGATAAAGGGGAAAAGGAGATACACATAATGAAACACTTGAATTGCTTAGCCCTCCCCTGAAACAAGAAAAAATAATTATTTCAAACTGATAACCTGTGGGTTTTCATACAATTAGTGAAAAAGTGTACAGGCAATTAGGCAACTAAAGAAAGGCTACCAAAGAAAGAAACTGTGGCTAGCATTAGGTCTAACAGGTAATATTAAAGGTAATATTACGTATAATTTAACAACACTAGTAAGAGTCATTAACATTTGGCTAGCCTTAAAGAAAAAGTTTTACTAGTCTGTATTGTTCTCTAGCCTATTTAGGCTAGCTCAAAATTTTGTACTGGTTGATTGCAACTGAAATAGTCTAGCGTTCGGACATAATCAGTCATAAGGACTAACAAGGTTTACCTTACTCCCGGCCTGAGACAGAATTAATCGCGTTAGCCTAACTTAGCCCGAGCCTAACTTAACATGTATAAATGTTGCTAGGCCTAATCTTAGGATAGTAATTACGATTCAGACTTTGACATGGGAGCCTACCATGAAGAGATGTCTGCAGGTTCATTGAAAATAACATTAGGCTACATGGGTGGACCCGGCGAAATTCTTACCACTCTGTTCTCCTAAAAATACAAGCTTAAATTTTCTTAAGGGGTTTCCGAAGTCTCCCGAGGACGACATCTTCGTTCTAGTTATTGTTTCAGTCTCGAACAATCTCGACGTTACGCTTCTTTCCTAAATATTGTCGTATCTGATTTCTCGTTCAGGGGTTCGTCTGAGTCACAGGCCACGTACGTACATCCACCACAAATAAATGTACGCTATTTACAAGTGTTATACTTCTTTCATATTGAGGCGGGTTTTGCATATTCATATATTTTGTGTATAGCGACCACATCCTCTCCCGGTTGTACCACAGACCATACAAGCTACATTTCCCATACATACAAGCAATGGTTCGCAGTCAACGGGCAAAGTAACGACCCCTCCCCCAAAACAAGAAAGAAAGAATATACAACAGCTCAAAGTATTGTAAGAAGGAGTGTTATATTTAAGTGTGATGATGCAATAATGTACACAATCTTCATCTATACCGTACTGGGCCAGGGTATTCTTTAGTTGTTATACAACTTAATAGTATGAGATGACCATCTTCAGTTTCCAATGGAAATGTTTGTATAATGGAAGTTATAGTTTTTATAAATTTCACATCAACAGGAACCAGAACTAAAGTCATTGAAATTTTGGTAATACTTTCTCTGTTTTGTCTACAAACAGTGGACGAAACAGTAGGTTGTCCCACGTCGATAAGTGATGTACTGGATATCGGAAAATATAGCCTGAGGAGAGGGAAGTTGCAGGCTTATACGCTAGAATTTTTTTGGGGGGCAGGTTGCACAAAGTTGTGCCAATTTCTCGAGAGCTAGTTGCAAGTGTAAGGCCATCATAGATCGTTCCATGCTGCAGTTGTGAAAATAACCCGTTATGAATCAGCAATCATTTATTGAATTGGATGTTGGATATATCAGATTCAGAAAGAGATGACAACAGCGATACTTTCCCCACGTTCAGAGGGGTAGATGTTAGAAAACACCAATCAATCTATCCCACTCAGATTTTGAAAGACATTTTGAACCATAAATTATAGTTATTCCTGTACTATTCAGGCGCGTATCCAGGGGGGGGGGGGTGTTGGGGGCGCGCCCCCCGGTTAAGGAAAAGAGGAGAGAAAAAAAGAGAAGAAAAAAGGGAAAAATTAAGAGGGGGGAAAAAGAAAAGGAGGAGAGGAAGGAAGGGAAAAGAAAAAGAAGAAAGAGAGAAAAAGAGGGAGTAAAAGATAAACGCCAAGACCTCGGGAAGAGAAAAAGGAACAGTAATAATAACAGCGCTGATCCCTATTATATACACAGGGTAGCCAGTGACAGATCGAGGATTACGGAGGGGACGTACGCCTCACCCTACCCCTTACACCGACAACTCCATATTTGACGTTCCATTTTTCCTCTCTCACTAATGTATCTATATATATACTATATATGGTCTATATCATAACGCGCGTGTGTGTGTATGGACGCCTTAACAATTGTACAATTGTGCTATGGAACCAACTGTGGCTGGTCTTGAACTCAACCGAGTCGTCGGGGAACATGACGCATGACGCCCCCCCCCCCGAGCAAATTTTCTTTATGATATCGCTAGTAATTTCAAAATAGACAATGATTAGATGCAACTTACAAGACATGGGAAATGTCATTTCCAGCTACACGCCTGTTCGAATTTGTAAAGCAAAGAGCAGATATCACATCATATCAGTGACCATGAAAATGCATGTTCCATGATGAACAGCCTTAAAACTGTCTATGTGTGTAGTCAAAGGCGTAGGAGCCCAATTGGATTTGGGGGCTGTAACGACTTGCCCGAAAATATATACAAAATTTTTCGCGCGCACCGCGCGCGTCCATAATGTTAATGTCAATATCATTTAGCAAACATCGCTCATTATATCGCATAGCATCGCATAGGTCCGTGAAAATTGCGCAGTATTCCGCCGGATGCTGATGTAAACAACGAAATGTCTTATGTAGAAAAAGCATACAGGTCCAACTATGTCAAACCTCTCTTTTACAGCCAAGCTTAGAACTTTATTTTAATAACCAAGGAGATAATTTTTAAACTATTCATTTCCTTAAGTTACATCATTGCTATTTATTTTTCTTTCAGAAGGTGCCCGACAAATTCTCAGCATATTGCCCGAATTTTCAGGGGGAAATTGGTTGGGGGGGGGGGAGGGGGCTGCAGCCACCGCCTCCGACGCCTATGTGTGTAGTGTTCGGTTTCGAAATATCTGATATCGGAAATATCTGGTATTTTTCATTTCCTTCAACGAAGTTTTATAATAGCCGTTCTAAGAGGTTTTAATATTTTTACACCAATAAATTAACTGTGTCTAAATTTTCGAAAATTTCCTGACCAACATTCTTCATCATACTTCCTTCTACTAGTGCAATTTTGACCTGTCTGTTAGGGGTTGAAGGAGGTTTTTCTATATTGGTTGTCCATAGATTGAATTTTGTGCATCATTATGGGTATGTTTTGAAGTAATTTTATTCACGAGAAATGTGAATTTTCAAATTCTGAACAAATAATGGGCTTAAAACCTTGAAAAATGGGGCTTTCGGATATTGTGGGCCGTGACATAGAATCACCTACAAAGGCAATGAATGATCCACAGGACATGCAATGAGGTCGAACATGATGTGTAACTGGTGACAATCTTCCACAAGGTTATGGATGGAAAAAAAAACTATTGGGAACTACTTGGTTCTCAGGCAAAAATGTACATCTGGTTGGTCATTTTCAAGCCCAAGAAGTGCCATTTCCGGTGATCTGGGGGTATCAAAACCAGAAATTTTCTTGTGCGCTCCGCGCCAACCGATGGTGGCGCTCCGCTTAGATAGTAATTCGCGCCCCCCGGGTTAAAAAATCCTGGATATGCCCCTGCTATTACTCATCAAATATAACTTATTTCATTAATGCTTTGTTCATCAGTTGACCTTTCTCATCAGTTCCATGATTCCTTTTTTTTTTGCCGTACTGGGTGTTTACCAAGTGAAGGAGCAGAGAAGGGGGAGGGGGGTGGTAGTCTGGGCGGACCAGTTCCTCTCTGGGCTTCTATTCCATTCCCATACAAGGATTGTTGCTTCAATTATGAGGAATACATTGAGGGTTAGCAGCCTGTATAAATCCAAAACTCCTAATTGACAGAGGAAATGCTAATAAATTTCCAATTGTGTTAACTTCATGAATTAATGACAAATCCAAAAATTCAAAGAGACACAAAATAAAAGACAAAAACAAACCCCAAATCTGCAGCTGATAATCATTTATTGTGTAAACAAACAATTCTTCGTTTTTCAAGGGCACTTATAAAGACAACATTTGTAAAAAGGTTTCCTTGGAGAAGGTAACTTTTTTGTTTTATTTTTTCTTCTTCTTCTTCTTTTTCTTCTTCCTCTTCTTCTTCTTATTCATCTTCTTTTCTTACTAAATCTTCTTTTGATCACGAAATATCTTTCCCTCTCTCTCTGGAATACATTTCATACAGATTCAGTTATAGATATCAAAATCTTTGCTAAAAGAGACAAATCCTAATCAATGAGAATTGCTAAGGAGATACACTACCACACACACCAATGTATTTAAATAAGTTACAAGACATAAAAGTTACCTTTGGTCATTTTCATATTTTTTTTTCTTCATGTTCCTTCTTCATCACTCATCCTTTCATCATTTGCTCACTCACTCTAAAGTTTTAAAACTGTACAAATAGGCAAGAAAGCTGAGAACTCGAGAACCATTTTTGAAAAACAAGACCCTTCTCACAGAGTCATCGTGTACTGTATCTCTGACAACTTTTGTCTCAAACTTAACCAAAAGAGACACATAGAGAGACAGAGAGAGCAACATGGAAAATGTCACCAAAAAAAGCGAGAAAAAAATTAGGAAAAAAAAAAAGGCGAGGCACATCATTAAAGAGACAGAGGTATCGGACTGGACTGAATGCTATTTTGATAATGACCCGTAGCACGAAGGAAACTAATTGTAGATTTTTTTTTGGAAAAAGAAACTATGTAACTTTACAGTGGAATTAAAAAGACCTCTAAAATGTCTGGAGGATACATTGGAAGGAAAATTTGAGCAGTCTACAAAAAGTTGCTTCTGCCTGCCTATACAGAGCCAGAATTGTAATCTGTATTAACTACCGTCATAAATTGCACCTTTCAAAATACGCTTAGGATGGCAGATTTTCACACGAGTAAAAAAACGCCTCAGATCATTAATTAAGATAAAACTGGTATTTACTTAGCAAACAAAATGTAGTACAAACGAGTGTCGGCCGAAAGTAATATGAAAAGAAATTGCTTTCGAGAAGAAAAGTTCAAACACATATCGTCTCTCACTGGGTTAAAGCTGAGCAATCATCTTTTGTATGACCTCTCCCTGCCCTCCCTCTTCTCCCACCCCAAGAACCCTGCCTGCCCTCCCTCTCCGAATAGTCCATTTCACCGGCCAAATTTTTTTTCTTAAAATCTGAAATGCACAACTTCCGACAAAGTTTTTCGGACCGACTGAGCTTTGTTTTAGCCCAGAACTTGAACCAAAGAAGAGGATGGAATGTGCCACTGATGCGCTTTGGTTTCTAAGAATACACAACTTGTCGTTTATATGAAAGACCATGTTCGTAGCTGATATGATATAATACACTTCTGAGCTTCCAAATCAAACAAATACACACACAAGAACTTAATTTAAGATGGATATTATTACTGGTGTTAATTTGATAAAAAAAATTCTTAAGAACACCAAAATGTTTCATTTACCTAAACAGATCTCAAAACCAGTTTGTCGTAACGGTTTTAAGTACACAACAGATTGCAACATGCCATGGTAGGTTACGTTTTCTCTCTAATCACTTCAAACATATTCTAGAGTTTCCATTCCACTTGAGGAAAAATAAGGGAAAAAAGATAAAGGACTAGCCTTTGTTGAGTTAAGGCATTTTGTGTGTGACGATAAGCGTAATTGACGATCTAGAGTAGATGTCTATAATTTTTAAAAATTTACAGACATAGATATAATTGGTCATCCCCACGAGAGATGCTTCAACATCGTAAATTCATTCTCTTGTTGAAGACGACTACAAAACTAAATACTTTCAAGAGGAAATAAATTAGCCTCTAATTACAAAATGGACGAACGGTTACTTAATAACACGAAGGAAAAAAACAAAACGAAATCGACCATGACAAGATGCAAACGTGTCAAAACTTGAAAAAAAAAAAAAAAAATATCTCTTAAAAATGGGAGACAGTAATCGTCTCTCCATACTATATCTAGAGAAGTTCCAGGTAAGATCAACGATGCATCAGTTTGGCGGTACGCTCTTCAGTGACATGCACCATAATAATTGTATTGCACCAAACAATATCCAACACCAAGACCTCTAATGTTTAAAATTTAGTGGCTGTAGAAAAAAAAAAATCACACACATTCTAATGTGAAACACATTTGTATAAGAAAGCTCAGTTTTTTACAACATGCAAAAACCATATCAGCACATGGGTCTTAAAAAACAAAATTATCATAAAAAGTTTTCATTTACTGCCCAAAAGTATCAAATCTCATTTTTTTTTTTATATAAGAAGTTGATATCTAGTATTTTTTCCTTTTTTTTTATGATTAGAATAATACAGAGTCAAGGAAGAAGTGCATCTCAGGGGATTCGTAAAATGTTAATTCCATTGAAAGTCTTTGATCCTTAATTACTCGATACCAGACGATGGGTCTTCAGAAGTACAAAATATGAATATTCATGTCTTACATATATATCATTAAAACATGCAGCCAGTTAGGAAAATGTGCTGATACCACACTCTATACTTTACTATCATGCATTCAAAGCACAGATATAACGAGAGCCTAAACTTTATCTGATAGAAACAAGCTCATACAAGTGCTCTGAAGGGAGACATGATAGTAAAGTATAGGAGGGGAGGAAAAATTGTCCCAACTGGGTGAAACATGACTTAAAGACATGAACAAACATGCACACACAAAAAAAGGAACAGATGTTTAACAAGAGGCTTTTGAAATGCAAACCACTTTACTACTGGTAACAGGGAATATTCTTCCTCACCCACTCGCACAAAGCTCACACTATTGCTACATGATCTGAATGACCATTTACTTGGAGATAGGTATGTTTTTTTTCTTCTTTGGCGAGTTCCTTTTGAAAAGAACAATGATTGAACTCATTCCAATCCTTGCGAGAAGCATAAGTCTCCCTACTGCAGTGTAACTGCTTTAATAAACTATATTACTACTTGAAATCATTGACAGAATTCACCAAAATAAATAAATTGACCATTTGAAAGCATGAATACCAGGAGTGGTGTCATGCTCTCCAAAACAGGACTTGCCAAAATCTGAGAACTGGTTGACAATGTTTAAAGGTACCAGCAGATTTTGAGTTACCACAGCCAGCATGGTAAATGAACCTTCCAGCAGGAATAACCTTATCTTACTTCGAGCCTGACTTTGCGGTGACCTCTTTTACGGCTTTGTCGGCAACCTTGTTAAGTCAGCAAAGTTTCTTACACCTTTTGCGAGCCACAATCAAACCTTTTCACACGATGTCAAAAACACTTTGCATTCACGTACTGTCTCTTTATGCTAAGTTAAATTCTTGAAGACGCACTCACTCAAATTCGTTTCCTGCTGCTCGAGGCATCGAGACGTTGCTCTCAAATCTGAAGCAGGTTTGGAAGTATAAATTTGCTTGGCATGCATTTGTCAGCATGATATAAGAAAAAGAAAGAAATAAAGTCTACATAAGAAAAACTGTTATTGAGAATACAAAATCAAAAGATTCTACTAAGCGTCAGTTCTCTATGCCCCTGTGACATTTTTGTCAACTCTGGTTTTATGACTTAATGAACACAAACGAATCGATAGACAAACAAAATTGAAGAAGAAAAAAATAAGGTGTGAATAAAGGTCAACCTATGACATGACCCCTCACAAATGTCAAGCATTTTATAATATGCAAATTTTAATAGAAAAACAAAGGGAAAAAGATTTAATACTTTTGAATTTTTGTTTCCAGCTTCGCCTTGCTAAAACCATCAATTATGTACACTAGATTTTAAAAAAAAAACATGAATCAATCAAATAGTCATGTAATAACCAGAAGTGAAGAGCTCTCAGCTTAATACCCTAACCAGAAATAGAAGCTGTCCTTTCAGGGATTCAAAACTTATGTGGACTGGAAACCCGACATTCCTTTCCCCCAAAACATTCTTAACGACTACTCAACGACAAACCCTTTAACTTACACTGAACTCACTTCCGCTTGGGAGTTCAGTCAGAACTTAGTTATTATTATTTCTTAATTTTAAGAGATTGATTAGTTAAAAGCACTTGTGAGGCATTGTAACTGTACCTGATCTTGGAAATGAATCATAAAAGCTATCGCTAACCTTATCCAGCATAGAGTTACATTACATGATGTTTCCCCCCTGATAAAAAAAAAAAGATTTGCAAGAGACCTCTGATCCTCCTCACCTTGCCTTATCTAGTTTAAACAATATTTTCTTCCTCCAGCCAACACAATGGACAAAAGACCCCCACCAACCCAAACCACTCATGGAAAACAAAACATGACCACAGCAAATAATTCAGACCAGAAATAACAGGACTGAATCAGCTAACTGAATCAGCTAACTGTCACAGGTTTAGTCTTAATACATTAAAATTGTCCAATACCAATCTTAACCCTGTCAATCAACTTAAGTTTATGACATTCCCAAGTTGATGAAGTATAAATCTTACTTTACTGATTGCATATCACTACTTATTCTAGCCCTTCCCGCCCCCCCCCCCCGCCCATAACACCTCCCCATTATCCTAAGACTACATCCATGTGCCAAATTCAAAGCTGCCAACCCTAGTCAATCCCTCCACTGACCATTTTTAAATAATTTGTGGAGTCATATTGGTCAGTAAGGTGGAGGTGGGGGGGGGGGGTGGGGATAAGGTCTCTTTAACTTCAAGATATCCATTCACTTAAAGTCATCCTCTTAAATATTCCTCAACCATGTGACTCTTCTTAATTTAAAAAAAAAGAAGAAAAAAGAGAGAAAAACCTGATATATATATATATATGTTATACAAGTACACAATTTTTACCTATATTACTCTTGGTTATAGGGAAACTAAACATAATAACCCTGTGTGTGAATGTTTCCAGTCCACCCCTGTTAGCTTCAGAGCGAGATCAAAACTCATTCTATCTGTTGTCGTCAACTGCCGACGATATTCTCCACCACCACGAAGAGGAACAAACATGGTCAAGATATACACACACATATATATATATATGTATATATATACCTTACAAAAAAAAACTTTTAAGAAAGTTCTGTATCTTTTTCAACAAGGTACTCTTCTTCTTTTCTTTTTTTATCAGCAAACATTAAAAAAAAACATGCTTTTGAAAGATTTTATGTTTTTTATGTTTAAGCAAAGTTTGACATAGATCACATCTGTTCTTTTAACATTAAAAAATCACCACTTGGATCAAAATCTATCGCTGAAAGCATGCAGAAAAATATCTTTCACTAAAAATTATCTCAGATAATGTAAGTGTAAAATTTTTTTCTTTCTTCACTATTTACCAAGAACTGGTAGCTGTATCACAATATTTGTTCACTTGATTAAAAAAAAAAAAAAAAAAAAAAAAAACCTTAGGTTTTTGCTTAAAGAAAGGTTTGACGGATGAGAATTCAAGCTGTGTAAAAAAACAGTTTACTTGCAATGTCATTGCTTGCATTTATGATAGTCTAAAATCCATTGCAATGTTTGTTTGTCTGTTACTATTTATTCTGTTCCTTTCGACGCTTTAGTAATGTGATACAACCAACCTGCATCTATTATAGTTTTTTCTTACAAACATACCCCTGCTCCCAATTTTATGATTACTTTGAAAACAAATTTTCTGTTTTAAGCAGGAATATTTTTCATATCACTGAGATTTTTTAACAAAGGTGACATTTTTCTAGTTTTTGCTGAATAAGTTGTTTTTTTCCATATAAACGTTTAAGATGTCATCCTGCATGTAAGCAAGGAAAACAAAGCGCCTTAATTTTAAAGCCGGCGTTTTAAATTTAATGCTTCAGTGAAATGTTGTAACCTTTATTTAGAAGGAGAATTTTTTTACTTAAAAAAACAAAACTGGGTAGAATCTTTAAGAAAGGAAGAGATCAAATCTACAAAATAGTGATATTTTGGAAAAATTGATTTCTGACCAATCTTAAAATATCACAAAAATAACCTGGAAAAGAGTGCCCTTTACATAATTTTGCATGTTTGAATATATATTTCTTTTACCTTAATATGGAAGCAAAACAATTCCATCTCATTGTTGTGGGTGATCCTTCATAATTACCAGCTACATTTATTTTCACTCAAAACAACAGTCATAAGCTACTTAAGGAATATTAATAATAATAATAATCATGTTAATAATAATAATAGTAATACCAATGAAGGAAGTGTAACATCTAAGCTAAAGGTAACTCGTTACCACAATAGTTAATTCCCTATTGTCTTTGTAGGTAACAAGCTGGGTGAAATTTTTTTTTTCCAAAACAAGAAAAAAAAAAAAAAATTGGACTGTTAAGAAAGTTTTCTGTGTGCTTTTACAGATTTAGTAATTCTCTACAGTGCAGCAAAGATCAAAACAGAACTGACCTTTTATCGAAGAAAAGAAAAGCAAAAAGAAGTAAACAACAACAACAAACTAACCTTACATTTACTTTCACTATAATTAGCTTCACTTAAAGCCAGTTTGGTAGCTTTACTATTTTATCCAATTAGGTTAAACAGTAACCAAAAAACAAATACGGAAAAAAAAAAAAAGACACAGGAAAAGAAAAAAACTCAATCAATAGATTGAGTGGATCATCGTCATTCGTAGTCATCGAGACAGGAGGGTTCTACTTGCCCCACCAGTCATTGTTGCCATAGCTACCGCCATACTGGTTACCCATGGGATGGTAACCCCCAAAGGGAACCGTCTGTCCTTGGTTTCCAAATCCAACCATTGGTCCAGTTCGAGGTGGACGATTCTGTTGTCGGTAATCACGTGAACCAAATCCTCCTCCAAAGTTCCTATTTAAAGGGGAAAAAAATGGAAATTACTAAAATGCATATGCATTTAATGCAAAATGTTACAATGCCCCCCAAAAAAAGGGAAAAAAAAGGGGGCAAGTTTTGTGTTGAAGAATCGATACGATATAACGATAGTAGATCGTTAGTGTGTAAACCAAAGAGAATATGATCTTGCAAGTATTCCGCATCATGCGTACCGGACCGTATCAAAGACACCGAAAATCTTCACGAGACTTGATATAAAAAAGGATGGATAATATGGAGATAGTATGTAGTTTTCCATCCCAAAATAATAGGAGATGAGGAGCAAAAATTCAGCGAGAATTGGGATATATCCAACCAAAATAAGATAGCGATATAGAAAGTAACCAACACATTTTGGGGTTTTGTATGCCAACTATACAATAACACAGACTACATAAATTAGTAACTACCCACAGTTACTGTAGTGTTGCAGAACACAATAGCATAAGCATTTGGATACAATCATAGCCCCAGGAATCAAGTGCAATTTCTCTGCATTCCTAACGCAAGTGAAAAGATATATGCACATTCATTTCTCATCCAAAAGTTGTATACAAATTGAATGTTGACAGGAGTTTAGTACATAATATGGAGACTGGGGATTGCTTTGATACGATGGAGTGAATAGGAGATTTGAGATTCAATCAAGACTGACCCTGACCTGTTCTGGTTCTTCCTGCGGGGCTGTCCGCTGTTTCGCTGTGAGTCGTAAGCGATACCTTCCAACCACGGAGGAAGCTCCATTTTGGTTTCCAGCATCTTCTCAAACAGATCCCGGGCAAGGTTACGGTTCTTGTCGTTGAAGAACGAGGTCGCCAAACCTGAAATGTGGCAAAGATGTTACGAGACCTGATACAGACAAATCAAGGTTTTCATTGTCCAAATCTTCTACTATCAGATAAGTTATTTAGCCTTGTTTCTGACACTTGTTCCTTTGGGTAAGATGAGAAATTTTGACCTAGAATTATTTTAACAATCAGACTGCACTTAATTGAGATAAGACACCATGGTAATTGAAAATCAATTACGAAATGGAATCGTATCAATTCCTGTAATTCAACGAGTGCCAAATCCTCTCAGATTAACTAACAGATGATTCCGACTAAACCCTCGTCTAATAGTGCTGTCACGGTTATGTCATTGACAGAACAAGATGAATGCAGATTTAAATTTCAAGAGATGTTCCTGGACATTTGAAATCAATCAAAAGGATGATGGAATATTAAAATCATTAATGTCCAGTTCCTCTAGCGTACGCCTTTCAGGATGTTTTCTACTCACCCAAGTTACCGACTCTTCCTGTACGGCCGATACGATGGACGTACTCCTCAATGTCCGTAGGGAGGTCAAAGTTGATGACGTGTTTCACGTTAGGGATATCCAAACCTCGAGCAGCCACCTACAGTAGTTAAAAAAAAACGATAAAATGAAATATTACCCAGCCGGCAGATATGATTTATATTAGAAAAGGAGAGCCCTCAAATTCTGAGGGGTTCGACACTACTCCGGTAAAAACACTAGTACTCGGATTCGGGATTGAAAAGCCGAGCGGCTGTCTTGATTTATAATGTTATGCAATGTGGAGATATACATACTGCAGTGGCCACCAAGACTGGGGTTCGTCCATCACGGAATGCATGCAAGGCCTCCTCACGTTGACTTTGGCTACGGTCGCCATGGATACTTGTAACCTGGAAGCCCTCTCGGTAGAGATAATCCTCCAAGGAATCGGCACCCTTCTTAGTCTCCACAAAGACGAGAGTGAGGGATCCTTTCTCTGTTAAAAAGAGAATGAAAATAGAAACATAAAAACAGTGTCATTACTTTGAATTCACCTGCTCACATTTTGTTGGCAGATAAAAAAAAATAACCAAATCATTCTAGTTTGTAAATGTTCTGCTTCATATAAACTGGAGATTAACTTGTGCCTGACAATTTGACAGTCGGGAAGTCAAAAAAAATAAGGTTCCTACACTAGAACTGGTCGATTTACATTAGTTGGCTTTACAAAGCTAACAGGTGTTTGCGTTCGATCAATCAATATATAGTAAAAAAATTAATAAATTAATGTCATAACATAAATGAAATAAAATTTTTTATTTTTAAATAGACAAAATTACACAAAAAGTTGGATCAATCATATTTCACATATTATCAAACCTTTGACTGACTACCTGCGTGACACAGGACCCAATAAGAAGGCCTGTCACATCATAATAATTTGTACACAGACTGTAACACAAGTTTCAGAGGACAGCACATAAACGGTTGTACGTCTTCCTCTGGAGTCGTTCACCCACTACCAGCACGACAGAGCAGGACCAAACAGAAAGTCCTGCCAAGACCTAATTAGTACACAGAATGAGTACTTTATGGATTGATGGGGGGGGGGACCTCCCAACAAAATCCTACCCTTGAAATTGTCCTTTCTTAAGTTACTGTGTGTATGATTGATTCACTAGCAGCATGCAACAGATCCACCCACTACCAGCACGACAGAACAGGACCGAAAAGAGAGTCCTGCCACGACCTAATAAGTACACAGAACGAGTACTCTATGGATTGATGGGGGGGGGGGGACCTCCCAACAAAATCCTACCCTTGAAATTTTCCTTTCTTAAGTTACTGTGTGTATGATTGACTCACTAGCAGCATGCAACAGATCCAAGAGAAAATCTCGTTTGTCATCCTCCGCTACCCAGACCACCTTCTGAGTGATGTTCGCACTGGTACTTCCGACGCGGCCGACCGCCAAGAAGATGTAACGTTCCAGGAAATCGCGAGCGAGGATCTATAGGAGAGTAAACATATCATCATCATCATCAAAGTGTTGATTTTATCAACGCAAAACATCACAACTTAAAAAATATAAACTGTAAGGGTTTGTTCGTACCATATCTTTTAACTCATATCCACAGGGTGCATCTTACATTACTGATGATACAAGCAGTGCATTTAAATGTTTGTCAAGTCAAGGGGAACATAAATATATATATCAATAGGAAGAGATTTTAACAGTATTGGTTCTCAACCTTGTTGACATGATACTAAAAGTGTCTATTATTGCAACAACTATATTACAATGAGTTCTTAACCACCCTCTGTACAGATGTTTGAATTTCTTTTCTTTTCTTTTTCTGCTCTCTGGGCAGAATTTACTGACCTGGATCTCTTTGGGGAAAGTGGCGCTGAACATGAGAGTTTGTCGTTTGCCAACTTTAGGCATAGTATCTTGCTCAACGATTCGTCGAATCTGGGGCTCAAATCCCATGTCAAGCATACGATCGGCCTCATCCAGGACACAGAATCTGACAGAGGAGAAACGTTTGAGCCATTATGTCGCCAGAAATATGGATGGATTCTTCTTAATCCAGGTTAAGATCGATCGACCTACTCGAGATATATATACAGAGACATGAATCCCCAAAGTAGTAGCACCAAGATTTTAATTCAACGAATACAATGTGTGACATTCCTATCCTTGAGTAACTGGGTATAATGTATAATATATTGTATAAATATATATGTGTATATTGTATAAATACAAATGTCAAAGTATTCATTATGCACACATTTCTTGGTAATTAGTAATCAATACTAACCAGGAAATACAACCCTATTTATCAAACCCAAAAGTAGAAATATTTTGAGAAATGCTTTTGCCCTCTCCTTGAGACTTTCCATACTTAAATCACTGAATGGTTCAAACGTGAAAGTTCAAAGGGGATTTATTCCAACATAACGATGACTGCTGACAGTTTACGATCATCCTCTGGAAAAACATGAACTGCAATGAATCTTAGCTGACCAAACAAGATAATTATCTTTCAGAAGGATTTTTGGTTCACCAGATTACAAAGTTGAAATGAGTCAATTCCATTTTTCTGCTTGAGTCCTTTGTAACAATTAGCTTGACCAGTCCAGTTATTGTCCAGTCATTAGTCCAGTCATGGATGTGAGTCACCCTTTGTCTCTACAGAATCTTTTCCTCATAAATTTTTGTTTCAAAGGCGTGACTTTAGTCGTGACTTATCAAAATTTCTGGTTAGTTCCTGAGAGATCAACATGTGCAACCTACTTGATGTGATCCATTCCAACTTTGCCTCTTTCCAGCATATCGACCAGTCGTCCTGGGGTGGCCACCAACAGATGGCATCCTCGTTCCAAGTCTCGAATCTGGTTACCCACGTCGGCACCACCGTACACAACGCAAGGTCTTACCCGAGATCGGTAAGCGAACTGTGAGAACAGAAAAGATGAAATTCTTAAGGGCTGTGCAAATGTTTATCACGTCAATCCCATAAACTGCCAACCGAAGTAGTCTGCCAAAGGACAATAGTTTATTCAAACTAACAGCAAACAGCACAATGATCCATCTTACAACTGATCTATGCTGACAACCTACTTTGGAATTTTCAGAAGTTATTTTTTTCCTCCAAGAAACACATTTAAAAATCCTTGTAACTAAAATCATCCCCAGAAGAGCATATATGAAAACAAAAAACATTTGCTGTTGGTGTAATAGAGTAGTAGAAAGAGCGACACTAGATGACTTTGCGAGAACTATGTCTCATCAACAATTACCCGATTCCTTAGTGAGAACTATCTCTCATCAACATTTACCTCATTCTGATGGTACATATTAAAAGAGGGATGGAGACGAATAAAAAAAAAAGGCAGAACACTAACTAATGTATCCAATTTAACACCAACACCAGAATGTAGCTATGTAGATTTCAACTTTTTAGGTAGTATTACCTTCCTGGATTCATCGTAGATCTGAGAAGCCAATTCTCGAGTTGGAGCAATCACCAGGGCCAATGGATACTGCTTCTTCTTGTAGCCTCCCTATGATAAAAAAAAAAAAAAAACCCAAGTAGGATTGGAAACATAATTGGGGGCATCCTGGGTGTATTACTCGGATGCACTCAGATACACATTTTTCCTCACTAGATTGACCCCTACCCTGTTCTAGCACTCCTGTATTTGCGGTCAGGTATGTATGTTGCCTATAAGGTTGACTCCTACCCTGTTCTAGCACTCCTGTATATGCGGTCAGGTATGTATGTTGCCTATAAGGTTGACTCCTACCCTGTTCTAGCACTCCTGTATATGCGGTCAGGTATGTATGTTGCCTATAAGGTTGACTCCTACCCTGTTCTAGCACTCCTGTATATGCGGTCAGGTATGTATGTTGCCTATAAGGTTGACTCCTACCCTGTTCTAGCACTCCTGTATATGCGGTCAGGTATGTATGTTGCCTATAAGGTTGACTCCTACCCTGTTCTAGCACTCCTGTATATGCGGTCAGGTATGTATGTTGCCTATAAGGTTGACTCCTACCCTGTTCTAGCACTCCTGTATATGCGGTCAGGTATGTATGTTGCCTATAAGGTTGACTCCTACCCTGTTCTAGCACTCCTGTATATGCGGTCAGGTATGTATGTTGCCTATAAGGTTGACTCCTACCCTGTTCTAGCACTCCTGTATATGCGGTCAGGTATGTATGTTGCCTATAAGGTTGACTCCTACCCTGTTCTAGCACTCCTGTATATGCGGTCAGGTATGTATGTTGCCTATAAGGTTGACTCCTACCCTGTTCTAGCACTCCTGTATATGTGGTCAGGTATGTATGTTGCCTATTAGGGTGTCTCCTACCCTGTTCTAGCACTCCTGTATATGCGGTCAGGTATGTATGTTGCCTATAAGGTTGACTCCTACCCTGTTCTAGCACTCCTGTATATGTGGTCAGGTATGTATGTTGCCTATAAGGTTGACTCCTACCCTGTTCTAGCACTCCTGTATATGTGGTCAGGTATGTATGTTGCCTATAAGGTTGATTCCTACCCTGTTCTAGCACTCCTGTATATGCGGTCAGGTATGTATGTTGCCTATAAGGTTGACTCCTACCCTATTCTAGCACTCCTGTATTTGTGGTCAGGTAAGTATGTTGCCTATAAGGTTGACTCCTACCCTGTTCTAGCACTCCTGTATAGGCGGTCAGGTATGTATGTTGCCTATTAGGATGACTCCTACCCTGTTCTAGCACTCGTTTATGTCAGGTATGAATGTTGCCTATTAGGGTGTCTCCTACCCTGTTCTAGCACTCCTGTTTATGTCAGGTATGTATGTTGCCTATTAGGTGTCTCCTACCCTGTTCTAGCGCTCCTGTATATGTGGTCAGGTATGTATGTTGCCTATTAGGGTGTCTCCTACCCTGTTCTAGCACTCCTGTATATGTGGTCAGGTATGTATGTTGCCTATTAGGTTGACCCCTACCCTGTTCTAGCACTCCTGTATATGTGGTCAGGTATGTATGTTGCCTATTAGGTTGACCCCTACCCTGTTCTAGCACTCCTGTATATGTGGTCAGGTATGTATGTTGCCTATAAGGTTGACTCCTACCCTGTTCTAGCACTCCTGTATAGGCGGTCAGGTATGTATGTTGCCTATAAGGTTGACTCCTACCCTGTTCTAGCACTCCTGTATATGTGGTCAGGTATGTATGTTGCCTATAAGGTTGACCCCTACCCTGTTCTAGCACTCCTGTATATGTGGTCAGGTATGTATGTTGCCTATAAGGTTGACTCCTACCCTGTTCTAGCACTCCTGTATAGGCGGTCAGGTATGTATGTTGCCTATTAGGATGACTCCTACCCTGTTCTAGCACTCGTTTATGTCAGGTATGAATGTTGCCTATTAGGGTGTCTCCTACCCTGTTCTAGCACTCCTGTTTATGTCAGGTATGTATGTTGCCTATTAGGTGTCTCCTACCCTGTTCTAGCACTCCTGTATATGTGGTCAGGTATGTATGTTGCCTATTAGGGTGTCTCCTACCCTGTTCTAGCACTCCTGTATATGTGGTCAGGTATGTATGTTGCCTATTAGGTTGACCCCTACCCTGTTCTAGCACTCCTGTATATGTGGTCAGGTATGTATGTTGCCTATTAGCTTGACCCCTACCCTGTTGTAGCACTCCCGTATATGTGGTCAGGTATGTATGTTGCCTATAAGGTTGACCCCTACCCTGTTCTAGCACTCCTGTATATGTGGTCAGGTATGTATGTTGCCTATTAGGTTGACCCCTACCCTGTTCTAGCACTCCTGCATATGCGGTCAGGTATGTATGTTGCCTATTTAGGGTGACTCCTACCCTCTTCTAGCACTCCTGTATAGTGTTTGCACAGGAGATCCGGGTACCTGCCCAACGCGATACTACCCTGTTCCTAATTTTATTACCCGAATCCTACGCAAAGTGTGATTTTTTTGTGTTTTGGCAAACCGATGGTTAGGCAAAATTTTCCCATTGACTTAGTGTGGTGTAAGACTACCATGTGTTCGAAGATAACAGCAATAACGAAAGTATTCCATGGATATCTTATAACTGCGTCACAATTTCAGCTAATAAGCAGATGGTTAGGCTAGATTACCCCATTGACTTAGTGTGGTATTAGGCAACCATGTGGTCGAAGATAACAGCAATAATGAAAGAATTCCATGGATATCTTATAACTGCGTCACAATTTCAGCGAATAATCAGATGGTTTGGCTAGATTTCCCATTGACAGAGTGTGCTGTTAGGCTACCATATGGAAGAAATTGAAAGAATTCTCACAATCATTATTTATTTCATTCAATTATTTCGTAGAAGGAAAAACTGACAAGGAATTTTACAAGATGTTACTAATGGATTATAGGTGGGATAACTAAAAAATCTTAAAGTGGCTTTTAACTAAACATTTTGTTCTAAATGCGATCAAATTGCACAATCTTGATTCCAAGCCCCTGTTCTAACATGTATATGTGGCCACACATTTAAAATCCCAAATTAGCTGGATACCTTCCCTGTCTTTATCACCCATGCATATGCTGTCAGTCACTGACATTCCCAACTTAACATTCCCACCATTAGAATGAATCCTACCCTGTTCTAATGCTCATGTAGATGTGGTTCGAAATTATGGTTCAATGAGATAAAAAAAAATGTACATGAACTTATTTTAAATGACTATCAAAAAACTTAACGCTGACAAGGTGAGTCGTCGAGTGATCATCTGAGATTCAATACGAAAATGCCGACTGCAACGAGAAAAGAACTTTGGAGCAAAACATAACCATGCTTACCACAGAGTTTTTCCAAGGTCCTCCTTCGAAAATTTGGGACAGGATTGGCAAAAGGAAAGCAGCAGTCTTTCCAGATCCTAAACACAGAGAGGGGGAGAGGGAGAGCAAAACAAAATTCAACTGCTTCTCTTACAGGCATTTACAGGGTTATGACAAACATGACAATAAATCATTTGTGCTGTCCCTCTTCCCAGTTTTGCAGGGATGAGCCTGGGGTAAATAAAAAAATCACAGAACTTTGCAAAAGTTGCGGTATAGGCTCCAGTTTGCATATGCTACAGTGTGTTAGGATATAAGTTTTTGTCCCCCTGCATGTTGGATATCCATAGGTAATGAAAAACATGCGAACGACGGATCAAATGATACAACGCTGTTGTTAGAAATTCACGGAAATTGAGGTGTAAATCTCGGAGGTAGAAAAGAAATTGGATATTCCGCGAATTCGCGGAAAAGGCTCATGCCTGGTTTTGTGATAGTGTGGGATATAAAGATATAAGTACCTACCTGTCTGTGCACATGCCATAACATCCCTATTTCCCTTGATAATGGGGATGGCATACTTCTGTACCGGGGTAGGTCGGGTGTAAGAGCTCAGCGCAATGTTGTTATTGATGATCTCGCCGAGGTTAATGTCACTGAACTGTAAGGGAAACATCAACAGAGCATTCTTCGTTTTTCTTTGCGAATTCGGTCTATACATAATAATCTGTACAAATCAGCCCTTACAAATCACAATTTTGTCTACAATATGATTGATCGCTAACATAAAAATTGAGGCGATCTCTTCATCTCATGTTCTTCTTCAGCCGGTAAATTCTACATCAGGAACAAACTTTCTCAATGGACTTTTAAAGAATGTGAAAACTACGATAACAAAACAGACCTAGAATGAATTTGATTCAAACTCACTGACTATTGTTCTTTTTTGTCAACATCTTATTGGAATTATTTTGGGAAAAAGTCAGAGTGGTCTTCTGAATGATACTCTGTGCATCATCAATGTATCAACTCCCTATCCCAATATGCTCACCATTCTATATGCTAATTTAGTTCCCTTAACGATAACTAACGAGGGGGGAAGCACAAATACACCAACTTCTACATGGAGAGCGAGAAACCTATATCGAGGTTGGTACCTCATACCAAATCATGGTGCTATAACATAGTTGGCCATGCTGACAGTGATTGTAAAAATGTTACCTCTTGGATGTGCTTAGGGCAGTCTTCACCAGAAGCCTCTACAGGAATGTCTTCATACTTGTCAAAGTTGATACCGGTATTCTGAGCGGAAAACAGGTCTCTGTGAATGACAGGGGAAAAAAACAGGCAATGACGATCAAACGTAAAATTTAATCCAGCATTTACAGCTAGTGTTATTCAGTTATTAGTAGAAACCCATGCTTTACTTTGATATGAGGAGAATATCAAGATATGTATTCTATCATGTTACAGAACTTGAAGGATCCCTGGATTTCATCCTACATATAGGATTTTACCACAATTACCATACCAAGAAGGATCCCTACCTTACGGATCCCTAACCCAGTTTCTATACTAAATTACATGCTATGTGCTTCTTTCCTCTGAGCTTTATAGGTAACAGATAATACAGTTCAGAAATCTCCCTCAGCTGCAAATCTGTCGAATGCAATCATTTGCTCTTGTCTAGAGCTGAGATTATTGATGATCTGGTGTAAGTATGGCCAGAATCCTGTACTAAACTAACCAAACTACAAAATCAAGGATCCATATTCGTTACCTTTGTGCTTTGGGTTTTCACTATCTATTGCAAAAGAGCCACAGATACAAGATTAGCCATGTCTATGAGACATTTTGCCAATTTTCAGTTGCAGAAACAGGGAATACATCTAGTGCTGAAAGTCTGTGTACAAGCAATCTTGAAGTTTCTTTGAGATAATATCTCCTATAACATACAATGGTTTCTATCTACACAAAACTGCTATACAGTATAGCAATAAGCCCATTTCAGCAAATGCCATGCCCGATAAATGATTCCATTCCCCTGAGAAAACTGATATCCAAGATGACGTTCTTACTTTTCCATCCTCTCATTCCTTGGTAATGGCTTAGTCCAATCTTCCTCCTTCTCTGCAACAAAGTCTTCTGCGGTCCCTCTGAATCCGTCATCCCTAGCACCGCCACGAGACCAGAATTCACCACCACCTCCTCCTCCTCCACCACGTCCATAGAACTTGTTGTCTCCTCCACGTTGGTAGCCCCCACCACCTCGTTGGTAGTTGTTGGCATAGTTACCCTGAGGTCGCCCTCCCCAGCTGCCTTGGTCGTT
Source organism: Apostichopus japonicus (assembly GCF_037975245.1). Taxonomy (NCBI): domain Eukaryota; kingdom Metazoa; phylum Echinodermata; class Holothuroidea; order Aspidochirotida; family Stichopodidae; genus Apostichopus; species Apostichopus japonicus. The sequence continues at coordinate 4,759,192 of NC_092570.1, forward strand.
CCCATAGTCTCTGTTGTTGTAACCCTGGTTGTAGCCACCACTGGGGTTAAAACCCGAGCGACCGCCCTGCTGGTATCCCCCCTGGTTGAATCCACCTGAATAGTTACCCCGGGGGTAGTCGTTGCTGTAGCCTCCTCTGCCTCCATAGCCACCTTGCGGGGGACTGGGACCAGGACCAGCAAAGTTTCCACTAAAATTCGGAACCGGTCCTTCAGATGAGTAAATGAGACAAAGAGATGGATCATTAGGAGTTGGATGCGGCATATAGACATTTGGATATGAGAACGAATCCTAGAGCAACTACAGAGCGTAAGCAGACTGGAGAATGAAGTGGTGATAAAGATGCGATTGGAAATAAAGATGGGTGACAGAAGGTAATTCCAACCACATTTGCTAAAGGAGGTTCATAAGATGAGGTGAAAATTAATCTTACCCCTGTTAAATGAGCCACCATAATTGCCCTGCTGAGGAGGAAAACCACCAAAGTCATTGCGAGGGTAGCTACCATATCCACCCCCTGTAAGAAAATGAAAAGCAGCTCGGTCATCAGTCATTACTTTTGAAAGTATCTATTTTTTTCTGAAGTAACCACAAAATCACAGCTGCGTTAGCTCCCAGCTCTGAGGATTACGACTAACATTTTTTTCTGTTTTGTCAAAGGTTGTGATTTCTTTGCTGATAGGATTCTTTGTGTATGTGATCTCACGTTTTGAAACTTTGAACTATATGCTACTATCACATGATCTTTCTCTAGTCTTTATATTGTGTTAAGGCCAATGTTCCATTTCCAAACATAGGTAACAGATAATGCTGAAATTGTTACTAATGCTATCCACCATGACACAAATTATGCAATCAATTATTCGTTTGGGTGAATGATTTCAATTCAGGACTGTGGGTATGCTTAGCTAAGTAGAAGTAGTTCATGCATATATATATATATATATATATATATATATATATATATATATATATATATATCACATAAGTCCTTTTTCAATGATTCAATCATAATTCCATTGATTACACCCTCACAGTGTAGATACCACTATGGCTTTAAGGGAGTAGTAGGGCATTCGTAACAAATTATTTGCAGAAATTGATGAGAAAGGTGAAAGATGCTATGCAAGTTTAAGGCAAGATACTGATTGAGAAGCCCTTATACTCTGCTTCAAAATTACAGTTCAAAAGGGGTTTTCATCCTCTGCATGGTCAAATATGTTAGAAACAATGTGCAAATGCAAAGCCATATATAGTAGAAAAAGGTTACAAGTTAGTCGACAGAAGTTTCCCAGAGCATATGACAAAATTCGAACTGGATATCAACACAGTTTCTAGTACAAATCAATGAGTTGCAATACATGTGTGGATTTCTCACTATTTCTTGTACAGGGTTGACAGGAGGATCACTTCTGTTCCTCGAGTTAAAACAAAGTGGCTTTCTTTCCAGGTGAAGATGAGTCACTATAGGTAAGTTTTGTGACTCGAGTCAAGTCAGTAGCCCTATGTTGTTATTTCTATACATGTAGAAATTTTGATGACTAATGTAAATTAAGTAAGATTGACTTGCTAAAACAATGGCCCTTACACATTTGGAACAGGTAGCAAGTAAATACTTAAGTTATACTGTCCAGTAGCAAAGATCAGAGGTTAGTAAAAGAAAGTTATTAGCCAAAGGATGTAGGCTTAGCTAGCCATGAAAACTGACAGTGAAATTCCCAAAGAATAAAGTACAGCATTGTCTAATATCCAATATTAACACAGCATTTCTGTGAAGCTTAACCCCTCCATTCCACCTTTGTATGTTGGTATCTGACCTTAAAACAATCGAACTTTATATGATGGCATACATGTATGAAGCGTAACAACTCTTTAATGTAATTCATGCCATACCCTTCGATTAGAGCGAAACTTTAGGTCTGAGTATAATGGGCTTAGAAGCTTTTAATTGTTACATGAAACAGGAAATGTCAAAAAGGCTTCACGTGATTAAAATGACAAATGCAGGGACGATGCTTATTTTGATTTGCAGTCGAAGCAAACAAATGTCACTTGCGGTGCATTGCACATTAAACCTGCTGGACATGATTCACACCTTGGCCACCGTGTAAGATTTTTGATATCCATTTGCAAGATGTCCCTTTGTATCAAGCGAATGTGAATGAGCCTATACGCCTATACTATGTCATGCCAACACTCGTCCAGTACTGTTACTAAGGGTTCTGTTAACTGTGTAGTACGTTACACCTCCGTTTGTCATTGATACGTAGCTACTTCTTTATAACAAGAAGTACATTGTTGGCCACATCTCATTTCTTCTTGAGGGAGAGGGGGAGGGGGGGGCCATGTTTTTGCTCATGTTATGCTCACTACATCAGTCTTATACAATGTCAAAAGCCTTGTTAGTTAAAGCAGATTAGATTGCAACTTGCAAAAATTTGCAAATGAGCAATAAAGCAAAAATTTGGAAAATATAGTTTTGGTTGGAAAACAAGGACAATTGATGATTTCGTGACATCACTTAGGCCTCTTCGCAAACAACAACAACGGGAGCAATAGTCACAGCAAGATGTGGCTGTAATCACTTATAGTTTGTTCCCTTTACACCTAAGTAACTTTGTCTGGTTCAGGTGAACATACCTTGGGGTGGAGGGGGTCCCTGGAAACCACCTCTACCTCCTCCTCCTCCTCCTCCTGGGCTGTCACGAAGGTGGGGTGGCACATATGCTTTTCTCCCTAAACAGAACCAGAGTGAGGTCTTGAACAGTTGGTCACTTAAATACTCAAAAGTTTACTTAAAAGGTGTGAAGACTCGCGCAGAAAGAATCGTCTAATGCCGATAATTTGACCTAGTTTCGAATGAGGTGTAACAGAAGTGTTAAACACCACCCCAGAAAATACACACAAAGCTGGCTACCGTCGGTAAATAGACACTAGTGTACAGTCAGTAAATACAGCCGCGGTCAATACCCATAGCACAGTATACAAACGATACAGTGATGGACATCTCAGGTCCAGCTAAAGATAACAATTAAGGTATTTCGTTTCATTACTGTCTGCATTTTGTAGCGACACAAACAAAACGTCACTTGCAAGCAACAGAAAGTTAACTTTTTCAGATGGCCGCACGCTGTTTGGGGCGAGTCTTCAATACCTTTAAGCAAAATTGGCTAATAGGGCACTTAGGTAAATGGATAGGAAAATGGGTTATCTCAACCCTCACACTAGTCAGCGTACTAGTAATGTCACCGACAGAGAGCATTTCTTTCTCTTCAACCCAAAATTTCAACGCTTTACGACAAACTATTCCTGTGATGGAGCAAGTTGCGTTATAAATCAAAGTATAAGGATCATATGGCTTCCACGATTTGCATGGCATTTGAAATGGCACATTGATATTTAAATTGTAGTACTTTCAAGAATGATACTCTTGTCGAGATCACACCTAAAGAACAATGTAAGTGAAATCTTTAAGTGAAAAGAGAAACCTTGATATACAAGCTTCTAGTCACTAGAAGAGAAGAATTTGTCAAACTTCATATGAAACCATATTTTTAATAAAAACCAAATTGCAGTTTTAAATACCTTGCCCTTGTGGGGGACCTTGACCGTCCTGCTGAGGCTTCCTGCCTCCATCAACATTCAAGTCGAGACCAGCGAACTGTAAGAGAGAAAACCAGCAATGTTAGGATGACGTTTCCATGAAATGTAACAAAAGGGAACCTTATGCTACAGTTCCTTCAAGATATGACATTAGGGCAACAATTGCCTTTGATGCCACTATCTGACCGAATATGTAAAAAGCAATTGCAAACCAACACATATCTATTGCAAATTTCAAGATTCCCCTTCCAAATTACATCAATGTGAAATTAGGGAGTGTTAGCTCAGTGGTTAACGGCCAGTGCCTTTCAATCATAAGGTCCCGAGTTTGAGTCACTCCAAGATTAATGTATGTCATCCAGTTCCAGAGTTGTTGCAATTGACAATTCATAATCATGGACGTTAAAATATGAATCTGAGAGACTGATTTCAGTCAGCGTTGCGGCTTTGATAAGCCAATGATGGCTTCTTCGCGAGTTACTGCTTGCAGGAGGATCTTAAATACATACATACATCTCGGGAAAGGTCCCTTAAGTCCAAACCTAGGCCCTTCAGTCCGGACTTAATTGTTCACTGTTAATCTGATGTCTTATAAATTCCGAATAATGTTCTTAAAAGCCATTACAGAGCATTACATATGTTCATAATGGTTGCCAAGTTGTGAGTGGAACAGACATTGCTGATTGATTCCAGTTTCCCATTAAATTTCATATTGTGTTTATTATATGCTAGGGAAAGAATCTGTGGACCAACAGTTGGTTCCCTGACTCACTGTACATATCACTTTGAACAGGTGGCAAATTCTAATCCGACATTTTCTCAAACTGCTAGAGTGAAAATGTGGAGCGATTTAACTACCCTTCAGATGCACAAACTGTTTTGATGGCCTAAATGCACAAGAAGTAGGTACAACCTTACATCTCTCTTACTGTCACATTGCAATGATACACAACTCAAGGGGAAAATGGCACAACAATAGGTACAACAGAATGTAGGGCCACTTGAAAAACGGATCCTAGCATCTGAAGGAGGAGAGGATGCCCAGTCAACTCTTTTCCCCACTCTGCATACACTTCTGAATACAAGTCTGATTCTTACTTGTTGGTTCGAATTTTAGTTTGTTCCCACCCCCCCCCCAAATACTTTCACCTATATACAGCACACAAAAACAAAGAAATAACAATATTGGATCAGTCTCAAATTTAAGCCGTGGAGTTGAATGTCCCCACTACGCAACCAGAGGATCCACTTCTGAAAATCAGGCCCTAGTCTGATTCTCTAAATTGATTATTTATAAATGTTTTAACCACTCTGCATGTATCTTGGCTGTGTATGCAAGGGCGTAGGAACCGGGGGGCTGGGGCGCCAGCCCCCCAGTGAAAAATATGGGGGGGGAAGTATCATTCCGCCCCCCGCTCCGCAAGTCAGAAAACCCCTTTTTCATTTCCAAATGAGAAAAAATCTCATTTGGAGCACCAAATTGCATGTAAGGCCAGGTGAAAATGCAAAATTCTTTACAAAATGGAGTGGGAGTAGAAGTGTGCTATATTGCACCAAATTGAATCTGAGGCCACCTGGAAATGCAAAAAAAATCCAAAGGGGAGGGGGACACCCCCTCCCTTTAGACCCCTCCCCCAGGCCGGCCATCAATCTTCAGCCCCCCCACTCAAAAGTACCTTCCTACGCCACTGTGTGTATGTATCATGTATCTTGACTCTGCATGTATATTGACTTGACAAAGGGAACAAAAACAGTTGTAAAGTCACACTGTCATAAGTTCACCACCTAACTTTAGATCCTCAATGCCAGAATAAATTATATTTCTTCCCAGACACCTATCTGACAGTGTATTTACAGCAGCCAAGAAAAAAAACATTTCCATGACAACAGTCTGCAACTATATATTATTCCATCATTACTATAGAAATCCTTTTGCCTTATTCTGAACTGTTCTATTTAGCTTAGAGGCCCATTGATTTGCCACTTAGAAAGTTACAAATTTCTTTTTTATACTCTTGAATCATCGGAGACCTGTTCCCATCGTGTATTTTGCTGATTTTGAATGATGTCTAGAAATGTCCTTCACCCAGTAGCTGAACTACCAATAGAACTTTGGTAAGTCTATTGGGGGCAGGATACACATGTAGGTACAATAGGAAAATGGTAGATGAAAAGGGTTCCTTTATTTTGTTTCAACCAAATGGATTCCGGTGGGTTTGCATGATCAATGGACACTGAACCAGAACACTTTCCATAAAGACACCTTGTTAGTATTTAAACATATTTAATATCCCCACTTCCTGTACATGCATCAGATTCAGGCAGGATATTAGTCTTATATGATTCTTTGAAATATTATCCTAGTGTTATGAAATCACTTAAAATGACTTCTACGTAGCTCAACTAGTTTAGTTAAGCCTACAGACTTTGCCAGACGTTAGAAATACATTATGATGACGGTGAGGCCTTAAGTTAGGCTAGATGATTTTGATTTGGAATAGTTTGACTGAGCATCTGATCTAGATGTTTGGAAATGTGTGAAGTGGGCCTAGCCTAGCTACTACGGTTAAATTATTAGTACTATTAGCCTAGTCCTGTTTAATTTTACTGGACAATTGCTATATCCATTCCCTACTGAAACCGAAGATTTAAGAAACTGCTGGCCACGTACAAGCATCAGACACAAGCCTATCCTATTATTTATGGTATAAAGCCACTAGCCAAAGCCTTGTTATCATAGACTAAGGACCTTACATAAGAGAATAGGATGGCCGACACTAACGATAGTCTGCAGCAGCCACAAGCCTAGCTTTTTTTTGCAATGGTCGGCTTTTGTTCCGTGCCGGTACATCATGACTACGACTTCCTACCACTTGATTTTTTCAACCCTAAAAGAGATTAAATTAGCGGAATTCAAACCTGTCGTTCTAGACTCGGCCCATTCGGACTTGCTCCATTACTCATACCGGATTGTGGAAGATTCTTCCCTCTGTGTGCAAATATTTTAAAGAGACTTGAGGACGGCGGGGAGGTGGATGATGTTATGTTAGGGGAGAGGGGAGCTCTATACTGGAACGTACGTAAATGTGTGTAAGTACGTGTATACTGTGGTATCCTGTACTAAATACACATGTATACGACGCATGCATTACGAAAAACAGCGTGCTTGTACAGTCTGCATACGGGTTATATCAGTTGGACGTAGGTTACAAGGTTTAACCAATCAACAGACGATATCGTGATGACATCATTGCAAAGCTTGCCTACCTTTCCGGATAAAATTTCCACTACACTTAGATGGTCATGAAGAGGGAGGGCGTTGGAAGGGGCGCAGGGGAGAAAGCGAAGCAGTAACGTGCCCAGGTTTTCAAAGGTTGGAGGTGTGGCAGGGGTAATTCCAGGGGGATTTAGCTTGTGGGGGGCCTGGGCCAGAATAGTTTTGGGGCCATTTCACGATTAGGCCCACTATCTAAGCGGAGCACCACATGTTGGCGCGTAGCGTGCATGAACAGTTAGGCAGAAAATGCTTCCCAGATCGCTGGAAATGGCACTTCCTAGGCCTTGTAAGTTGCATCTAAACACTTTCAATTTTGAAATCGCTTCTTCTGGAAATTGACAATTGTCAAAATTTACATCTGTTTACACTGAACTTATGGGGTTTGCGGTGTCACGTGTGTGACAAGTTGCGCAAATGCCGTAGAATAAAGACCATGCATCCTTATAGGCCTCACGAGTATGGAAAGACAACTTTTGTTCAGTGTGGAGTTTCGAGCAAAGATCCGTATTTACATGTTAACATATCGACGGACGGACGGAAAGGCATCTTATGCCTCCATTTTTTTGGACACCCGAATGTGAGGGACCTGGGCCGTCGTAAATCCGGCACTGGGTAATTCAAATTTCCCCCGACATTAACCAGTCGGGAGAAAATGTGAATTGTTGTAGCTGGGGCTGAACTTTTCTGATACCGTAGGGATGCATTCTATAATGGATTGTTACATTCTGAGACACATTTAGACTATAATTTAGGTTTCTATAAGTAGCTCTAAAGTCTAAACAGAAGATTTGGCTACTAAATGATCAATTAAAAATTCCTCCGACAGATTAAGTTTTGGCGCTTGAACCTATATGGGAAGTCTAGAGGCCCACAGTACTGGAGGGAGGGTAGTGGTGGAAGTATACCTTGATATATCCGGTACCAAATGTAGAGATGTGAATTGGGGGAAAGGGGAACTTCCATAAAATGTAGCTCAGGCGATGAAACAATTAGACATTAAAACTTAGAGGAAATATTACCAAGCCCTTGATCCCAGAGTTTGCGATGAAACTGGAGACGCTGGCTGTACACAAATGGATAGTGTGTGAAAAAGTATGAGTATGTAGCTCCTTATAGTTATAGAATATTATCTGTGCTGATTTCAACGTGTTCCTCCTATATCTAAGTTTAATACACTGTATTTTATGTTCCAAACTTACTGGGATAGCACGGTCGTGACGAGCGGGAGGTGGTTGAGGTGAAAATGGAACAGGGGGGAAATAACGTTTACTGTTGGGGAGGGGTCCACTTGCAGACAGAATATTACAAAGAATTAGCCGAGTGTACATTACATCGATACTGATATATTACATATATATGCGGTTCAAACTAAACAGTCGAAATCTCCAACATCATTCTTTCAAAAGTTGCAAACTATAGCACCATTTTCTTTCTAAAGAATAGTTACCATGCCACCTAATGTACCCCCATGACCCCTCTCCCCTCTCTCTCATCAGGTCTGAACAGAAGGATGTCAGCATCAAACAAGAACATATTCTGCAATTCTGCATTGCAAACACAGAAGCAGAGCATTCAAGTAAAATAAAGACGCTCGTGTAATTCACTATAACTTCCGTCTTAGGTCAAAAAGTAATGGGATACACTCTCCGGCATCGGTTGGACAAAGTATCGCCATATGTTTGTTCAAGAATAAAATTAATGCAAATATAATTGGTCGCGCCAAGACAAATCTCTAGCTGAGGGCGCTATTTTAATACAACGATCTATATACGGCTCTGACAACGATCAGAGCCGCATGTATACTGCTCTGACAACGATACTTTGAAGTCATAACGTTGCATTCATAATAAGATCAGTTCGTTTTCTTTGTGATGAACAGGGCTGGGATGGAGGATCGCCTAGTGTTATAGAGAAGGAAATTGCCTTGCGTTTTAGAGGAGAGGAAGTGCTATAGTTTTGTCAGGAAAGGGAAGGTGAAACATGATGTAATCTTAAAATATTGGGAAGAATCTTGAACAAGCGAGACAAGGCTCAGCAAGACTAACGCCAATTTGAGAAATGTTTGACGACAGGAGAAGGGCTGACGGAAAAGGGAATGGAGAGGGGAAAGTGCGAGTAGCAGAGGCGACGTCAGAGACTCCAAATTGGGGGGGGGGGGAGGGGGTACGAGGGGCCAAGCAAACAGTTTGGAGAGGGGAAATTTTGAAAGTGGAAGAATGCACCTGTGAAATGTGCACATGACAGGAAATTTTAGAAAACAGATCCTACCACCCCACCACATCCCACACTTCATCAGTGAACCAAATTGCAATTTAAGAATAACTAACATCTTACATTAAATTCAAAACTGTGACAGTTTCAAAAACTAACAAAAATCAGAAACTTTCTTTATAATTACAACTATAAACTGTTATTGCCTAGGATTTCAGGGCCCTACTTGTTGTAGAAATACACTTCAGAAACATAAATTACACTTGAATTTCTCTGGAATGTATCTCAGGGCCCTAATGGGGTCCAGTTCTCTTGCAGCAAGTTTAAACCACAAACTACCGTGATCACGGTAGATCTCTCTCGAGAGAAATTAAATTTTTCATGGCTTTTATTTCAATGGCCCAGTTAGAGATCCAGGGGTAAGAGGCCCTCATTGGATGTAAACCTATGTTTTGTTCTCTCTTAGCAACTTTAAAGCACAGCAGCATATGTCAGAATTTATTTCTGTGGAAGGTGTACACAGTTTCTCTAGTACCTTGGTTTTCAACCTTTTTTCGATCACGAGCCCAATTCGTCTTCCGAGCCGTCCTCGCGAGCCCATACCCTACCCTGCAAAGTTATCAACTTCATAAAATCAATTTCACAGCGTTTATTAGTGTATTCTTGACACAAGTGACCCGGGGACTCAATCAGAGCTATGTATGTTCCTCCGTGATCAGATGACAGGTACTTCCCAATTAGAGCCTATCTCAAAGATTTCTTGCAACCCTCAATGGTACAAGGCAATGGTACAAAGCAAGGCTTCCACACATCATAACCTTGGTAAATACGTAGTGTGCAGTGGTTGGTGGGAGTCACCGAATTCTCTTATACTAGTCTTATAGGGTTAGGGTTGAGTAAATTTTACCCGTTGTACAAGGTTTCATCGAAGAGGCTTCCTAAGAAACATCATCATGTGCCTTCGCCACCAGCCCCCAAAAATGCCACAATTTTTAATCATTACTGGGGCAATGCTCGCGAGCCCACAAAATCGGCTTCGCGGGCCCAAATGGGCCCGCGAGCCCAAGGTTGAAAACCACGGCTCTAGTAGCTATTTTAACTTAAGCACAGAAACACATTCTAGAGATTCCACTGACTTCAATTGAAATGTATTTCAAAGACCCTGCAGGGGGGGGGGTCAAGGTCCTCAGAAGGTAGCATTTTATTAGCCTAATACTAACCAAATAATTTTCACTTTTCAGTTTTGTTTTACTGCAGCTGACTGGTGGGGGGGGGGGGCACAACCGAGGGGAAGCATTTTGTTTGGGAGGACAAATTCCCCCTTAGTGCTGCCACTGGGATGAGTCAGGGGTGGTGTAAAGCCTGGACGGGCATAAGGGAGCCATGTTCAGGGAATTTTTTCACACCAGGAAGAAGACTAAGAAATTAACACACCAAAGAATTAAAACAAAGCAAAAGACTAAAGAGGAGAGAAGAATCATATTCATGTCAGATAAGCTCTTTCTTAACAAGCAAGGAATATGCAGAGATCAAAAAAACAAAAAAAAAAAACATCAATATACAAAGTATTTATCATGCTCACTCTAAAAATTATATTGTTTATCTGACTAAATTTATCAATACAACAAAACAAGTCTCTTCCCTAAAACAAATAAAGTGAGGTGATTCTTTTAGACTTAATGAGATGAAAAAACAAAATGTAACTATTTATACAGTACAAAAGGGAATAAAGTGTTGCTGGCCTCTCTCCTTTCCCTTAAAGGAAAGTCATTATAAGTGAACTTGTGGCAAGACATTAAGAACAAACCCATAATATGGCCCCCTCCCTTATCCCCCAGCTCCCCCCAGTCTCTCCTCTTAGCTCCCCAATTCAACTAGGCTTTCCTACATTCATAAATTTCTTCACCCTGTTAGACACTGGAAGCCCATCCTTGGCTCTCTGATGAATTACAAAAAAGTTCTTAATCTATTCTTTTTGCCCTACATGTTTTTGTTCCACATTCATTTCCATTTTGAGACTGGGTGTTATGCTAAGCTGAAACATGAATCATCATAGGTTTTCAAAGATACAAATATTAGGTGTAATTCAAAAGTGCCATTATGAAGTTCACCACTTTTATTTGTCCCTTTCATTAAAATAGCCAGAAAATGAATGTTGAACACTTAATTTAAATATTTACATCAAAAGGAAGCTAAATCTACTCTCCACTTGCTTTGAATGTTTTTAACTTCGACCCTGAAGGGACCCATAAAAGGTCCCATTTTCGAGTTGCATCTTTGGAAGGTCCACCATCTCTTTAATGACAAGAGTAATTTATTGCAACAGAATCATATCAGAAATACTTGCTCCTCCAAACAATATGTTAGGAAAGTAAATATTATCACAGGGCACCAAATATAGGGAGTGAAGGCTCCTTTCTCCCTTCAGTCCTCCCTCCCCACCTATTCATCCAATTCACACCTCAAAATGCATTATTTTCCTTCATGATGGCGACATATCACGACCACTTGGCAATTTTTAAATATTGCATAATGGCCACAGTATTGCATTCACATTCTCACATCTCGACTCCGAGCAAAGAAAACATTACCATTCAGAAAAGTTTGAATACAGCAGCCTCCAACTGTCCTCAGATTTCCATCGTTCATTGAAAAATTTGGCTTTGCAATTTATTCTCAAATCAAGTTACAATATGGGATATTATAATCTAACGAAACCTACTAGTGAAAAGTAGACTGTCAACTCTCTGGAGTTTCATGGAAATGTTAACGAGCATAAGCAGTTCGACATCGGGATGCTATTGAAGTACAGAATTGTAAAGACTACTGAATGGTGATTCTGCAGACCCTAGTTCTATCAGATGAAGATAATTATCTTTATAGGAGAAGTGTTAAGGAGTGTTAGCTCAGTGGTTAACGCCGGTGCCTTCCAATCACAGGGTCCCCAGTTCGAGTCACTCCAATATTAATGTATTTCGTCCAGTTACAGAGTTGTTGACAATTCATAATCATGGACGTTAAATATGAATCCAAGAGACTGACTTCGTTCAGCTTGCAGCTTTGATAAGCCAATGAGGCTTCTTCGCCAGTCCTGCTTGCAGGGGGATCTAAAATACATACATACCCAAAATTTGTTGTATTTTTCAAATATCTTGGGCAAATCTGAATACAGGAGTTTAAACATGGCTGTTTGTCACAAGCGAGACCTGACGAAATAGGATCAATAGCATTGTTCATACAACGGTGGGATTGGTGACATTTCCTCTGAGTACATTCATCAGACATGTACCCACCACCACCCGCCACCACCCACATATCTCAACCAAATGTGGGCGATGTCTCGGACTATGTTCCCATTGGTTGAGATGGCACATGCCCACATGTGCAGGGGACATAAAACCCGACCCATGTGTGCTTCTGATGGCCCCTCCCTCCACTTTGAACTACAATTTTAGTAAAAACAATTTCATTCTAGCAGTCATAAACCATTCTGAAAATTTGACAAAGAGACACAGGACTAAAAAAAAAGGTAGAAAAAAAAACACACAATAAAACTACAGTAAGAAAGCATTGCAAAAAGGGAAAACAAAGTTGTCATCAATAGTAAAAATTTCCTTAAAAAAAGAGGACAAAGTGTTTAACCACATAAACAAATGACCTTTAGCCTGAATGGGAATTTCTTTGGTTAAAATCCCACGGTAGGCCCACAATATGAAAGCTATTTGTGTGCCAACAAGTTCACTATATCAAGCAGAAAACTAACCAGGTTTGATTTTTGAAAGATGCAACCATGAATAGTTACCATTTAACTTCTACTCTGTCACATGACAGAACTTCGGGTTAAAATTTATAATCCATTCTTGGGAGAACATATTTCAAATCAGTTGGACATTTGATGATACATGCCATATGTTGTTCCACCTTACAACATACCACAATGTAACTTTTATCTCTCCTTAAAAGGAGGCCATTATTCTTCCTGAGAAAACTTAAATCGGTTAGCGCTAGACTTACACAAGAACTTTCTGAATCCAATGGTACTGTCCTCATCTCAATGCCCTGGATAATAAACGTGGATACGAAATCAACACCCAAATTTTCCAATTATATAATATTACCTTATTTCCCTTAATTTATTCATAGCATCGTTAAAAAAAAAAAAAAACGCAAGATAGTAAAAGAATTAAGGAAGACAAAATTTAAAACAAATGGAAACAGATACTGTATGAGGTCTCATGTGAATATTCATATCTGATATTGCAAAAACATGCATATGCATAGATTGTTGTTGACTACATGAATCCAATGTTTTAGGTGCATACACATAAGGGACCACATTTAATAGGTATGGGATTAGAAGCAATTTCCAGTGACACATAAAATGAAAACCAGAAGCTGTCAAAGGTGACCCACTTGGAAGCAAGGAGGTTATAAAAAGGGATTTTATTTACCGTTATCCCCGTATATGTAGCACCAAATTTGTGGATGTTTTAAAGTACCTTTTCATAAACAGGTAAAAATTTGTGCAGTCAAATTTAAACATCAGTTCATAACAAGATATTATGGACTCTTTTCCTACATGTAAAATATTTCTATTTCTTGCAAGGGAAACAAGTTTAATAATTTTCGGAAAACAATTCCTTAGTTCTCTGTACAGAGTTCATAGAAGTAGAGGGGGAAAAAAAAATTATTTCCTTTAGTTTCTGAACAAAATGCCAAAGTTTTTCTCTTTAATTCACATATCATATATATGTGAGAACACTTATGGTTTTATCTGGACCCTACCTTAATCTTACCACAATTTATGCTCACAGTTCAAAACCTGAACAAACCCGATTCCTGTCACATCTGGGAGCCTGGTTTACAAGGGATCGTGAGGTAACACAAGGCAATATTGAGCTCTATTCTTTTAGTTTATTATCATAACACATGTTATATGACAACACAAAATGCAAAGGGTGAAGAAAGATCAGCCCTAAAACATGTCTGTTTAATTGCCTATTGACACATTTCCACCGCAACTATGTTTACATAGATGGCAAGGTTCTTTATTAATATGGCTATTACTCTGGTTGAATGTTTATTGCACTGAAGTCAGTGTTTTGTTTATACAAACGATACTTCTTTCAGAGACTGTTCACACCACCGAATTTAACTCAGACACCGATATTTGACGTGGTCGTTGTCATGGGACATCACCGTTAACCTCCCTGACCGCCATGTGCACCTAACCAAAGATGGTCACTCTCACAAAATGGGCACTTGGTATTACACTTGCAACCTTCAATATGTTTGGAGGGTTTCCATAACAACTGTTGGCACGCGTGGCATCCATGGCATTCATGGCACGCCACCATCCAACAGGAAGTCAAACCTACAAATTTAACATCTACCCTGAAATCTGACAGCCATTAATCATGATAAAGTTCAAGTTTTAAGTAAGAACATTCAACAAGGAGATTTCTTAGTACTAACATTTTGACTGTTTACGTTACTAATATAGTCACTTAAATAGTCAAGAGTGACTTTGACATGACATCATCAACTAACCATATCAACTTGATATGGTATGGACACACGGCAACTGCCATTTTATCGCTGGATAGCGTACACATTTTGACTGAGTCCTTTTCCATCCTATAGGCATGCAAGGTGACAAGGGATCCTTTATATGGGAACTTATATAATGTCTGTCTTTCATGAAATTTTAAGTTATTAAATTTACAAGAAATAATGATAATTTAATCACGAAAGTCAAGCCTATTAAACAATCTTGATTTTCAGTGAATTCTTCTTCTTTGCAATAGTGCAGTCATTTGCAGATTACTTTAAGCCATTTATAACACTAGTGATAATTATTCTATGTAAAATATAAACAAAAGAGCTGTTGGTAGCCCATATGCAATAACAGAACAGCATTTCGACATGAAACAAAACCATTTTACTTCACAGTTCCCGTGCAATCCTGACGAGGAAAGTTTTGTTCATCGGATGAAAACTATTTAAAGTCATATCATACTCACAACAATTCTCGTTAATAAACTTTGACCATTCTGAAACCTTTTGCAAAACCAACATTGTCACTGGAACACAATGACGTAAAGTTTTTCAGCTCTTCGTCTAATCCAGCATTCGCCCCACGTTTTGCTCTCAAAAACACCTTTCAAATCTGTACAATCTATGAGAAGACTTTCCCATTAGCTTTATACCTCGGTCATTTGATGGAACTAATTTTTGTCCCCAAGGTTTAAAACATAAAAAACAGACGCAGTTGTGGACACATGTGTAATTTGATAAAACTAAATAAAAGAAGTAACAGTGGTGATTGGTTTGGTAGGAAATCCTCCTAGCTCATTTGAATCTGATAAAGCACATGCAAATGGTCCACTGCTCCCGCTGGTGACCAGTATTGCATAGGGTGTAAAATTAGCTCTTTTGTGCATCCTTGGCTGCGTGGATGAGTGGAACTAGAGACGGCAAAGGTTTGGCCAACTTCAAGAATGGATGCTGTGAGAAGAAAAGAGAAAGATGAGAAAATGTCCAAGGAATTTGATGTTATGATTGGGGGAGGTGGGAGGTTCAAGAACCTAGTTGCAGCAACCCAGATCACATTTAATAACTTAACTATTAATGAAATGATGCACCTTTGTATAATATCAAATCCACTTGTTTCTAAACTTGAGCAAGTAGTCCCATTTACCGTACAATTGCATTTTGTGGTATTTGTCTATGTCCCTCAAGATGGCACAATCATGTGGTAAGTATCCTACTGACAATATTAAATGCAGCCCAGAGGTTTATATACAGACTAATAGGCCTAGGTTAATTTACTACTGCACAAAAGCTGTAAGCCTAGGCTTAAAAGATTGCCAATCATTTTGCAAAGTAAACTTGAATTAATTGAGGCATTTTAAATACACAAAACACAATAAAAAGAACTGTATGGTACTTATGTAAATTGCAAACTTCATCTTATCCAAACATGACAGGTTTTAGAGCAATATTCAAAAATTTGGTCTAACTTGTGCTTATCTCCCAACAAGGTGATCATTGTTTATTTATACATGCAGGTTAAGCAACTCAAAGAGGAAGGTCATGTATTTCTTGGCACCTAGCATAAAGCAAAACAAACAATAACAGATAC
Source organism: Apostichopus japonicus (assembly GCF_037975245.1). Classification (NCBI taxonomy): domain Eukaryota; kingdom Metazoa; phylum Echinodermata; class Holothuroidea; order Aspidochirotida; family Stichopodidae; genus Apostichopus; species Apostichopus japonicus. The sequence goes on from NC_092570.1 coordinate 4,775,427, forward strand.
ATAGCTTTTATGACACAAAATTGAAATATTCCGTCTTATCTTGAAAATGTCAACCAACTATTTTTTTGTAACTTCCTGATCCCTTGCACAATAACAGATACATAGCTTTTATAACAAAACATGGAAGTAATCTATCTTATCTTGAAAATGTTAACCCAATTTTCTTTTCCTTTTTAAATTTGTGATTCCTTGCAGAATTTAGTGTTGTATGTTAGTCTGCAACACCATTCTTTGGGAAGCTGAAACAGAAACTTTACGTATGGCTGAACATGAATCCAAGTTTAGTCAACTATCATTAAATAGTGAAATTAGGACCCGGACAGTTGTCAAATTTCATTCTCACCTGTAGAAGTTCATCACTAGTGGCTCGCTTTTCAACTTCAGTCTCCAAACAGGCGGCCAGAAAACTTTTGAAGACGGGAGACAGTCTCTCTGGGTGCTGTATCTCAGGAGTTCCATGCGTAGCAATTAAGTACAGAGCCTGTATTTAAAAGAGTAGAAAAAATAGGAAACTTCAACGGTCAACGGCTTAAATTTCTGAACTTGTACAGTCGCATTCCAACTATTAGTACAACAATGTACCCAGAGATGCTATCACGTATTTTACTCTTGTCGAAAAATTTGCAGTCATCTGGTTATCGAGATTACCAGTTACCATAGCAACTTCTGTCCTGATTGACACATGTACAGCAGGTTAGGCTGCTAAAAGAGGTAGAGTACACCATGTTAGGAGATGTCTAAGTTTGCAAGAATGGCAAACACAAATTTTTGAAAATCAGTCAGTACAGTTCATAAAATTGATCACTGACTAAAACCAAACCATTTGCTGAATATGTCACAGATATCTTGTGGCAGAGGATTTTGTGTCACTGCTAAAAGGGTTACTCTCTCTTCATTTATTTGCTGCTTCCTTTGTCAGAGGTCTTTTATGAGGACAACTTCCTTTGAGTCTTCTCGTGGCATTTTCACTCACCCTCAAAGGATTTTCATTAAGGTAAGGTGGTTCCCCCTCAATCATCTCAATGGCCATGATGCCCAAACTCCAGATGTCGACCTTTGGCCCATACTGTTTCCTAGTAACAACCTCTGGTGCCATCCAGTAGGGAGTTCCAACCATGGTGCTACGTTTGCTCTGCTCTGGCGTTATTGTGGCACAGAAGCCAAAATCAGCTGAAAAGGTTAAAAGACAAATATTTCTGCATGTTAATTTTTTGGTTGAAATGACACATAAAGGAAACAGATGTTTTTTTTTTTTTTTTCATGTGCATGGGGTTGGGGGAGACAGAACTATTTAAAGTCATTTCACTTTGAAAAATTAAGTGACTTGAATCATGACTTAGTGGAACACTTCATTACATATTTTGAACTTTACTTTCGTACAAAGTAAACAAGACTAAGTTATGTAGCCTAGCACATAAACATAATGAGACATTGGATTCATAGCTAAGTATGAATAGAAATGGGTTTCCACAAGTGGCTGACATGGTTGACAGCTTTCACACTCATGAAGGACACACTGTGTTTCTAATTCTTCTATATAGTAGCTACATATTGACGAAAGCAACAGGGAATTGTTTGCCATTCAGTTCCCTTAACTTACACTGCCGACATAAAAGCCGTTTGTGAGTTTACAGTACTGACACGGTTAGCCTAACACATAAACTGTATGAGACAATAGATCCATAGCTTAAGTCAAATAGAAATGGGTTTCCTCAAGTGTCTAAATGGTTGACAGCTTTTGCTCTTATCAAGGACACACCGTGTTTCTAATTTTTAGTAGCAACATATTGACTTTTCACATAACTCAGTATATTGTAAGTTTCTGGATGACACAGATATTTTAATTAATCATCATAATCTGTCAAAAGTGGACGCTCACGATACCGTCAAATACAGAGATATATGTAACACAGGATATTGGGTGTCATTTCCAAATGACTCATTTGGCTTCCCATGATAGAAACTCTAAAGCCTAATGTGATTCTGGCTATGCATAGTAAAACACACTATACCAAATTAATGAAGGGTCCCCTCAGAGCTTACCTTGCTCTTAAATTAGATCGGTCATCTAAATGGCAGTTAAAGGTGAATGAATTACGAAAGATATGAAGCGTCAAGAAAACTAAGTTTTCCCTTAAAATGAGATCATAAGACCATGGGAAATATCCAAACTGATATAATAACCCTGCCAATTTGTTAGGTGATAATTGTTGCTATGGTATCGAATGGAAGAAAAGTTGCAGAGTGAGAAATGCAAAAGGGAAAATATCTTAGAAACATGGATGAAATTTGACCAATGATATCTGATAAAAATTTGACATAATTACGTTTAAGTCAGAAGTTACTTTAGACATATCTACCAATTGTGTTACCACATAACCAGCACAAGTTAATTTATTTTCATCATCCTGCTCTCCTTCAAATTGGATGCATATCACAGCTTTAAAGGTGGCGTCTCTGGGACTTAGGTAATGTGTGCTCCTGGTATAAGCCACCTAGTCGATACCGTGGCATTATACAGTATTGCAACAAGCTATAAATCAGGTCATTGGATGTTAACAGTAATATGACTCAAACAAGTTTGTCCAATATCTCCCCAAAGTGTTTAATACAGTGACTGGATTCCCTGAGCATAGTTGAGGCAGGGAAGTTACTTCATTAGGTTGCTAAGCAACGGCCGGATGAATGCATTGCAACTTTGCCTCAATAACTGCCAACTGTATGGAAATATGATCAAGCAATCTTTTCATCAAAGCTGCCTTCTATTTCAATGCCATTGACCACAAATAATTGACAAATTGTTTTTTTTCCCCCCCATCAGCCAGAGACTTACTTAGTTTAACTTGGCCATCCATTCCCAGTAGGACGTTATCACTCTTTATATCCCTGTGAATAACACCACCAATATGTAAAAACTGAAGAGCTTGAAGGCACTGGAATAAACAAAGAAGAAATAAACAAATATCAATAACATATCTCAATTCATCTAGATTACATGTATGAAGTAAACATTTACACTAAAACACATCAGAAACTTTTAGTTTGTTAATTAGTAACCAATAAGTTTGTTATTTTAGGACTTATTGAGAGACTTTTTATCTAAATATATAGTATTGACCACCAATGTTTGAGAATAGAATTAAGAAACATTAGCGACAAAAAGTGGGACTAGACGGTTGAAAAAAGTTACTGAGTGTCGTCTATTGCACTACGAGAACATTTCCAATCCCTCCTCTGAGCCAGCTGATAGCCAAAGCTAAACTCTCTCTTCTTTTCCGAGATTATGAACTATGGTCCTTCGCCAGGCGAAAATCCATCAGCTATCCACAGTTTTCTTGACTGTTGTACGGTTACGTAATCTATATTCTTTTACCGTACATACAATGATGCATTCACCATGGGATTATTTTGCCTAGAGCTTTTGCTGTTCCCCAAAAGGCATGATGTCATTTCTGTTACTGCAAATATTTCTTTGTTCAATATTAAAATTCAAAAACCTATTATGCTCTTGGTATATATCTCAAACACTTATTTTGCCTTACATACATATATATATACATACATATATATGTATATATATATATATATATATATATATACATACATATATTTGTACAAAAATGCATAAACACAACACACTTGCTGCTTTATGATTAAAATCTTTTTAGAAACAGGGTCAGTGAACGACTGAATGTTCAGTGAGAAATAATCTTGTGTAACTGTTTCTACACAGGCAATATAACCAGGTATGTTGAAAGGAGAGGTGTTCGGAGGTAATGCTAGTAATTACACATGCCTTTTGCACCAGGGTGTGTTGAATGTTACAATTTCATTCTGTTTATTCAAGTATTCTTCCATGAAGAGTGATGATAGTGAAATTAAACTGTAGGAAATATTAGGATACCTTCTCTTCCAAAATGAACCAAACAAGTGAAAAAGTGGGATTGATTGTGCTTTACCCTTTCCCCAGATGTTTTTTTCTCTGTAACATTACTTACTTCTCTGCATACTACTGCAATCTGGCCCTCGTCCATGCATGTTTCCGTGACAACATCTGTTAAAGAACCTCCGGCTAAGAATTCCATCACAACCTGTCAATAAAAATCAGACCAAAATAATTAGAATAAAAATATTGTGGCCTAGGGAATTTGTCCTAGGGATTGAGATATCTCCTTCCCTTTAAAAACATTTGTTTCATATGATAAAGGGTGCTTTGTTACAAGATGGTGTAATATTTTGCAACTTAAAGAAATTTTATATATTCAACATGTTTTTTTGTTTTTTTTAAACAAACATGAAAATATCTGGGACAGACCAAAATATTTTGAGACCAATGATGGTGATTGTCTTTGCTTTTTCCTCATTTTGACTGTTTTGCTTCATGATTTTGGTTTATGTCATGTTTGTGTCCACGTTGCATTACTACATAATATATCTAGAGTATATAATTGGTTTAAATCCAGACTGCCGCAATTTTGTCTAGGAATGAAATCAAATTCAATTATGTCAAACTTAAACTAAAAGCCCAAAACAGAAACTGAAACATTACCAGAGGGGAAGTTCAAAGCATGGATACAGGAACATTCAAAGTGCTGATAACTTCCCTTGATTTCGATTTTATTTTTGTCTTATCTTTGCATAACCATGTATGGTAATCAATAGACATTTCTAAATGGCATACGTAACTACCATCATTGTCACCATGCCGTTATTTGCCTCTACTATATGCATTCCGTTCATCATTTAAAAGTTTTGAAAAAATTTCCAATTCATAAAGATAGCAATGACCTAAACAGGTCCAGGGCACAGAATAGGCTAGAAAAGGGGAATTGCAATCTGGCCATTAAAGCATCGCTTACAAGTGATGAAAAGCTTCAAAAGTTCAACACAGACTTATTTCTGTGTGTGGAAAATAGGCAAAAAGAACTATAGGGCACTGTGCCGATTTGACATTTGTGGTTTAATTATTTATCCAACATGAAGGTTGTACTTTGAACACTTACATTGTTATAGAACACCAAATATTTTAGTTAATTATAGTTTATTAGTATTTTATTAAAAATAACAGTGTCAGGATATGGAGCAGGACAAAAAAGAAAATGTTGGATTCTGTCCTAATACTAAAACGGGAAAGATCACTTAATTAGAGATTTACACACAAAAACACACACAGCTTGTTGCTTAACACAGGGACAAGGTTGCTGTGTTGTACTGTGTATCCACCTAAAAAAAAGAAGTGGGCTTCTCATTGTTAGTCATTGGTAATAGTATCATAGACATACATTTAGTGTCTTAGAAACGCTTTCCTAGTCATACCAACTGAGTAAGTAGTATGTGTCATCCAGTGTTTTTCAAATAATGAAAAAATATAATTCATGAAAATCTTGAATTTCTGATTTGCTCTTGAATGTCACTGACATTATCAACAAACGTCTGGACGGCAACAGTTTTGGAATAAATCACAATCAGAAGTACATGCGCAAATGTTCATTTGTTGAAAAACTCGAAATGACAATGACATCCCATTGAAAGGTACTCTTTTGTATGAATAAACAATAGTACTCAAAATAAATAGGACAATATACGCCTGATTTTTGAAGAATGCATTATAGCTGAATACGAACCCATAGTTCTTCTCCAACTAAGAAGCTGTCTACAAAGTTGACAATGTTAGGATTTTTATTCTCTCTCATGACCAGGATTTCATTGATAATGAGCTCCTTCTTTGGCTGTTGTTGGAGATTCATTTGTTTGATTGCAACCTGTGAATAAATAGAAGAAAAAAATTGAATAGCAGATAATGGAGATGGTCACCATGACGACATGTGCAGAGGTCAGAGGAACACAAGAAAAGTAATTAACTATGGACTGGAGAAAACACTGAAGGGGGAGGAGAGGGGTTGGTGAGATGGAAACAGCTGCTGGCGGTTTTCTTCTCATCTACTCATGTGTGATATTTTTGCGGTGATTCAGCTATTGTTTTATCTGCTAGGCTACAGAGTGATGACTAGAATTCTTCTGAAGAGAACTTTGCTAAAAGTGACCCTCTGGTTATCATTTTGGAAGCCTTTCTCTTTCCAATCCCTCTTCAAATGTTAACCTCCGGCCAGATTCCCTTTATGGACTATATACAACTCTTAACAGAGTTATAACAACTGGTACTTTGAAAGGCATCTTGAGTCCAATGTGTGTTATGTGTTATCAAGTAGAGTGTATTGGGTCTCTTCACTTTAAACTTGCCAAAGGTGATACTATGGTAGTCTATTAGTATGCCTTAATCTTTAACATCTATACTCAAATATATCAAAATTCAATGACCCCCCTCCCCCCCCAGACCACAAAAAAATATCATATTACACATTGCAGCTCAGATATAGGCAAACTAGATCCTTGGATACTGGTGGCTGACTAGTGACAAGCGAAAGTTGCAGTCAACACGCCAGAATAGGTCATGTAACCTAATTTTTGGAATTATCACGTCGCAACTCTGAGTGTGAACGGAATGTAGGTCCTTCTGCCAGATTGGCAAACTCTTTAGGTGTCAGTAGGGGAGGGGTAGAAGAACAAGGGGATATAAATCTTAACTTCAAATAGTGCAATAAAGTGTAGCTTGCTATGCTTAACGAGTAAAAAACATTTCAAAAGAGTGACATTTTCCACACTCATGGTTTGATGTTAATGATGCAACCAAGCTGACAACATATTAATCAGAAATGGAAAAGATCCTTCGCACTGGGTAAGGACAATAGTAAACTTTTTTCAATGTCTTCCAGCACAAAAGAGACTCTTTTTTTCCGTTTTGTGTACCTAGGGAACCAACCTTCCCATACAGCTGTCGTGTACATTAGCATATACCGTATATAGGTTGGCGTGAAAACAGTGAAAGAGAGAAGTAGAGAAACAAGCAGCATTGCCAAAAAGCTTGGCATCTCTGTAATACATTTCCACTTACTTCATGACCAGTGGCTACCTCTACTGCGGTGTAGACGACACCAGATGCACCTTGCCCTATCTTCTCGAATCTTGTGTACTTTCGTTTAGGATCACCAACACTAACGATAGACCCTACAAAGGGAGGGGAAAAAATTAATTGAGAAAATAATGAAAGTAGTCACTTGATTACCACTGGATTGTCTTTGCAATGAGTTTGATTGTCCGGGCAGAAAAAGTATGAAAGTTGTTCATTCGCCTTTGTTCGGCAACCAAACCCTTTCTACAATGCTACGAGTGACAGGTGATGATTTATAATTTACAAACCTTTCAATTTAATGCCTTATTATTGTTCCCAGTGGAATTGTGGCTGGCCAATGTGACAGTTTGCTATGCTTTTCATATCTCCTTTAATGATAGATTATGATTACACAAAGTTGTGGTCGATTCATGTCCATATTCAGCACTATTATTACAAAATATCTTTGAAAACATTGCATCTTTTTTTTTATGATTAAATTAAAAACATGGACTACAACAAGGATTCCACTGTTGCTCCCCAAATATGCTAAAAAAGTCAGATAATGGTCACCCATGCTCACATTTGCAACAAGCATTTTAACTGCGCTTCTAATAGCTTATACCCACATTGAGATATTCAATTGTCTTAAGCCTACACGTTTTGTCAGTGATATAATAATGCAGAGGTTGAAAATTACAAAACAATTGGCTCACTTAGTCTCGTGAGAATTTCTTCATCAGTCATTTTGCCCTTCTTGTTTTTCTGTCTCCTTTCTGTGCCTTTGTCTTGTGCAGGGGTAGGCGTGGTCGGCGTGGTAGCAGGAGAGGGCGACGTTGGTTCCTGAGGAGCCTGTTCTATCCTTGAGAAGTACTGAATATGAAAAAAAAAAAATAGGCATTGAGAAATGTCTCCTCGTAAACAAATGAAACACACATTTGTGGGGTGGAAGTTTTCTGCATGGATCATTTTACCACTTCAAACCATGCATTAAGATAACAGTACCTATGCATATATCTTGTAAAGACCTACCTAACATTGTCTATCATCTTTTTGTAATATATAATCAATTTTCTTTTTGAATTTTAATACCTTTCCCCTGAGTTTGTCGTCTACAGGTCATTGGGAAATATATGAATAGAATATTACTGTACATGAGGTATCATTTCCAATCAAGTAATTTTTAATAAATCTTAACAAATCTTAATAAATTTTTAATAAATCTAAATCTAAATTTAAATCTAAATTTAATCAATCTAATTCTAAAATAAATCTTTTAATAAACAATCTGAGTTTACTTCAAGAATCAATTCTTAACTTAGTCATGGTAATAATATGCAAATTATGTTAATAGTTTGTTTGTCTTCCCGTCCACCTAACTTTCAAAGACATCACACGAAAATCAAATAAAGGAAATCTTTGCAAATTTCATAGACAAGACTTCAACCATTTTGTAAAAGGGGGTAGGGATAAAGAAATCGATGGAAAACACATTCATGAGCACTAGTAGCCACGAAGTCTACACATTCTTTTGGGTTTTCGAGTTTTATTGACAGACGGCGATTCATGGTCTCGAATCAGACCGAGCAAGAATGACTTGTCCTCAACGTTTTACAAATAATTATAATCAATTTTAATTCATAATCAATGGTAATTAAAAAAAATGCACATTCACATTGAAAACAAATTTTAATGTTGTAAAACCACATTTTTATGTTTGACATTGTGCTGAAATCTACAGTATCTGATGCGTAGCTTTGTACAGCAACGCACACACACACACCCATACATGGACGTATCATGTACACATATAGGAGGCAGCCTCCTTTGTGTGCAGGAAGGCATAGAAGTAGAGTGAAATATTAACAACAGACAACAACAAGAACACTCAAACTTGCCACTTACGGTTCCATATCATAATAGAACATGCTTCAAGTAATTATAATGACTATAGATATTAACTTTAAGTGGGCGTTTAACAATAACTTTTTTATGACGTAGGACTCTGTAAAAAAAAAAAAAAAAAAAAAAAAATCCACTTTCTGTTTTCATAGCAATTTTCGTACAAAGCGTAGGTGGCATCGATATAGTTTTGTATGTAATGTGTGAAGTACCATATAAGGTCATGTTATAAAGTATCGAAGATTGTAAAGCACTCACCATTGTGAAACCAGATTTTAACATTTATTTGCACTTTATTTTATAACAGAATAAAACTTAAGTTGCTTAGATTTGCTTTATATTCAGAAATCAAGTAGCATAGCAAATATAGCATTCCTTTTTCATTTCTTCCTGAAAAAATTTCACTCATGAAAGTTAATTGCATTTGATTGCCTGTCACAAAAAAACAAAAAAAAACTGTTGAAACTAAATTGTTGAAGCCCAGAGTAGTAAACCTAAAGCTTCCTACTCATGAATATTATTATTAGATACAAGAATTTAGCTGCTTCCAAGGAAGGTTGTTACTTGGAGATTGCATTATAAGACAGTAGTAAATCATCCCATATCCCACATCCTTCACAAAGAAACAGTCTTCCCTGTGAAGGGATTTACCCTGAAGAAGTGCCTTCTCGTGTTCATGGATATACACTTTCTGTAGGATATGTCCTTAGGATATAATGTTAGGATATATATCCTTAGGTTGTAAGGATATACCATCACAATGAAGCCTAACTGAGATCATAAGATGATTAAATGAATGAATACATGAATGAATGAATAATAGAATATTCATTACAACACATTCAATGTTCAATGATACAGCATTTCATAACTGCCTAGTTTTTGCTGGTTATAATTGATAAGATGACTTACTTTACTCTTTGTTTGTTCTGGTCTAGGTGCTACCTAGTTTTGCTGGTTATAATTGATAAGATGACTTACTTTACTCTTTGTATGTTCTGGTCTAGGTGCTACCTAGTTTTGCTGGTTATAATTGATAAGATGACTTACTTTACTCTTTGTATGTTCTGGTCTAGGTGCTACCTAGTTTTGCTGGATATATTTGACAGGATGACTTACTTTACTCTTTGTATGTTCTGGTCTAGGTGCTACCTAGTTTTGCTGGTTATAATTGACAAGATGACTTACTTTACTCTTTGTATGTTCTGGTCTAGGTGCTACCTAGTTTAGCTGGTTATAATTGACAAGATGACTTACTTTACTCTTTGTATGTTCTGGTCTAGGTGCTACCTAGTTTTGCTGGATATATTTGACAAGATGACTTACTTTACTCTTTGTATGTTCTGGTCTAGGTGCTACCTAGTTTAGCTGGTTATAATTGACAAGATGACTTACTTTACTCTTTGTATGTTCTGGTCTAGGTGCTACCTAGTTTTGCTGGTTATAATTGACAAGATGACTTACTTTACTCTTTGTATGTTCTGGTCTAGGTGCTACCTAGTTTAGCTGGTTATAATTGACAAGATGACTTACTTTACTCTTTGTATGTTCTGGTCTAGGTGCTACCTAGTTTTGCTGGATATATTTGACAGGATGACTTACTTTACTCTTTGTATGTTCTGGTCTAGGTGCTACCTAGTTTTGCTGGTTATAATTGATAAGATGACTTACTTTACTCTTTGTATGTTCTGGTCTAGGTGCTACCTAGTTTTGCTGGTTATCATTGACAAGATGACTTACTTTACTCTTTGTATGTTCTGGTCTAGGTGCTACCTAGTTTTGCTGGTTATAATTGATAAGATGACTTACTATACTCTTTATATGTTCTGGTCTAGGTGCTACCTAGTTTTTGCTGGTTATAATTAACAAGATGACATACTTTTCTCTTTGTATGCTCTGGTCTAGGTGCTACCTAGTTTTGCTGGTTATAATTGACAAGATTGACTTACTTTACTCTTTGTATGTTCTGGTCTAGGTGCTATAGGGGGAGGTTGCTCCTCCTCATCTTCGTCCGGTTCTTCAGATTGTTTCTGAATCAAAGAAAGAAACATTGTCACTTTAAAGTTCAATACACACATACCACTGCAAATCCACAATCTGTGTAAAAGAGCCTATTTTGCTCATTCACTGGAGGTGGGGGAGGGCGGGGGGAGAACTCCAACAATTCCCCTCGACCCAGAAGTGTGCCATGTAAAGTACTCTAGGCCTATGTGCATTTATATTTTTCTTGCAATGAAAAGCATTTGAACCCTTACTGCTGAAGTTCACTCTAACCTATTTGAACCCAACAGATTTTTATGCAATTAAATTGCAAACAAAATAATTTTTCCTGGAGTGATGTAAAAATCAAAGGTTGCTTGCAGAAAACACATATATATGTGTATTTATATATATATATATATATACCAGTAGAAACAATAAGAAAGTAGATAAGTTGATAGACCCATCTATTTAGTAGACTAACATATTCCAATGTTGTTTTTCATTCCTTGCTATTAATGGCAGTGCATTGTGAACAGCATGAAAAATTTACCCATGTTTGATTTACAAAATTGAAACATTTGGAATTATTTCTTAGAAACAAGCTCACAAGATATATAAATGTATATATAAATGTATATATATATATATATATATATATATATATATATATATATATATATATATACTTGGCATTCGACTGCCAAGTATTGCTGACGAAGGTCCCAGGGGGACCGAAAATTCCAATATATTTTCTAAAACTTACTCCTTATTTGTCAATTATGAGTCATATCTTATTTCTCTGGTTTTCTCTAATAATATATATATATATACATACATACATTCCACTAAGATTACACAAATCATCAAGTCTCAGCTTGGGTTCAAAAAATGCATAGTAACACAAGAAGTTATTTGAAACAGTGATTTCCTCCTTGTGGAATTATTATAATAACGCAACACCCCCTTTGTCCCTTTTCTGTTAAATGGAAGCACTCGTGGGTGGTCATTAATTGATATTTACATTGTCTACCCTGTAAATGTTCACCCTACCCAGTAAACATGTTATTGTTTTCACTTCCTACAGAATGTTATGCACCCACGCATATTCACTGGAAGGTTAGCATCTCACACATCCATAGTTAATTTTTTATTCATGTCCACCCAATCCATGCCAGGCAAGTTCTTTCAATCAATTAATCAATCATTTAATTTATCAATCAATCAAGGAATTTACATATATAACAAAGCAATGTCCAGTGGTGCATTGAGAAAATGCAGACTGAGAACAGATTATGTTCCTAAGTCTCCAACTAAAAGCAGGTCATTTTTTTTAAGTTCCGTCCAGCAGGATTGACAGTGACTCCCCTGGGTGAAGTTTTGATGACAAACCTTAGACGCTTCTCTATACTTACCGGTGATATGTTGACTTGATTTTGAAAAACATCTTCTAATGGGGGTCTAGGTGTACCTGAAAAAAAAAATTGACAACGATTTGTTAGTTAATTTATAAGCAGAGAGCAAACTTTTTATGTGTAGCAATTGATATTCAGTATTAAGTTTATGTAAGTAAAGTAGAAAGAAGTACGGTGGCTTTATCTCAACATTTTGACTTTTTATTCTCAATCTTAAAATTTTGACTTCAAAAGTCAAACTTCTGACTTTTTATCTCAATTTTTTTCTTTCCTATGTCCCTATTAAGCCACTGTAGTGAAGTCAGTACACAAGGAAAGAAAAATAAAACTTACAATGGCAGACGAAGAAGGGGGCAGTGTGCTATAACTCTTCCTCAATAGCCTTTCTTGAGAATTTACTAATAACGTTCACCTCTGTCACGTGAAGCAATTCCATGAAGCTAAATAGCCATAATGGCCCGATTTACATCAAAAGTGACAAACCCAGAGTACAGATTTCTCTAAAAACAAACAATTGGAACACAAAAATATGTTTTGAACTTTTCAAGATTCTTGAACGAGATAAATTTGTGTGTACATTAAGTACTATTTTGCACATGAACAGGAGAAACAGTTATTTCTTTTAATTTTCATTGTGCAGTCGATGTTTTTAGTTTAAGTTTTCATAGAAGAGGATATAAGTGCCGAGTGAATCGTTAAAAAAACCCCGAAATAACATTCACCAGTCACTCTAGAAAATCATGCTATTAACCATCAATATGTGGTGTCCATACGTATGCCAATTATGAAATATGTACAAGTTGCAGTTCTTGAGATATTGAAATTCCAAATGATTGGAATATTCAAAACTTTAAAGTTTGTTCATAATTGCCACCATCGCTTTTGCGAATCTTGTCGGATATAAGAATCAAATTATGCTTTCAAGTGCATTTACTGTACCTTTAATTTTAATGTTTGTTGCGCTTTGCACATGGGTGTCCCTTATTTGCCTTTCTAGCTTATTCTAGCTTATTAGAGAGAACTACTGATGACCGAAATAATTAATATCTAGCATATTTGGTGGCAAAACTGATGACCATTAAGATGGTCACTATCAGTTTGTCCTGTTCTGCATCACAAATTGGTTTGAAAGAGATCGACTCTGTGCCTTTCATTTCCTGAACATGTAGTACAACTCACAGGAGAATGGACTGTACTACTGATCTGTCGACATCCCATCACACCGTACACCTTTCAGCGGGAAGTAGTTTTTATCACAGATGTATTCTGGTCAATGACTAAGTCAAGGGTACGCTATAATCGATAACCATGCTGGTTTCACTTTCACTTCTTTATCGGTTTATAGGCTCTTGATTACTTTGTCACAAGCCAAGAAGGACACACAGGGTAATTATTAATACTAAACAGTCTGTCTGAGAGTGTGGTACATGCCTTTATGCTGTAGTTATTAAGCACGTTGTACTCTGTACATGCCATTCTTAGAATCTGTCCCTGATGACAATTAAATGGAATATAACTGTAAAGTCTTGCATAGGGGAACTATGAGATGGCAATGGTCTCGAGAAGATGAAAGTTCAGGAGATGGGACCAAACAGTGAGCATTAGACCAATGAGGAAACCACAGGACTGTTTGGAGATTGGCCAAACAGTAACTTGAGAAATGGCTCATTTAAAAAAAAAAATAATAGAAAATATATCATGCATGAATGCATAAATAAATAAATACATAAATATGTATATATGAAAATCGTAATGAGTTGGAAAATCAAGAACAGTGAAAAAACTTCCAGCCTCCACTGGGATTCGAACCTGGGCCTCCCGCTTTGTACGCGGACACCCTAACCACTAGGCTATGGATGCTGATTGTATGTCCAGAGGTTCGAAACCGGTAAGGAAGGATGTAATTCCACTGTAGGCGTTTGCCACCTGTATCGAACAATACTAGTTCTGTTTTTGGTGACATATTTTGCCTTACTCTAGAGATCAAACATGATGCTAACCAACTCAAAATAATTTGTGATTCCTAAAGCCGGATCTCGAAAGAGATACTTTGAACAGATATATAAATATAATATAAATATAATATATAATAGGAAAAAGAAAGACAAAATGAACAAAACTTAACGTTAACAATGAAACTAATTTAACATTTACACAAAAATCATTAAACACATTACTGATGATGTCTTTATGCCTAAAAATAAATTTAAACAAAAGTGACTATAACTCCATGCTGCTTATCCGTGTACAAATAGGTGTTGTAAGATCTGTGTGCGCATACGTGTGTGTAATGTCATAAACATATTATGTAAAGAGTGTTTCCTTAAATGAAACAGTTTATTACCAGGATGAAACATTTCATCTCTATTCAGGATTCAACTTTCTTTTTCCCTTTTATCTAGTTTTGTTTTTGTCAAGATTTTTCACTTCTCTCTCTTTTTGCCAGCAGGGACTGGGGCGATCTCTCACCTGAGAAAATCAGTCCGAAAGCCAGACCTTGTGATAACGGTTCAAACATTGAGCAATAGTATTTTTGAACAATCCAACTTTTTGAAAAGCAATGCAAAATTCTTAACATTGCAGGATTTCCAATGGTAACTGTGGTGAAAGCATACATGTGGCATTTCCTTTGTACCCATAACTAATCTTGTTGTGCTGGCAAAAGGAAGGAAATATTCAATTCATTTCAATGAGTAAGAATTTGTTTTAAACTATGAACAAGCCAAAAGTGAAAATGCAATAGACTTTACTTTTGTTCTCTTCCCAATGAATGGACTTAATTGAGAAACAATAAGCACTGAAGTGGGTACGATTCTAAAAGAGGCAACAGTGCCAAAACTTAACAGGTTTGAATATTTACCGGCTACTAGCTTGCCTGTACCCTCACAATCTTAGCACTCTTGCTCTTAGATGTCTAGAGTGAACTGATAATCTCTGTAACACTGTACACCCTCTATGCCCGTAACTAGTGTGTCTATAGTGGACTGGTAATCTCTGCAACACTGTACACCCTTCTATGACCCATAACTAGTATGTCTAGAGTGGACTGATAATCTCTGTAACACTGTACACCCTCTATGACCCGTAACTAGTATGTCTAGAGTGAACTGGTAACCTCTGTAACACTGTACACCCTCTATGACCAGTAACTACAGTAGCATGTCTAGAGCGAACTTGTAATCTCTGTAACACTGTACACCCTCTATGACCCGTAACTAGTATGTCTATAGTGGACTGGTAACCCCCGTAACACTGTACACCATCTATGACCGGTCAATAGCATTTCTAGAGTGAACTGGTTACTTCTTTAACACTGTACACCCTCTATGACCCGTAACTAGTATGTCTATAGTGGACTGGTAATCTCTGTAACACTGTGCACCCTCTATGACCCGTAACTAGTATGTCTAGAGTGAACTGGTAACCCCCGTAACACTGTACACCATCTATGACCGGTCAATAGCATTTCTAGAGTGAACTGGTTACTTCTTTAACACTGTACACCCTCTATGACCCGTAACTAGTATGTCTATAGTGGACTGGTAATCTCTGTAACACTGTGCACCCTCTATGACCCGTAACTAGTATGTCTAGAGTGAACTGGTAATCTCTGTAACACTGTGCACCCTCTATGACCCGTAACCAGCATGTCTAGAGTGAAGTGGTAACCTTTGTAACACTGTACACCCTCTATGACCCATAACTAGTATGTCTAGAGTGGACTGGTAACCCCCGTAACACTGTACACCATCTATGACCGGTCAATAGCATTTCTAGAGTGAACTGGTAACTTCTTTAACACTGTACACCCGTTATGCAATTGTTCACTTCCGGTCACTGACCCCGCCTTCTCATGCTGCCACCCCAATTGTCTAGAATTGTTTCTAATTTGGACTTGGTTTGTCTTTGGTACAGCAAGAATGCTAAGGAAGTGAGGAGACTTGTAAATTATGTCATTGTGTTAGTTGATATTTTTTACTTTTTTGTTGATATTTTTTACTTTTTTTACTTTACTTCATTTTTTACTTTTATTGCTGTTGTTATTACTTTTAGGTTTCTTAAGTTTGGTAATTTTATATTCCAGGTATTGGTTCTTTTGTACAGTGCTCTTGAGCATGTTTTATTTCATGATAACAGCACTTTAATATATGGTATTTATTTATTTTATTATTATATCAACAAGGCATTCCAGATTCTGCTGGTTTCAAGGATAACTCTGCCACATCTAAGATTATTTGTTTAAGGTCTTGATGATGGAGTGACATAAATTCTGAAAAACTATTTTGTGTTTTGAATTTTTCTTTTGGCATTTGAAGTACAATGATAGCACTCTATCATACCTTTTAAATATCATAATATTTTGAATTGGAGCAACAAACTTCTATCATCCAGAGAACCTAATCGTTAATTTCTCAAAGTTGTACCAAAGACCCAACTAACCTTCTATCAGCTACACTAACACAATCCCCCACACTTCTGTCCCTGTCCATTCTCCCCACACCAATATTTTTTTTTCATTTCTGCTTTCAAACACACCCCCACCCCCCCCCCCCCCCCACCCTCCCTGTTTCTCCTGAGTTAATCTGGTCCTTTTCGGTTAAGCAACTGATTTTCATTCAATCATTATATCCATTGTTTCTTCATTTGTATGCATCTATTTATTACGTGTGTTTCTGCTACCAGCAAAAGCCTCTTACCGTTGGGTATCACAGAACTTTGGAATTTGTAACATTGTGAAATTGGGGAATTCAACATTCTTGATACACATTTTCACATTCGACTTGTTATCTTAAAAGCCTTGTTTGTACAGAGATTGCTTCAGCCAATGAAGTAAGCTGATTATAAAAACAATGTAAGATGAAGAGGGAAGAGTAAACACAACCCTGTAACGAGCTAATTCAGAATGCCCCACTGATTTACAATCGTAGCAGACTCAACTTTGAGCATTTATGTCAGAGTACTGTCTGGTTGCAGTTCTAAATGAAATTGTCTATACATGTACAACATCTGCCACAAGAGGTATATAATCCAACCTGGTAGAAACCTAAACACAGTCTCCTAGGTTTCAGCTTGGTCCGACTTTCTGAATGTATTTTGCAAATATCAGCAAGGAAAGAAGATCATCACCAATTTTTTCAATTGTTTTTATTTTTATTTATTTTTATTTTTCAATTTTTTATTATTTTTTGTGTGGTGGTTACATAATAGGAACGATAGGCTTCTTATCACACTTTCCCATTTTTAGCCCTTTGTGTGGTAATCTTCAAGTCATAGCACTATAAATCAAACGCTGTTCATTTCTAGTTTTCCTTGGATGTCTTCTCAGGAGAGAAACTTACGGCTTCCATGTATGTCCCTGTTTTCAACTCCTACATCCTTATACAGACCCAAGGTCACAAGACTATGGTCTTGCATTTACTTTTTTGTCACACTAATGATACCTTATGAGTCATCTCTGTCATGATATGGTCCATCACTTTCTCCCCTGCAACTTCAGAACACCCTCAACTATTGGTTCTAACACAATGTCCTGCAACGTCAACAGAGTTTATTTTTCCTTGAGTAGTCCTAGTGCTTAGCCAGCAATGATTAGCTCTACATGTGTTAACAACTACAACACTGGGTTAAGACGAAAGTCACTCAAGCAGCCTTTTTGACATGGAAATAATTCGCTTTCTCTTCCACATCATTTGGTCTTCCTACATGACAATTCCATTATCCCGATGACAAATTCCGATGGAAAATTCCGATTCCGATGGAAGAATCCACTCGAAAAACAACGATCCAGACACTTTGGTTGGTGGAATGAGAAGGAAGGGCAGTGACCGGTGGAGCCAGTCATAGAGGGCGCATAGTGTTAAAAGGTTACCAGGACATTCTATGCACGGTAGATTAAGGGTGTTAAGGTTGTGGGGAGACAGGTAAGCAAGGAACAAAGTGAATCCTTGTTTTTCTTACCTTCAATTCTCTGTGCACTAGAACTACACATGCGCTTTCAGTTAAAGAGCTTTGTTCAAAGCCTCCCATAAAAAAAATCAAACAAAAAAATCATTGTTCTGGATATAATATCGAGATATACCTACCTATTTTATGCTGTGTCATAAACTTAGTGTCTGTCTGATGTTGAGAGGAAGCGTCATAGAATTTCAATGCGTCCAAAACCGCTTGAGGGTTCTTCTTTTGCTCTGTCTTTGAGATCTGTGCTACTTGTAAGAGTTTAGCCCAGTGCTCTGGCATACCCTGGGAGAAGAAATCATATTGAAAACAAAACTTCATGTACAGTAGTATATAAAATGAGATTTCAATAAGGGTACTGTAAAAGTCTGGCCCCAACAATAACAGATCTTTATTATCAAATTGTTTAGATCCTTCTAACCTGTCTAATTCACTCATTTGACATTTACGCCAATAGACCTGAACTTGAAGCCCTTACCTGTCTCCAAAATATTCTAAATTTTCAGACTGCCTAACTTCCAATATTCTACAAAACAAAAGTATTCAAGTCTCTAATACAGCCTTAACAGTCGTCTACATACTCCAAACTGACTGCAACATGGACAACTTCTCGCCTCGAGAAAAAAATTGTCCTTGTCTCTTTAATCTCACTCACTCACACTCCAAGAAATAAGTTTCAATCAGTATAATATGTGACCTAAACCTATACATCCTTAATCAGATATATATAATTTGGATGGCACAAACTTTTAATTGCTAACAGAAAGGCCTATAAAATCAGAACCTTTCTCATTAACTGAAATACCTTGTTGCTAAATTGTTAACAGAAGTGAAAACATTTTCCTTGTTCCATTTATTCATACCTGTTTTCTCTCTTTTTTTTTCACAAGAGCACTCTATCCATATTCATATCGTTTTACCTATTTAGACAGAAGATTAGATGTAGGAAGTGTAGCCGATCGACGGTAGTAACACTATTTGGATAACCTCAGACTCAACTCTCCCTAGATACCTTAAATGTGTTACGCATCTAACTTTAATATGTAAAAAAAGTATGAATACCAACAGTTTCTTTCAAGAAGTATACATTTATTTGCTGTTATTGTAAAGGCCACTTCCTTTGTAACTTCCCATCTCTTGAAACAAGACATGACTTCATGTTTTATGACAGTCTGTATGTCATTAATGTTCAGTAGTCTAGGCAGCTGAACATTACCGTACAAATGTAAGGGTGGATTGAAGGTCACCAGTAATGTTATCAAATATTGCCAAATGTTTTACTGCTGAAAATGACCTTGAGGATTTTTCAAATCAGCGATTAAATGTCTCGGTGTAGGTACCTGCATTGGGAGGCAGTATAATGCTTTTGGACATTCAATAATGTGTGACCATCTTCTGACTTCCTAGCATATTTGGGAGCATTATTGATAACCTTGAAACTTTCAATTCATCCATGGATGTTCACTCTAGATGAAATGACCCATTTTCCCCCGAGATACAAACAGATCCTGCAAAGAATTCAAACATGTAACAAACTTTGTGCATTTCCTTCACCTTAGGGCCGCTACATACCATACGCAAATATACTGTACTCACCGTGAATTCTCCTGTAATTGCATCGAAACCAACATGCACTGTATGTTCAAAGCATGTAGGGTATGATATCTCTGGTTTTGATTTAGCTATGGAAAGAAGAAAAAAGAAAAGAAAAGTTAACATTAGTAAGACAAAGTTTGAAAACCTTGAAAAGGCAAAAACATACCAAGCATGGTGGTTGTCTTCAAACTCACTTATTTGGGAAATTATGAACATTGCTGCTTAATGTCATGTTACGCTTCCTTTTCTTTTTTTACATTGCTAAGTCGTCACATCGCACTCCTACGGGCCTTACTCTCTTCTTTTACTGCAAATATAGACAATTCCGAAAGTTTACAGAAAATTGCACTCTAATCTGAGAGGTACCAATCATTGAGACAGGCTTTGATATACAGTATTTTGTCTGGAGTTTAATATTTGTCTCCTACCAATGCTGGCAATTGTTTTCAACTGTACAGTAACTTCCTTAAATGTTGGATAAGTATTCCACTTAGATCGATTTCAGTCTTAAAATGAGAGATGTTACCATTTTGCCTTTATCAATTAAATGCTTTTTATTTTCTCAATTAAATGATTGATGCTATGACTTGAGATAAACAATGATTGATATATGTTTCTCAGGTTCTTTAGGCCTTCACTTTTGAATTACTTTTATGCAAGTCTTATTACGGAATTTCATTCTCTCCTTAACCCGTTACAGTGACTTAACTCTGCTTACATCAAATGTGGGGTTGTTATGTAAATAACCTTTGTCAAAATTTATCTGTGTTTACCTAGGAGACACAGATCAGTAAGAAGGGATTAAGTAAATAGGGATTAGGGAAGATATATACTTTGATAAAACTGGTGTAAGATATTGATATTACAGACCAGTAAACACCAGCTGTTGTTCTTGTACGAAACCTGCCACTGCTCTTACAGTACTTATACTGTATTAGATAACTTAGCATATATGGTAACAATCGAAGCAAGCATTCTATGTGGATCTTCAATCTTTTCTATCGAGGGCACTGTCATACCGGTCCTAAAGCGTATATGTTTGACCTACACGGTTTACATGACCTCCAAAGATTTATTTAATATTCAATCTATGTACTAATTGTGAACATTTTTCCGAAACTATCTCGTCTTCAGTTTTAACAAACAAAATTGTAGGAGTCGCAGGATTAATTCCACTACATTTTCCAAGACTTTGATACTGTCTTTACTGTCGCTCATAGCTTAACTCAGTCTAGTGTCCACGTGATAGTGAAAGTACGTGAAAGAAGCTTTCTGATCAGTTGACGTTCGACGAACCGGGCAACCTTTTGTTGCTAAAATGTACTAGTTATAAGTGGTAGAAACCATATATGTTAACATCATGTCACACAATATGTGAATTAGGGAATGTGCAGGTAGTTTGCCCTTAAGTGTCTGTCAGAAGATCCTCCGAGGAATTCTCGGTGATCTGCGGAGACTGCAGCTTGTCAAGTTTCATAGACCGATATGACTGAGCTCCCAGGGTTGAATTAATGAGTGGCTGGAGATCCACATTAAGACATACAAGTTCAGGTAACTTAATTGCATTATAACTACACACTTGCTGAGACATTTCAATTAACAATAAATGAGTTAGGACATAATCAAATTCTCAGGAGAAACATCCCATCATGAAACATGAGTACGAAAGACTGTTGATGTACAATAACTATGTCAGGAAGGAGCAAAGTAGCTGACTGGGTGCACACTCCTAACTTATCCCACACAGCAAGATGCTTGTAATAATAGTATGGGAAAATATTTAACAAGACAATGTTCCCTGCAACACAAAACCTGGATCACAATTTTATTTTGATTGAAGTTTATTGCAACAGTGTTGATGAAGACACTTCACCCTTAAAAGGTTAGATTAAACTCTCTTGAACACTTCTATTTCCCCCGCCTTAACAGCCATTTTGTTTTAACTAGTTACAACACTTTTACTGCAGGAGCAAAATTGTTGGTTCAAGAGAAATGCAACTATTTCTCAACTGGCTACACCCTTCTGGGTGAGAGGAGACCTTAACACTTTGGTTTGGGGTAATTTACAAACAACGATAGTCACCAAAAACAAAGATTAAATATACCAGCGATATCGAAGACTATGAAGATCAGGCCAAGCACAAACAGAAGCAGCTCTTCAGTATGATTGGCTCGGTACAGAGCGTGGGTAGTTGGGGTAAAAAAGTGTTGAGGATTTACGAATTTGGGTAGGTTAAGGTAACTTGTAGTGATATCTAATGACTGAAGATGACAGGTAGGAGTGCAGTACATATATGCTTCCACTCCTGATGGCACAACAATGTAATGTTTACAGGAAATGATGAAGCATGGAAATCTGATGGTGGAAAAGTGTGTTTATAGGCTCGTATTGCAATTCTCCCGCCTGGATGAAATGCAACCACCCTACCCTTTTGGCACATAACTAACTTGCAAACCTTCCTCCCGCCTCCCCCCCCCCATCCCCACCCATTCTTTTATTGGCTAGTTGATTTCTGCCGTTGAATAGTTCACATCTGAAATTCTATCACTCTTGTCTGCCTGGAAAATGTATCTAAGTTTAGAGTCAATCATTTATGTCTATCATTTATGTATTCACAGCTAGAAGGAAATAACTGGCAAACTGTAACTTGATGCTGAAGTTGACATAGATATATGTAGGATGATTTACATAGAAACATAATTTTCTCATATATTATAATTGCCTTCAAAACGTATTTACATACATACTGACATAATGAAATCTCCCAAACTCTATGCACCATGTTTCCTCCATGTGAAACCTAACCACAATCCGTCATAGACCTACTATGTACACTCCTCCAAATTTAAGACGTTGGTGGGAAGATAGAGAGTTGGACCAGGAATGGCCACTCCTTGTAACAATAGCTCCTTTGAGATGTTACTTTACTTATCTCGACTCTACCATTGCAGATTCCCATTTACTTAGCCTATAATACAGTAACTTGTTACCACAGAGACCCGGGTCCACTCCCACGACCTCTTCCTTTCAAATCCACCGTTCATATACAGTAGAACTACGCAGCAAAAATTTCCTAATTCTTTTGCATCGTCAGTTTTATAGTAAAAACAAGTATCGTCCAACATATATCGCCTACAGAGACACGTACATGCCAACTTACATGTGTCATTGTTAGGCCTGGATATCCAGGGCATTTTGATTTTTTTCTTCTTTTGTCCCTCTGATTCTATGGGTGCTGAAGGAAGTGGCTTTGATCCAGGAGGGTAGGCGTCCATCTTGGCTGTACTTGTTACCCTCACAGGGGGTGCTGGTGGTCTATCCTCGTCGTTAGCAAAATACAAGTTACTCATGGCAAAATCTGTAAAAAGAAGAAAGAAGCAATCGTGGGAATTACTGTCTGAGATTTTTTTCATCTTACTTTCAAGTGTTAATCGGCCCTTCAAAACTGTAGCTTATACTTTTCTTTCACATGTTGCTCTAAAGAAACTTTATAGACATTGAAGCAAAAAAGGAAAATTTTTCCCATCGGAGATGTCCACCATTTGCCAACTAATGACTTTGTTATCAGGTAACTTGAGATATGAGACAATGAATATAATCAAGTGCATTACCATACAAATGAGATAATACAGTGGCTGCATATATGTAATTTTTCTGCTTGGAACTTTACACAGAAATTTGTGTTATGATTTTCCAACAGGAAACAGAATGGAGATGACACACAGCCTAAGTATTATCAATTAACTGTGCACAAAATTTTAAGGGCCATAATATTTTAAGTGTTACAAATTGCTTGTATTATTTAATAGACTGCCTGATTGATTACATTGTATTTAACCTTGGGTGGAAGAATTGCCATTTTAAAGGTGAAAAAAAATTGGTTGTTGTGAAGGGGAAAATTATTGAAAAACACCAGCTTTTATAACAAATATGACATCATTTTCTCACAAATATCTACTGTGACCTGGGTGATTTTTTGTCGTTGTTGGTAAGTTAAAACGCTTTGAACGAGGTAAATCCCCTCCAACTGTACCTTTTGAATTATTTCCTTTTTGGATTAATTATTCTGCAGGTCTACCTAGTACTCCAACAGTAAAATAGTTTACAAATTTGACCTGTCATCCTTCATTTTGTCACCTTGATCAACAAACCATCACTTCCCTCCTGTGCATGTGCATAATACCTGCCCTATTTGTAAACTGGGAATCAAATTTAAAACTTAGGATTTGGTTGGCTGCATTTCCTTTTGATCATCTTGAGAAGAAGCAAACAAAACAAGAAAAAGGGGGGAAAAAGAAAAGAAAAGGAAGTGTTAAAACTCTCTGGATCCAGTCTGCGACTAAAGACCTGTATCAGCAGTTCTTGTACTGTGATACTGTGATATATATGTCACTTCATTACTAATGCCTGACGTAACCTCATAAAGGGGCATACAGTAGCATAGTTTAAGGCACATATGAGCTAGAAATTATGCAGGCACTGATGGTACATATGAGTCACATTAAAGGGCATGATCTGTGGAGCAAAATTCAAATTTGAGGCCAAAGCCTCACGTCACTTCCACAAGATGTTCTTGTGATAACTACTGTAACAGGTGCTTTGTGTTTTAGAACTTACAGGCTTTGATAGTAGAATAGCACTTTGTGGAATAGCACTTAAAATGGTAGAATGAGGAAGGGCAATGACCGGGGAAGCCGGTCATAGAGGGTGCACAGTGTTAAAAGATTACTAAGGACATTAAAGGCACGGTAGAATGGGTATGGGAATGGGGAATAAATCCTGATCAATTTTGAGGGTACGGCAGGGTCACAAATTACGAGCACATTCATTTCAAAAATCAGATCAGCAGTGACACTCTAGCATACATTATAGTGATTAAGGAAATATTCCCAAAATAGCATAGTCAAGTCACAGCCCTGTATTAAATGTTACCAACACGTAGAACAGTAGTTTCCTTAATTTGACACGTACACAATTAGCTACTGTACTGTATACAGTGCTGTGCTAAAGGTAAGGAAATGATTCATGATTCATGCGACTACTATTAAATGCATATATCACATTATTAGTGAAATATGGGTAGTGAAACTGTCACAAAAGCTGCAAAGTCAATCAATACAGTAGATTAGTACAGTATTAGCCCTGCTTGCACGTACAGTAAGTACTTCACGGCAATTAACAAAAACAAAAAAATTCCCTAATTTTGGTTCGTTTCCACAGCAGGTCATCAAAATAACAAACAACTTGACCATTTTACATTCATCCTTTATCGAACAGTACACAATACATTGTGTAATAACCATACAAACTTCTATGTGACGTTTCCGTTCATGCACCAAAGTTGTGAGTATAGACTTGGAGGCATTGAATGTATTTTCCTACGTGTCGTATGTACGTGTAGTCTTGATACGTCAAATTATGCAGTTTACAGCCTGGAACTAATATATCAGGTTATAAATTTAGTACTGTGCCATGAGCCCTCTGACTTTTATGGATCCGAATTATGGCAATTCCATTTTTCAAAGAAGCGTAATGTACCGTATCAGATGACCTGTTTACTGTGGTTGTGTTATTAAGAGTAATATAAGTATGAAGAACATAGAAATTAACACATATGCAATAACAAAGAGATTTAGGTACAATACGTTTCTTAAGTTTTCTACAGCACATACTTATAGTCAGGCCCATAGCATGCCACAGGGGATCATCTTCGATCCCCTCCCCCCATCCCCCCCAAGCAGACTGTATCCTGATTCTGTGCCACCAGCTATGCACCCTTTGTGCATAACGTTCATTACCGTACATAGTATTGATTCATCAAATTATGCAGTTTACAGCCTAGAACTAATATATCAGGTTGTAAATAAGTACCATGAATTGAGCCCTCTGACTTTCATGGATCGGAATTTTAAAGGCAGTTCCATTTTGCTAAATAATCGGCTTGTATAACTTCTGATGACGTGTCTACTGTGGTTGTGTAATTAAGTTAATCTTCAGTGTCCGAGACAAATATATGAAATGATGACCATCTGTAAAATTAACATGCAATAACCAAAGAGATCTCTAGGTACAATCATTTCTACAGCATGCCACAGGGAGGGCCATCTCCCACCCCTTCCCCCAACCCCCTTCCCCCTGGAAGCAGACTACTTTGCTACTAAAGTTTCGGAGTTAATCACTATACATGCTTCTCTCCATACTTCAAATCCCTAAAAAAAATATGGTTGACTTCATCTGACTTTACACTACAGTACAGTAGTCAAGTGTCATTTCAAATAATGAAATGAAGTCTTGAGTCATTTTTTTGGAGAATTGAGTTTTCAGTCATTTTTGTCATTTGAGTCATTTTTGAGTAATCTTTTTGAGTTTTGAGTCATTTCATTTCGAAATAGTGGTAACAATTATTTCTTTATGCAACATGTGTTTAAAAAGACAACGAAGAGTGTCCTGGTGACAATGACTTCCATTATGAAGATTTTGTTTCAATAAAACTGTTATTTTCCGAAAGGTTTCCCCCCCCAACCCCTGTTATTGGTGGTCCCTCTGTTCATCTACTTTATCACCACTTTATCACCCAGTCTTCTAAATCAAGTCCAACCGACCACACCTGTGGGTGTCAAATACGGGAGCTGCACGTGATTAAACATTCACATCATTATAGCCACGGTACTGTGCGTCATGAACTGAACGACCTTTAAGGCCAAACCGTCCTTCACAATGACAGACTGCAGTGTTTCCAGATATTGGTGCACTTGCAGGTATACCTTTGCTGCAGCTTTCTAAACAGAACAGTTTTCAAGGACTTTGGATATATTGCTTATTGGTTTTTTTTCGATAGTCACTCCATCTTTCTAAATTGTGGCTCATCCACTCATCAATGTTTAATACTGCAACATGTCTGTATTAAAACATAATTCTGAATTCCATCTGAGCAAACAATACAGTCTCCTCTTGAACTTTTTAGAGAGCTGACAACAAATACTGTAGACTCTCAATCGTTGTGGTGTTATCTTTAGGAGGGCACCTGTTTGATAGAGGTCAGCGATTCGAACTTTACTATTGTTCAAAAAGCTCTACACAATTAACCCTATATATGGCTGGTTTATAATGTGATTGTGTGGGCATCCCAGATTTAACATGTCTCTCTCCATATAAATATATACTATGTGTGTGTGCATGTGTAGGCTACATAAAAGCTTTACAAAGTTTACCATATAGATAGTGTATAATGTGATTGCATGGGAATCCCAGATTTAACAAGTCTCTCTCCATATCAATATATACTGACATGTGAATGTATGTAGGCTCCATGAAACCTTTACAAAGTTTACCATACAATATAGAGATATATTTTATAATGTGATTGTATGGGCATCCCTGTGTGTGCGTATGTGTAGGCTCCATAAATGGGAAAGTTTCAACTTGCAAGTATTGAAAGCAGTATAGATTACACAATGTACGAGTACTGTACACAGCACTCCCTACGTCATCGTACAATGCCTTGACTTCCCACACAAAAGTTCACTGCAAACGGGAACAGTATTCAGGAAGTACATATACTGTAGCACTGCTGTGTGGTTTGTATATTTACAGGCTGCACACCCATAGAGTGATATTTCTCTTCAGGCCTCCCCCAAAGTGATATCAAGGTCATTAAGTAAATGATAGTACTGATGATTAAGAACAAAAAAACATGAAGAGTTCAGGTAATAATCTGTCTGGTACTGCATCACAAAATGCTATGCAAAATGGTCAAGTTGCTAAATACAGTGTACAAGATGTATCTAGCAACTTTTAACACAGAACCACAGTATGTTACTGTATATCATGGACCTCCATGGTTATATAGACAAATGGCTTCAGAGCCTTCAAACTCATACACCAACTTTTGGAAACTTAATTATTCCCTGGAGTTAAAAAACAAGAAGAAGAAGAAGGAGTGGGAGGGGGGGAGGGAGAAAAAATGTAAGATGGGTATAGTAAAAGATCCCCTTATTCAATACACCAATTAGCAAGCATGCCTACAGGTAGTACAGTACTGTGAGAAACAATGGGGATATCCTTAAAGTCCTGCTGAAGCTCATGAATTGAACCATTTAAAAATGTAAAATTGTATAATGCAAGTGCAAGTGGGAACCCTAACAGAAAGAGGAAATGAGGAGAATATGAGATTGCATACAGTATATGATACATAAACCTATTCCCACCCATGTCTGGTAATTCATTAATTATCAAACATGCACTTACTGTAGAAGGGAAGTTGACGGACTAACTTAACGAATGTCGAAATAATTCACACCTCATATATATCACACAGTACTTAACTTGACTACATCCTGAGGATGCTATTGAGATCGTAGAAGGGGGAACCAGGAATCAGACCAATGTTCAGTGGAGGTGAAACGGCCATCCATTGTGGCACTACACATTATCTGAAAAGTGTTTTTGTGAAAATATATCAGGATGGCGATTCCCCCACCCCCCCCATGTAGCTCACCTGGTGTGGGGGGAAGGGGTGCAGCCTCATTGTTTTTCGACAATTTGCTAGACAAAGTTCTCATTGCCCTCCATGAAAATGGGCAACAGTATAAGAGTGCTTCAAGCTAAAACAAGATTCTGGCAGTGCTACAGTAATTTTGAAACAATATGCATAAATAGTTCACAGACACTGTAAAAATGAAAGGGGAAAAAATTCTTGAACCGCATGTAGACCTAGGAGAGAGTTCTTGGTTATTCAGCAAAAATTCTACAGCAGTATTTTCATTTTCATTTTCCCTTGACCGATCAGGATTCCTGTAGCTAAATGCAACGTACCATCAACTAGTGATACTGTCTGAGCATAAAGTAAAAGCACTTTGTAATCAGACTAATTATGTGAAATGTCATGAAAGATAACCACCGTTGCGAAAGTAAGAATGATACAGTCTGGAGCAAATAGAAACATATCAATTCATGTGTTATCATTCATGTGTCATGTTAATCATTTGAACCTAGATGAGCATTTTCAAAGCATTTTGGAAAACAGAGAATTTTTAAAGTAGATGCAACTAATGTTAGGGTTAACATTGAATCAGTATTGACCATTCACTTACATTGTCACAAGTTTTTCATGCACATAACTAGCAACAATTCGTTACCCAATACGAGTGCCATAACTAACATACCCAGTGGAGCGATCCCAAATGTTTATCGTAATTCTCATTCAAATGCGTCCGATCAATTATATCTCCAGGTAAGAATCTCATTTGAAACTATGGTAATGTTGGATACACTTGCAATGGAAGCACAGTAGTTTGGGACTCAGTGGTTGCTTTGAAAAATAACCAACTTTTTGACGAATTAAACAACACAGGTGCATGGAAACTAGCCATATAGAGTTTTCTGCTCAGCATTTGAACTGTTGGAATCATAAATCAATTGTCCAAATAATTATATTAATTTAAAATTTTGCTGCTTTAATACAACCTCCTGCATCGAAAAGCCATCAACAATATACCATTCGATATTCCGTTAAGAAGCAATTCCTGTTTACGATGATTTAAAAAAAAATAATGGTTCTTATTGGTCATTCCAGATGTGTATCGCTTGTCACAGAACATCAACCAAAAACAAAAATAAACATTTGCAAAATTCCATTATGGTAGGTCATTGAAAATAGAGTGGTCTAAACTACAGCATCGGTGCTATAGCAATCAAGCACAAAACTAATTAACATGTGACACATACTGGCAGAACCATATATGAATCACATTTCACCAAAGCACCGTTCTATCCTGTGTGTATGTACATGTAGATCCAAGCTGCTGGTATAATTAAATCACACTTGGAGTGCTATTTTAAGGTAGATCGTTAAAACTAATCAGTTGCTCTATGTTATTAGCACCTAACAAAAATGTCAGGAATGTCACTTTAGTGCCATGGTCCATAATTGATATAGCCCTGAAAGTGTTTTCCCAATCACACTTTAAGGCCATCCATATTGGCCCCAAATTATAGCATGCTAATTAAAAACTAATAGTCGCTTCATAAGTATACTTGCCCCTACGTTCTGTTTAAAACCCCCAAATTATAACTAGAATTATTGAATTCTTTCAATAAGTACTGTAAATATAGACAATTAAATGTCTCAGAGTTAATTATAACTATATTTCGAGAGCGGCAGTAAAATCCTTGTTGAGATGTGAGCATGGATGACCATTTTCTGACTTTATAGCATATTTGGGAGAGTAACACTGGTGACCATTAAACTTCAAACACACTATCAGCACGAATAGCTAATCCATGTTATTTCTGTGTACATCGTGTTTGATTTTGAGGAAAGTTGAGGTACAGTACTGTACATGTTTGTGAAGTCATAAGGTTGGTGGCTTTGCGGGATCTGAACCAAAATTTGTGTTGTGTTCGTGAATATATTTATATTTAAAGTGTGTGAAGACTCACGCAGAAAGAAACGTCTAATGCCGGTAATCTGACCTAGTTTCGAATGAGGTGTAACAGAAGTGTTAGACACCACCATCGATCCCAGAAAATACACACACAGCTTGCTACCATCGGTAATTAGACACTAGTGTACAGTCAGTACATACAGCTGCGGTCAATACCCACAGCACAGTGTATAAACGATACAGCGATGGACATCTCAGGTCCAGCTAAAGATAACAAGGTATCACGTTTCATTACTGTCTGCATTTTGTAGCGACACAAACAAAAAGTCACTTGCAAGCAACAGAAAGTTAACTTTTTCAGATGGCCGCACACGGTTGGGACGAGTCTTCAATGCCTTTAAATCATTCTAAGAAATATATAGAAATTCCTAATGGTAGGATTGGCATGAAGAGGAAGTGATTTGCAGGAAGTGGGTCAGCATGGGACAAGGTTTGGATGGGAGACAAGATAGGCGAAAATTGAATATGCATTAGTATGGACAATTGAATGGTACAGTACAGTACAGTACAGTAGCTATTCACCTGATTGACTATAGAGCATGAAGAAATGCAGAGATAATCGGACAATATGATATCAACTTTTGAGATGAACCTCCACAACTGGTTTCCAAATAATTGCCCCCCCCCCAACCCCTCCCATAGGCACCGCTTTATCACAGTAAGGCATAAAGCGACATGCCAAAGAATGCATTGCCTTTAGGCTTATATATAAATATATCTGTTAGAAAACATGAAGATTTGAATAATATTGGATGCCATGGGGGGTCTGTTCAAGGTTATAAGTTCATATAATTAATAATATGCATTTGTGATCATTAAGGAAGGCATAAACATATATGCAAATTCATACATAGAGAGACCCTGCCAGTCACAATGGCAACAACACCAAGCTGCTGGAGAACTACTCATGCATAACATGTTTGTAACCAAGGACTTCAGGAATCCTACAGGGATCTAAATTACTTCCTTCATTCCCCTCTTTATAGTGTAAAACTGGTGCATTATTCCCATAAAGTCATGCATTTTAGGTGTTTAACTTAACTCCACAACATTTCCTCCATGTCTATCTAGCTACTGTATGTACACTGCAATTTAATAAGTTACTATGGTAACAGTTTCCTTGGACGAATAAACCCAGACCGGCAGGAGTATACATTTTCGACCCTACCGGAAGAAGTGTGGTAACCAAGGGGCTGTTGAAGTTATCATGCAGTGTAAGCATTATGAGAAACTATTTGCAACTCATAGAACATCCAACTACCTGTCAGAGTGAATCCTGACCTGACTTGCTAACATTGGTTGGAACCCATCTATGTAAGGAAACACAAGCTCATATGTATCCACGGCTTAATGTCTAGTGAACATTTCGGTTGACTTCATGACCGACAAACAAAGTTCATTTAGCCATAAGAGAAGCACAGGCCACAATACTTTGCTTTTATAATAATTGCAATCCACTGGAAAGTTTGAAGGTAAATTATCAATGCCAAGAAACCTTTGAAAATGACTCTAAAAAAGGACTTGTAGTACATATCACTGGTATAATGGTACAGTAAGCCTAAGCCTAGTAACCCTAAACTTCCCTGTGGTATGAGTATTAAGTATGAAACTATTAGTAAAAAGCTCCTAACAGGAGAGCAATAGTACTGAATCGTACTATAGAATCTATACTAAAGATTTCAAAAATGGCAAAGAACATAATTTACATACCATGAAATAAATAAGGTACAGGCAAACTATATGCTGGAAAATGACAAGTACACACCACTATGTGTCTAGATTTTACTGTCAAAATGGCAGGTAGGTGGTTGTTTCATTATGATTGTGAAAAAAACTTCCCCAAGGAAATGAGTGGGATGAAAAGGGTTCCCATTCAAGCTTGCATCATAACAAATAAATAATGCTAAGCTCTCTAATTACTGCCCAGGTATCTAAAGCACTTAAATTTTAATTTTAAAACCCAAATTCAAATATATTCTAACATTTTTAATGCACATGTATTAAAGTAACAAAGTTCTGCAAGTTTGAGTAGATATTTGAAAGTACTTCAAAGTATCTATAGAGCTCATTAGCTCTAGACATACTACTGGTGTAGACAAAATTCTGTAGACAAAAATCCACCTTTTACAGTTCAATACAGTTCATGTATCATACATGCAAAATTATCAAATATATTTCTCTTTAGTAATGCTACAGTAATCTAGCTACAAGACTCATACTAACTCATATATCTTTTAAAATCACAGAGCAGCTTATACAGACTCTATCACTTTCATATAAAAATTTAGGTGAAATATAAATTGCAATTTACCCTTAATTACAACTTTTAAAAGCGATGCTCAAAACTTAACTAGAGAAAATCTGATAAATGATATTGCTTACCCTGCCATGATGATGAAAATACTGGTTTTAGCTCTTGTTCAAAAAAAAAAGTGGAACAAACTTGACACAGAAGTGAATATTGGTAAAAAGGGTGGGTCCAACCCAGTTAATGAACTACTACACACTAGGGTATATAAGCTATGTAGCTATACACAGCCTCCCTCGTTGTTGTCGTGTGCTTTTAGTGATATGGTTAACAGAACACTGCTACTGCTGTATGCCAGTCACCTGTAGAAATAGTACTATGTGCCTAGACCGAAGAACAGTTCTCCAACTTCCTGTTAGTCTTGACACTGTAAGCACAGTTACACAGATCAAATATGTACACAATTCCAAAGGACAATTGAGTCAATCAGCCATGCATATCTCACATCTGACTTAAAAGTTTCAACTTTGTTGAGTATAGACAGTAGTTACCCGGCGACGACCTCGTCAAAGCTTACAGGAACTCATAGAGAAGTTGTTACTCTGTAACTGGTTATGGGTACACGGCTGTATACACTGTCTTGATGCGTATCGTGACATCAGAGAAGGCATTATCGACATATATCTATAAAAGGAAGTCTGTTCTCTGAATGGCACAAGTCTCTCAGCACGTCATATCCTGTACTTTGATCGGACTTGTGTCCCGGTCATGGTTTGTGTACGAACATGTATGCTGCCTTACAGTACAGTCGTATAGTAGTTCGTTTGTAGTGAAAGCAATGCAAAATGATCAGGTTTTTCCTTGTGTTAGGACAAAACTGTTAGGGGGAGAAGCGTTCGGCCATGTTTCGCTTCCCCTTTAGATCAACGATGAAAATATGAAATAGGCACTACTGAAGTAGCCACTGTACAGCAGCGATCAAAATGAGTGATATATAGTACCATGCATTTCAAGAATTCATTTAGATATAAGGAAACAAACAAAAGCCCGCAAATGGACTTCACTATCCTTCACTGTCCATATAAGTCAGATGGCTATATCCTAAGCAATGAGGGACAACTGCGAAATTTCAAAAAATGCATCTAAATAACACAGTACTGCTACATTGCCATGTACCTACTGCGAGAGTTCTACGTAATTTTGAAGGATGATTTAATATGTTTCAGTAAGGCAGAATTTTAGTTCAGTTATTTTATAGTCCAAGGGGAACAAAAAAGGGACATTTTGAATGCAAGCAATTGTTTTCTCCGGTTTTCAAGATATTTCACCTTTAAAAAAATATGCTTAAAATCTGGAATGCTTCTTTTAAGGCTAAATGAACTAAAATGACTTAACCTTAATGTTAACCAATTGTATTTACAAACTCTTATAACTCAACCAAAAACATGTCCTTTTTAACTTCACATAACAGAGCATCCTTTTGATGATATTGCACACCATTTTTTCATCAACAAATTTGTAACATATTTATAATAAATATGTTACTTGGCAAGTCATAAAACACTTATAATTTCTCCCTTCTGTAATTTCTGAGACTTCTAATAAAGCTCAGATATAATCTTTTCTTCACATTGATTGTTAAATTGTGTACGAGAGTCCGAGCAAATGCTCTGAGGTTGGCATTAAAGACTCACCTCAAACCGCGTGCGGCCATCTGAAAAAGTTAACTTTCTGTTGCTTGCAAGTGACGTTTTGTTTGTGTCGCTACAAAATGCAGACAGTAATGAAACGTGATACCTTGTTATCTTTAGCTGGACCTGTGATATCCATCGCTGCATCGTTTGAACACTGTGCTGTACTGACTGTACACCAGTGTCTAATTACTGACGAGTGCAAGCTGTGTGTGTATTTTCTGGGTTCGATGGTGGTGTGTAACACTTCTGTTACACCTCATTCGAAAGTAGGTCAGATTACCGGCATTAGATGTTTCTTTTTGTGCGAGTCTTCACACCCTTTAAACTGTTGGTTGAAGTTTGTACATGTATGTATTTATGTACTGTATGTATGTGTGACCATTATTTGTGTGACCATCGTGACCATGTGTGACCATTATTATGTGTCACATGTGTGACCATTATTTGACTCTTGCATATTCAGTGGCAGTATACTGATGATCTTTGCAGGAAACTGACCACTGAAGCTTCATGTAGGAAATGGAATATGGAAATGGTAGGTTTCATAGTTTAGTTTAATATGTTGAGTTTATTGTGTAAAGTAAGGAGGGGGGGATTATTCCTTATCAGTGACTTTTAAACTAGTAGTTACAAATGTGATTTAAAGTTCCCTTGATAGTGCCAAAATGTCACTGGCTGCACATATAAATATAGACTGACAGACCTGTCTTCAAAAGGCCACACATCCTGTTTTTCTAAAGTATGATAGTTTGCATGCCCTGTTTCACAGAATGCAATTATCTCTTTTTCCTTGAAATTAGCAGTCAGCATTACTCTGATATGTGTAATTCAATAACAAACAATAGATGAATGTCACATAATACCAAGAAAACAACATGAACATAGAAAATAAGGCTCAAATAACAATGGTTTACACAATGGCAAATATTTAGTAATAAATAACAGCAAAAGTGTGAATTCAAAAGTAGAAGAACAAGTATCTATAATCCTTAGTTATACCCAGTATCTATAAAGTCTCAATTTTCCAAAATGCTCAAAGTGCAAATATAAATCCAGGAGGGTGACTCATATGAGTGTATATGAATATACACAGACCACTCTGATAGAAAAATGAGTACAGACTCACCATATCAACAAGTCTGTGAGATACTCAAATTTAAGGTATGAACAGATTTAAAAGTTAAAAGTTGTTGTAAGACCAAAAACCCGATTTGGATCTATTATCGGTTCAGCCTTGTCACTACATACCGTAACAAAATACTCACTGTTCATGTAAATTGGACAATCGTCATCCATCTTGAAGTCAAATTCTAAATCTGAACTCTGCTGTTTTTATTTCAAAATTGCGGAAGTTAGAGATTCCAGTCAATGATTAAAATTTAATATCCTAACACAAGCGAAGTGAAAGTTCAAAGCCCTCTTCCGAGTCTAATGTTTCAGAGAAAACTAACTTCTCCAAGGTTTTGTTAACGATCAAAATGGAATCGACGAGGCTGTTTACAGAGGGTGTCTTGCAAAGCAAACAAATCTTTGTGTAGGGGGATAAGGGAGACTCCGTATTTCAGGAAATGTTTTCCATACCATCAATGACAGATTCCATTTATAACAGAGAAAAAGTGAAAGCATCGCACTCTAGTTGAAAAGTTTGAATTTGTCCTTTTATTTGATAACGACAGATTTCTTAGTCTGTCAGCGTTACTTGCAGTAGTTTTGAAACTATGAAATTTCTCGGTCTCCAAACTGACGATTGAAAAATCCACAAACTAGTCCCAACAATGCAAAATGACAATCAAAATATGTCTAAAACAAAGCCTCCTCACAGATTGGCTATCGAGCAGTGTCTTACTATGCACTAAACATATCTGAACTGTACTTTTCACTGTACGTAAGGAAACTTGACAAGGGAAGAGTTAATTAGGCATGATTACATTTAATTCAGCCCGCTGGATTAAGCAGGGTGTTTTCCTCAGAGGAAACCTACGGTTGATCACTACATGTCCTGTAATGGAGTTAGTCATTCACTACAAGGCACAAATAACCTTTCGGCCATAGCTGCTCAGATGACAATGTAAAACTGACAATTCAAAGGTTAAAACTATGCAAAAGTGTTACTTAACAAAATACAGTAAGAGGGAGAGGGAGGGGGAGGGGGAGGATAGGGGATATTGGGGGAGAGTAAGTATCCTGGGACTCCTGTAAAAGGGTTTAAATGTTTGAACTGGGGGTGATTAATACAATGTAATTAGTACTGTTTGCCTTGGCCGTGCTGTTCAAATTTTCATTTTTATTTGTAAATCTTCATTTTCAATTTGATTTATTGTGGATTTCAAGTAGAAGACCACATATATACAGAGTATCACAAAAGTGACTTAAGTTGGTTACTTTTGACAAATTGAAGAAGTGGCTTTTCCTTGCTTCATCCATCAAGTCATCATATCTCATCCACTTTTACTGCTCAAGTGACGACCAGGGAAGTGATCAGGGCAGAAAGTAAACGGGGAAGAAAATGACAAGAAGATGCTAGCTGTTTATGTTCACTAAAATTAACATTTTAGTGTCCATCCCTCTGCCACTTCCCTCCCCCACTTCCCTCCCACACTTCCCCACTTAATCCGTACTGGGTAAAAACAGCATAGGGCAATTTAAAGATGATAGAAAGTATTCTGAAGCGTATACAAACATGGTACCATTAAGATATGTTGGTAATACTTCTTTTGTAATATATTTATGAAGTTGAACTATTCACACTATGAAAAATCTCATTCTATTCTACTGTACATATATTCTATTTAAAGAGCTCTGGATGCCATATTATATATTCATTATTAAAACATTTCATGATCTGCTATTGTAATCTCAGGCCCCCCCCCCTAAAAAAAAAAAACCTATAACAATAACAGTAGTAGACATGGCTCTCTACTAATTCAAAGATCGAATTAGGAAACCAACAAAGTATTCATGTTGTGTATTATTTCCAAAAGTATCTATTTCTCTTTTGTACTGTTAAAGAGGTAGTATGTCTGTACAGTGGGCAGTCACCAATGAAATATAGAGGGCGACATTTTGCTACTCCGGGCAAGCAAATATTAGTCAGAGGAGATTTAGCAACACTTACCTAATTTCTTTTGCTAAATTGTTTCCTACCCCATCGTCATGTCTGTATTTTATTGGATTTTGTTCCATAATTTCCACAATTTCACAGTGAA
Organism: Apostichopus japonicus; assembly: GCF_037975245.1. NCBI lineage: Eukaryota > Metazoa > Echinodermata > Holothuroidea > Aspidochirotida > Stichopodidae > Apostichopus > Apostichopus japonicus. The sequence continues at coordinate 4,812,818 of NC_092570.1, forward strand.
ATGCTTCAACCATCCATTTGGTTATAAATACGATGGACATATCCAGTCCAGTTTAATTCTAATTTGATCTTCTGATCGACAAAATGTTAAGAATCAAAATCAATTGTAATTAGTTCCTTGTAAGCAGTCATGTAGTGATATCTTTAGGAGGGTGTCTTGTACAGTCAATTTTATATCTAGGTTAGCAACTTAGCAGGGTCAGTCTTGTCATATAGGTTTGTCTATTTGTGCCTCATATTTAAGGCAGTACTACCATACGACATCTTTTTCCCTTGTGGTTTTCCTTTTCGACCAAACAAACTAGGAAGTCTGCATATAAACTGAAACTACTATTTCTAAGAAATGAATTAATTTGTTCTCAAGGTGTTCGAAACTTCACCACACCTGACCTTACAAATAGAAGGAACCATATATCTTTCATATCATCACAACATGAAGATCTCTACAAATGATTTTAATCTTCCAAACAAGTTTGCATGTAATTTTTAATTTTGTAATATGTATAGTTTTCATTTATAGTACACCATTTACACAACAGACCTGTCAAAAGTAGGCTTGAGGCCTTTCCATAGTAGGCTGACATTGGTTTTACCAATAAAAATTGAGTTACTGTAGTCACCATATGATTGTGGCAACTTTGAGGTTACAAGAAATACAGCTGTATCATCCTCTACAACTGTAGAGTGAGCATTGTTTCACATACATAATCGGTCTGCAGGTTATGCCCACACATAAGTCTCTAATAAATAGACATTTCATACACATATTACACATCAGCACCTACAGAGATTAATGCACACATTCTATTCACACAAACATGACTATTAGCATACATATATATACTTATTAAATTCAGGTATGAATGTACTTCCATTGTTTTTACCGTATCGACAACAATACTTAGCAGTGGTCAATGTACACATCAACAAAACAACAACCCGTCAGATCAGATCTTCGCATGTGCAAAAGTAATTTACAGAGCTTGTCATTATAAGCCTTTTGTTACTTCCTGCGAAGATAGTGCTTAAATGATCAACTCCCCCACGTACAACATGAAAGGTAAGTTAATAACATTTCACCTACAGTAAGTTGAACTAATGCAGGTTTTGCTTAATGCCATTAGAATCTGTCAGAGTAACTAACCAGTCTCAGGCACATAGCTAGACTCCCATGGTATTTTATTGCTTTCGTCTTTAATTTCTGAATTTGATTGCTTTAATAGTTATTGTTAGGATATTTATTATTTATTTTTGTAATTTTTAAGGATTCATTATTTTTAGGCTGCATTATTTTTAAGCTGTAATAATTTTAAGTTGTAATATTTTATGCCATTTTGTGAAGTGCTTTGAGATCATTCTTTGACGTAATACATTATTATTATTATTATGAGGGGGCAGATCAAGTGGTTGGCTTAAATTTTAAGGGTCAGAGAATTAAAAGTTCAGTTAATGCTTACTGTACGTTGATATGATTTTTTTATGACATCATGTAGGCTCTAATCTGGAAATTGGGGGGGGGGGGGCTGTTGACCAGTTTGGTAAAAAGTAGTGGTGGGGTAACCCATTCCCTTTGAGAAATGTGTGTTTCAGCAAGAGGCTATGATGCAAATATGGTGAACTAATTCCATAATGCCACAGTATCCGACCTGCTTGCAAGTGCAATTTTTTGCCATGCTAGTTTCGTCTATGAAAATTTGTGGGGGGGCGGGGGACACTTTCCCCCTTCCCTGGCTTCACCACTGCTCAATCTCCTTTAAAATCTGCTAAGTATTCATGTGTGCTTCAACAGTAAAATGACTATATACTGTTTTTGTAAACAATTTCAGTTGTAAACATATGTAGAGTGCATGAAAGTCCAGGATACTTACAGTAAAGACCATTATAACTAGTTTGCAATATGTTGGGGAAGACCTTGAGTCAACTTCCTGCAGGGTCAATACAGGCGGAAGAAAAACATTCACCGATTAGGTTTCATTAAATACAATAACAGGTTACTAAGTACTGTAGGACCCTTGAAACATATTGAGGTGTGTACAAGGTTGTGATGGTCACACAATGTCTGAACAGTCTGATGGTACAGTAACATCTAGAAGTAACCCAACAGATGTGACTGATTCTAACTAAGGCATGGCAACAAATGTGCCAACCTCAAATTTTCAAGCTGGACAAGTTGGATTCTCTTTAATCAATTTCATACACTGTCGCTTAGTTTGTGTCGTGTGCTTGACTTATTCAATTCTGGAATACAGCTCTAGGCATACAGTACTTATATACTTCATTTTCAGAGGGACACAGAGTTTTCCCATGAGAGCAGACATAACCCATTCGTTCACCCCCCACCCCCAAAAATAAAACTTTCTGACAGTTCCTTTTTTTGAGGGGGGAGCAGACAGAACCCATTATTCAACAACTCCCCCCCCCCACAAAATAGAACTTTCTGACAATGATTTTTTTGGGTGGGGAGACAAATATTTGGCGGTTCCTGTATGCCCCCCTCACCTCTGGCTACAGAGTTGATAACTTGACATCCCATCATTTCAGGCACTTCCTGTATATGTACAGTCTGTCAAAACAAAGACAAAGTCTTAGCCACTTATTATTTCTTTAAGACTTGCTGATACCATTGCCTGTGGTATTTACCTATCAGAGAACTTAGACAGCAGCTGTACCAGGCACCTACTGTATATACAGTACTTAGCAGACATACTGTCAATCATACTGTATGTGTCTTCTTCCTTTAAAGTGGCCATGACACGAAAATTTCAAAGTCCTATATTTTTGGGATCCATCAAAGAATGTTCTCTAAAACATGTATCAACCAATCTGCCAGTTTAAAACTTGATTTTTCAAGTCGAAAATTGAGAATGAATTTACCCTTTTCGGCGTTTGAAACTTTGTTTACTCGAAAATTTTCCGATTCGCATGACGTCATGTGACGTCACGTTTTGAACACATTTGTTGTCGCTGCTACGGTACCATTCACGTACACAGTAGACAAGTACACATACCACTAGTAGTTACTAAACAAAACACCGATCACAAGTGCGATATCAAATCAAAATTTCCTGTGAAATGGCGGATCCAGAGCCAAATGCGGCAACCGAAGTTCAAAGTGATAATGGTTCTTCACTAGGCAGTGAAATTGGGCTATAATTAGAGTGCCCTTTCTCATATTCGAAGCAGAGAGTGAAGGCGATGATCATTCCAATATTGAACCGAACGCTGAGGGTGGAGCGGAGGTGTTAGAACCGTATCAGTTCGAGCCTGTTAAACGAGCCGAAATTGAAGCTCCACAACATATCGAAGAAGAAATCCGTTCGAAACCATTGCAAGGAACATACAACGTGGTAAGAATTTATTAACGAAGCATTTAAAAACAAAATCCAGTCCATTTTGTGCATGTGTTGTTGGAATTCGCGGAACACCCTAAACCGTATTGTGCGTTGTGTTACGGTAACTTACAACCCATATGTAGAGTGTGTAGTACTAGTAGGGTTGGTTGCATACTGAAAGTTTGGCTCGGGGATGTAAGTTGCATTATGCAGCCATGCTAGGTAGGCATATGTGTTATTTCATACTCATTATTACTTGGCTAGTACTTTGGCCTGGAGTTTTGCAAATCAATTTTCTGAAACAAAAGAATGTTTCATGATACATGGAAGGTGTAAAATCACAACAAATGTAACCATAACTGTACATTGTGTGCCTGCTTGTTATTGTGGACATCATGGCCAACATTAATACATTTTGAACTTTCATAAATTTTTTCCCAGGCAGTACAGATACATAGCCTACGGTCAACAGGTTCAATGATACTTGGGGTTCCTAGCAAGACACGTCAGGGTTGTGCTACCATCATGTGCAGTCCAAAGGATCAGAAGTGATTTTCCAGCCAATGGTCATTACACTGGATTCAAGTTGCCAGGAGAAAACTCATTGTATAGGAAGCCTTTCTAAACTACGATTGTGTTGGATTATCTGCAGATAAGCAGATACATATAATATGTGCATAAGGGAACGGGCATTGACCTTTTTAGGGGCATTTACCTCGTTTGATTCGTACCTTTAATCTGGAAGCCAAAATAACCATATCACCAATGATATTTGACAGAAAAGTCATAATAAAGACCAATGGAGGCAGCAGAACTCTTGAATGTTTAGACTGTTTCTTCAGCAGCAGTTGGTTTGTTTTGTAGTCTTTCTTCAAAAACTCAGCAGTACACCCTGTTAATGGTCTTCGATTGTTTTAATGCGTGTGATGCTGTGTTTCACATTGCCCATCAGTGTTGTACGTGTCGTCGTGCGTGGGTAACATTTTTGCATGTGAGTTGCGTCGTGCAGTGTTTCTTGGTTTAAATAACCCTGTATTGTATTTGCTTCTGGATTATTCTAATTAATTTGTCACAACAACGATTGATAGCGATGGACATGCAACTGCTTTGTAGGCTTAAAGCAAAAAAAATCATGTAAGTTGTTTTCTTTTAACCTCCTTTGATGTCACAAATTACATTAGTGTAATTTAAGAATGATAATGTTTATGGAAAGTACAGTTTTACTTTTATGTCATATAATACAATGATTGTTGTTAATGTTAGTTCAGATTGTCCAGAATGACTGTCTAGAACTGATATTGAATAAATTTTGTTCAATGATTTAACACTTGAACTATGTTGTGTGAATTTTTGGCTCTGTGACTTTAAAATAAATCGCTTTGAGATTTAATTAAACAACCTTTGGAATAAAATCTTTTTACCTACCTATTTTGACCCATCCCCATTACCCCCACTCCCTCCACAACATAATAAATGGTTTTCCTGGAATAGGCATAAGAAATTATTGCTATAATTAACTGATCCAGCATATTCCAGAAATAAATTGGGGCACTGAGATTTGTTCACAAGAAGATGTAACCCATCGCCTCTGAAGCTAACCTCATAGCTTATTAGTATACAATAGAGCAATGAAGGGGGTGTTAATTTAGATGATACAGTAAAATCTCTTCGTCTATTGCGACTTCAGTGTAGTAACGCTAATACTATAGGGGAACCATACTATAGTACTACTAGTGCTCGGCGCGCTACCTCCTAAGGATCGCCACTTGCCCCATTGGAGGTTTCCTGTTCCCCGATCTGGTCTTCAGAGTAGTTTTTTGTGGATTACTTGACAGAAGAATGACTCTTTTATGTCGAACCGTTAAAGTCCATTTGTTTTATTTCATAACAAAAAGGAGGGATCGTAGTATGCTTCCGTGAAGTGTTCGCTTCATTCGAACTGCATACTGGCTAGGCCCAGTGAAATCGGCGCTGGTGTTGTGCACTAACTTGGTCATAATCGCCGTGTTTTTTTTCGTCCTTCAGCCATGGATGAAGGCTAATTGCATGGGTAATGATATTTATGCAGCCCCAACAACACAACGGACCGGCATTTCTCTCGGATAGTTTACAACAGTTGTAAAACAAACTTGAAATTTCTAACGATATAGCGTAATACAGTGGTTGTTCTCTCAGTGTAAATGTGCGTGTACTGTATATGGAACGATATGATCGTCGCGCATCCGATACATGCCTGAGCTTTGCACGTGTGTTCCTAACATGACGTCATCATTGTCTTGTTGTGAAATCGCATTCTCAGGTATCTATTTTCGGATGCGATTATTAAAACGTTAATTACTAATTAGTCCTTGAGGTTTTCAAGGTGTTGAGGATAGTTTTGAACATAGATTTTCTCATAGATTCAGAGGAAGTTACTCTCGATGAGTTGGATTTTTCGTGTCATGGCCTCTTTAACTCCACTATTATGGTTTGATTTACTCTAAACAACTATTTTTGCCCTCCTCTTGCACCTACAAACAGTGACATATTATTCAAATAAATATTTTATAAAATATCAAAATAATTATCAAAACTAAATATCAAAACAATTATCAAAAATAAATATTAAAATTAATTATCAAAGATAAATATCAAACTAAATATCAAATAAACAAAATTTTGATGCCCTAGTAGCAGATTCTGGTACCACAAATGTATCCTGATACAGCTCAGCTGAAAACCTTTTGACATCACCACTGAAACATTGGACTCAACATAGATGAACTAAACTGGTGTTACTTAAATTATAGTAACTTATCAACTGTTAACTGTAGGAGCATTTTTACAATCATATCGAAGTCTCTATCTCCACCAACTTCTGTTAACAGAGCTTCTTCAAATGACAATTAACTCGACTAGCTGTTTAAAAATACAATTAATCATGCGTTAAAGTCAATGAATAAACATTTTATTGCAAACATGTCGCTGGCTCTTCCTTTTATTCCCACATTTAATGAGTGGGTGTCGAAAGCAGGAAACAACAACTTGACAATATTAACCACTGAGACACAGAACACACACAATAAGCATTGGCTTAGATATGACTAATGAATAAAAATTCCCTAAATATATATAGTTATGTTGGATAAATATCTATGATATTGCCTAATATGCAGCTAAATTATCCAGATAAATTCAGATATTTTGAGACATACTTGAGATATTCATGAGATGAGTATGTACTTCCTTGTACAAGGAAATGTTGAGCAAGTGCTAATTAATTCCATGTGTACGAAGGTTTAACACTAATTTGATATCTGTGAGTGTAGCAAGTCAATGAATGATTGCCAATCCCTTCAAGTGGTAAGATGTTACAGTTACATCAATTGTACCTTGTACCTTTGTTGAACAGTTTCACAATAAGAACACAAAGGCCATAAGTTTGTGACAACAGGTGTATCTCAATCATATTCTGTGCAAAAGCACGTTTGGTTGTGACCAATCCAAAGAAATGGAATGATTTTCTACCCTCTGTCTGATGTCATTTGCCTAAATGTACACAGGTCTCTACAAGTATGCTTCCAATTAAAAATGTTCAAAATTGATGTTCTTTTTTCGACAGATATTCGCACAACTGGCTGACATGTTGATGTACATATATGCTCATGCTACTGTAGGTGTTCATGCTGTACTGTACACAGAACATTATTATTTTGTGTACTTCATGTTCAGCAACATTTATCACAATTGCTTTGCAAATTGTAAAGACTGAAATTATGCCACAACAGAGGTATAAGAGCTGTTATCAAATTTAAAAGTAACAGATATACTTTCCAACATTTGACATTTCAACATAAATGTGAATAACGGATCATGTAAAAATTATATTCATCTTTCAAGAAGTGGGTAAAAAGGAGAGCTCTCCTTTAACATCACTCCTCTTTTGACAATTCCTGTACTAGGTTCTAATGGTTACATATATTGTAATGCTGTTGTCTACCTACAATTCCCAAAGCAGGTGAATATGCTTGAAGCTTCGGAGGGCCCCCAAACTTTTGCCAGGCTTTTAAGGACCTAGACTATTATGAGAGACTACTAAGAAGGCTTGGCCTACCATCCATTGTTTATAGGCAAAACAGGTGAGATAGGATTGAGACCTTAAGTTTACCTGTGGGATTTATGTCCTTGCTGACCTCCCTTTTCAGCAGGATATGTCTGTAACTTAAAACAAGATGTAATACCACAATTCATCTCAAGTTCTTCTCTTCTAGATTGGTTAATGTGTGGAATGGTCTCCCTGTGGAATAGTCGTCTCTGCGACTACTCTAAACATATTCAAAAACAGACTTGACAATCACTGGAAAGTTAATAGATTCTCATTCCAACCACTTCCAATGATAAGTAAGTATTGAGTTAGATAGAGATGTTACTTTAAGTATGATTGGTCAACAGGATCTCTTATTCAAGACCAAAGAGGATACATGTATGTATGTGTTTTTAAGTGTGCGTTTGTTTTGTATTCTAACCGAGGACTTGAACAAAAGAATTCCAGGTCCTCTGTTGTGATTTCTAAAGAATCACCACGTCCTCGGAAGAATTCTATTGTATGGGGTATTGTTAAGGTTAGGGTACGTGGATTTGAACAATTGATGGAAACTACAATGGGGGCCTCCGTCTGAATGTAATACAAACATGTGTGTGTATGGGTGTATGTATTTAAAAGTCACCCAAGATAAAACCTGGGCACAAAAATCAAACAACTTGGATCCACTTTCAACCCCAGTCCCTTACCTCAATGTAGTAACTGTTTGATCCTGACGATGTTGTGTCCCTTTGAAATTGGTGTAGATACTACACCTGGTCCGTGCTATGGGTTTCTACTGATAGAGCGATTGTCTACAGTTACATGCATGATTAGCACACTACAACTAGGCTTATTATCGTTATACCAGGGTTTTTGTTAAGAAATGAAGTAGGTGGGTCAAGTTGAAAATTAGGCGGGACTGTCTGTACGCGGACATGGGGGAGGGGTCTAAGGTTGCCGGAAAATTGCAATTTAAAAAGTCTCTAGATGCAAAATGGTGCAATATACAGTTGTTTGGTCAATGATATTGCCCCCTCCCAATCACCCCTTTCTTCAGTCCTATTTTTCTTTTTTTCTCCTGAATTTTTTTATTAACACTCGGGTCATGGAGCCTAGGGAGGTAGCTATGCCACTGAACCGAACTTAGCAAGGGTGTGACGCACTTGCTGCATTAAATGAAGTGCGATCATAACAAAATGATAATAGGTCTACGGTACCTACAAAGTGAGTAGGATTTTACTGCCAAAAAATACCCAACTAGATCTGTGATAGAACCTTCTGTTTTTTATTCAGCTTTTATCTCTGTTGGGCAACAATTTGTATGTCAAGAGAAGCCCTTCGCCTACCTCTACTCTCACCCACCCCTCGGCCTCATCTCCTCGACCATACTACTAATGTTCAACTTCTTGTAGTTTTTACCAACAGTTAACTGCTGTGACAGTTTCAATCACACCTGACCTGGTTGTGGGTATTTATTCCTCTCGATTTTTTTCGTCATTTTTTTTTTTTTTTTTTTTTTTAATTTAATTTTTTTTTTTACTGAGCGTCGCAAAGTAGCCGGGTCATGTACGTGCAGTAAGCGGGTCATTTGACCCGGGTCCCGGCTACTAACGAAAACCCTGTATACATGCCATTGCACTGTATACCAACTGCTATTATCAGGTACATCAAAGTTAATTCATCACAGATAGTCACACTGTGTATGTCTTTATCTTGTTTGCTCATCCATTCATCTCCCTACATTATCTCCCTATAAACACTGATTATTTTGCTTCTTGAGATGGCAAGTAAAGATTTTATAACTTAAAATGCAACACTCAAAAATGAGTACACAAGGGATGTTTACCCACCCCTCTTATATTCTTTCTCCCTCTTATATTCTTTATCAATTTCCTAACTACAGCAAACACTTTCTGTCAGTGTCATTTGAGCAGAGCAATGTTTGTTCAGATCTTCTTAGTCATCAGGTATGCAGGTATGTCATACGTGGGAATATTGCTGTCAAATATTTTACCACCTTTCCTCTGAACATGCAATATATCATCTTACCAAACTAGCTACCTTAATAAAAAGCTTCTGTTATGCAATTATTGAACATAGTTTAGTTTAGTTTAGTATAGTAGAAAAAAGGATCAGGAGGGACACTTAAGTCCCCATCAAGGACCCTATAGAGAGAGGGAAAAAACTGAAGACACAAACACTCACACTCGATTACAATGCTTAAAGTGCTTGTCCAAAGCATTCTTAAACCCATTAACACTACTTGCAAGTACAACTTTCTCAGGCAAACCATTCCACTCATTCACAACCCTATTAGAAAAAAAAGTTATGCCGAATATTAATCCTATTATGTGACTTTTGGAGTTTAAGACAATGACCTCTGGTACAACTACTGTTAGCAAACATGAAAAAGTCGGTAAAGGATAAATTGTCGAAACCATACACAATCTTGAAAACCTGGATCAAGTCCCCACGTAACCTCCTAAGCTCCAGTGTGGTGAGATTCAACAGTTGTAACCGCCTATAATAAGGAACACTCTTTAAGGAACTAATCATCCTAGTAGCCCTCCTCTGGACCTTTTCAAGTACTTCCTTATCCTTAGCAAAATATGGGTTCCAAGCCTGCACAGCATACTCCAGATGAGGCCTAACCAACTGCTTATAAAGCCTAACTACGATGTCCTCTTTCAGGAAACTGAAGTTACTCTTCATCATACCTAACACCCGATTACCACTTTTAGCAGCTTCAAGACAATGTAAAGGTTTCAGAGATTAGTCAATGTAGATACAGTACCTAGGTCTCTTTCAACAGAGACCTCCTGTAACTCCACACCATTAAGATTGTATGTAAACTTTTGGTTACTACTACCAATGTGCATTACCTTGCATTTATCAATATTAAAAAGCATTTGCCACCCCTGAGACCAGGAAAAAATCTTATCCAAATCCGTTTGAAACTTCTCAGAATCGCTTTTGGAAGAGACCTCAGAATACAATTTGGTGTCATCAGCAAACTTCTTAGCTGTACACAAAATATCTCTGTCGATGTCATTTATATAGGCAACAAACAACAAGGGACCCAATACAGACCCTTGTGGAACCCCACTAGTAAAGTTTTGCCAAGAAGAAGCACAGCCTTTAATTACCACCCTCTGTTTCCTATTACCAAGCCAATTCCCAATCCAAGACAGTTAATTCCCATTGATACCCATATTCTTCAGCTTAAGTAACAGACGCTGGTGGGGAACTTTATCAAAGGCCTTCTGGAAATCCAGGAACACAACATCTACCGACTTCTGCCTATTTAGTGAGCTTGTTACATCTTCCATAAACTCAAGGATATTAGTGAGACAAGACCTTTTTTGACAAAAGCCATGTTGAGACTCTCTGATCAAAGACTGACTGCTGAAGTGACAGACCATAGACTTTTTAACAATAGACTCCATGACCTTACAAACAACACTAGTGAGACTAATGGGCCTATAATTACAGGGCTTAGACTTATCACCCTTCTTGAAAATTGGGGTAATATTAGCACATCTCCAGTCCTTAGGAACATAACCTTCATCCATAAATTTACTAAAAACCAATGAGAGTGGAACGCAGAAATGGTGTGCAAAAGTCTTCAACAAATACGGATGGATTGCATCTGGTCCAGAAGCTTTAGAAACATTTAGACGAAGCAGCTCCTTTAAGACAACCTCATCCGAAAATAAGACCTTATCCAGTTTAGGCCTATCACTGCCACCTGAAAATCTGGAATACTACTCATATCTTCCCTTGTGAAAACCGACACAAAATAGTTGTTCAAAAGATCTGCAAGATCCTGACTATCAGTAACTATATTATCAGCCTGTGGTGCCCTAAGAGAAACAATTGTATCTTTAACTTTCTGCTTTGACCTGACATAAGAAAAGAAGGCCTTTGGGTTATCCTTAATTTTTAGGGCAATGCTATTTTCGAAATTCAATTTTGCAGAGACTAAGCATTCTACCTTCAGCTGATGAATTTTAAACTTGGCCAAAAGAGATTCAGATTTAGTCCTCCTAAACAACTTCCACATTCTACGTTTTTGCCTAATTACACATCTAACTTTCTTATTCATCCAGTGAGGCATACTGCTTTTACGACGATGATTCTTCCACGGAACATGATTTTCCATAATGACCTTTAATTTATCAGCAAAACAAATCCAAGACTGAGAAGCACTCATATCAAATTAATCCAATCTGTACCCTTTAGTAAAGTTCCAATTGCCTCTGTATCTGATCTCGAAAAATCAGGGACTTTTTCCTTGCTAACAGAATTTACGACTTTGCAAACAACATCAAAAGCTAGTATATCATGATCACTAGTTCCTAGTTTTCCTAGACCCGTCAAATCAACAACATTGCTTAGATCAGAACTCAAAACAAGATCCAGGATGTTATCCCCCTAGTAGAGAAAGTAACATGTTGATGTAAAAGCAATCTTGCACAACATCTAGAAAATTACTACCCTTCCTACTACTGGAACCATCTATCCAATTAATGTCAGGAAAATTAAAGTCGCCCATTATAACAACATCACCTTTAGCAGCCTTTCTAATCGAATCAAACAGCACGACATCATTATCATCGCTGCTGTTAGGAGAACGGTAAACAACACCAACAGTGATAACATCACTGGACCTCTTGGAGTTGTTTGTGGACAACTCGCACCAGACAGAATTAACAAAAGCCCCTTGCAACTGAGATTTCTCAACACTTACAATGTCATCCCTAACATACAGTAACACTCCCCCACCAACCCCATTATGAGTATCCCTTCTGTCCTGACGATACACAACATACCCCAGGTGAGAAACCTCAGCACTATCAATGTCCTTCCTTAACCAAGATTCGGTGATACCAAACACATCCGGTTTCAGATCCTCAAGAAGCACAGTAAATTCAGCAAAATTTTTACGAATACTTCTAGCATTGGTTAAGACAACCTTCAGCTTATCCCTGAAACTATGTACCTTAGCATGCCTCCTAAAGTTAGAACATTGGCAGAATAATCACTATAGGACTGATTAGGCTTCCAAGTCTTAGTTGTTCTACAATAGTACATATGATTAATGCATTAGCTATGTTTAGTATATGTTTACACTTTCTTTTAATATTATAATGGGTTACCTCCACTTAACCATGTTAATAATTTACCTAGCCTGACATACTTAGGTTACTTCATTTGTCCTAAGTACAACAACCTTCAAATACAACTTAGTTTCCTGCAGTGTTGCATACCATATTCATGAAATGTACTCTTGGGTAAAACTTAAGTTTTCCCATGCTGTTGAAATACAACTCACCTAGGTTAGGCTAAATTAGGATTGTCCTGGCAACTTAGGAGTACTAGCCTAGATATCACATACCTGTGCTGTTGCAACAGAATAACGCGTAGCCTAACCTAGTACTAGTATGTATGTGTACTACTAGCATTACAAAGTAACGATTTCACTTAGACCCCACTGTAACTTAGTGGACACATGGTTGTTAGTAAGACTTACCGTGTAAACATAACTTGACACTATCGATGTTTACGTATCCTAAACAACAATAAACCTTAACCAGTACAAAGAGTCTGAGAAAATTTTTAAAGTTTTGGTCGTATAAACTTCATTAAAGAGAACTCATAAATACCTCCTGACACTATTTGCTTTTTTGAACGAAATAGCCAAATCGTTCGCAAGAGATTCGTCTACTTCACGCGTCTGTGAATATGAGTTACCGGTTGATCAGAATATCACATCACTGATTGGTAAGCTAGGCGGAACACAGTGTTGGGTGTGTTCAAACCCGGAAGTACCTTTGTCGAACAAGACATCTGAAGATTTGCTCAAGTCGTTTTCAAATATTCTTTGTATGTTTGGATGGATCTTCCGAATGTATCCACGACTGTTACCATGGAAAGATCACTTATATCTTACAAAAGTGCAACAAAAATACAGGGAACTCTGGGTTTAAATTGGTACTACACGCTTTCTTGGTGACTATAGACTAAGGAGAATTTGATTGTTCATATGACAGAGTCCACTAATAAGACAGAAGAAAAGGGTGTGCGTGTGGGCAGGGGAAGGAGGGGGTGAATGCGCACCTGCTCGGCAGACTGATAATACTGTTGTCAAGACCATCAGCATGACAATCAGACCTGCGCGATACTTTCACACACAAAATTGGGGAGGGGGTTATAGTTTATTATCCCCATTGAGGGGTGTGGGACTGGATGAGAAGTGATCAACTTTCAGAACAATATAGTGAAATAAAAAGTAACATTTTGTTGTTTTACACGTCACCCCTGCAATTATTATAAGATTGCCAGACCAACGCACGCCGTCTCAGGACACAAGGAAACAAGCATATGTTAAAGCTACAATTAGTTTCCCAGAACTGAAGGGCTCGGAAGTGGATTGTCTATACATATCTTGACAAAAGGATATAACCACATATATTTAAGCTATATAGGATTAATTTCCAATCCCATGTTAGAACGTTAATTGAAAAAAGATAACCATTAACGTTGGCGGAATATCAGCACATAAAACAATGGCCCTGAGATATTGTCAGACTCCTCAGACCAGACCACGGTTCGTAACGATTCTTCATTGGTAACTGAATATGAATGTAAACCACGCTCTCCAAGTTCCGCCGGTATAAATAATCAGGGACTGTTGTTCTCGGATCGAAACTTGCAATCGATCATGGTTTTGAGTCTCTGAACTCCATTCTTTACCACCCCGGCCCCCTCCTCCTACCCACCATAGCGTCAAGTTAGTATAGGCTCTTTGAAAACTTGTATGACCATGCATCAATATGTAAGCAGTAATAGGAGGCAATATCGGATAAAACCAGCCATTTAAAGTGAAATGCCATAGTCTATTGACAGGCTTGCCGTGACGACTGGATCAAGGTCATGGTGAATGGTCGCTACTTTATCAAACTCTCGTGTAATTTACCTGCTGCCGATCCGCCTCCCCGCCAGGCAAGTCATGCTACAGTCTTTCGTATCTTATCGTGGTGGAACTATTAATTGTCTTTCCTGTGGATACAAAGTCATGATCGAAATACTGCCGGGCATGCATGATACCTATAATTATAATAAGACACAAAACTTTCAGAATCAAAACAATGTACTTTTGTGACACCCACACAAGGGGCTAAGCCAAGCTTGGGTGCATGTCGGATATGTCATGGCTTAGCCCAACCCATCTCCTATCCCATACAGGGGAAAGAAGTGATCAGCAGGTTATTTTATCATTTGAAAACGAAAACGAAACGCTATGAAAACGAATAAACTATTTTACTCTAAGTGGATGCATAATGACGGAAGCGAAAACAATTACACGGGCAATTAGTACACAATGGGATATTTTTTAAATTGTGAACGACAGGTTATAATGTATATCATTCCTCTTTTCCTATCCATTCCCTCTTTTATTCCTCCCCATCCGTTCCCCTCCGATGCCTGCTATATCGCAACACGCACATCTGCATTTGAGTTTTGAGCAACTTTCGAAAGTGTTTTCGGCTTGTCTTCGTGACTCAACGGAAGTGAATTGGATGAACTGGAAAATGCATGCAGGCTGCAGCCTCGACAATACACATATAGTTATGGCGTTACGTACCGTACTTTTAGTACTATTTACAAATAGCGCCAGCGACATCATCTTGGACTAACCACAAATCAGTTTAGAATTATATTTTCAACAAAAGGACACACTGGTATTTGTAAATGCACAAGTTTTTAATTTTCGCAAAGGATTATTTCTACAATTGAAGAAAAAAAAAGAAAAAGAAACATAAGTGATATAGAAGTACATATAAAAATGAAATTTTGTGCCAAGCTGCAATCATCTCAACTTAATCGATATACGTCACAAGATTACAGTTCGTGTCCGCTGGTGGGTGACTCAATAGTGGATTTTTTTTTTAATTTGCACCATATCATAGCGCACATGTATGCCCCTTATTGAAGCCATTTGGACCAACTAGCCTGGTTCCCAAAGTCAACGCCTCACTCCAAATAATGTTCAAAGGGCCTCAGGCTGTTTTACTCTTTTGGAAATCTCTATATTTGTGGGTTTCCTTTCTCTTTGCAAGTCTCATTATTACTTCGGGCAAAAATGCACCGCCTAATTATTTTTCTTTAATAATAAAAAAATTAAGAGAAGGATAAATAAAAACAGTGACAATAATAACAAAAGTATTCGCAGTATTAGTTTTCTGGCAATTTTTTACCTACATTGCGTAATATTTGAATGTCGTCTGCTGTGCTAGACACATTTCTATGGAGCATGCTAGAAGTAAACAGTGTTATTTTGGTTCAGCGTTCTAGACCCTCTCGCGCGTTACTGATTTCTCTGAAGTATTATTACAGGACGTTGAGAACTGACCGTTGTTTCTTGAAGGTGTCGTACTAGGTTATTGCCAGTAAATAGCAGAGATGAGGTTTCACCCAACGTCGTGCCTAAATCGCACCTAAGTTTAGGCCAAAGCTTAGGATGTTTAACTTGTTTAAGGCCTGTTATTTGTGTTAATTGTTATACTACTACTAGTAAGTTATAACTAGTTATAGCTATAGTTAGGCTAGGCTTCGCCACAATTGCTATCAACGTTGGCCTAATTTAGAACTATGCCACATGCTAGTACTACTAGTACTATTAGCAGGCCTAGTATAACTATAAGTATGATGCAAAATAGGCCTAGCCTAGAGTGAATTATACTTGTATGTTGTAAGGTTAGGAATCAAACGGCATGAAGCTAGGAGAATTTTCCCTAACTTCGTGCATGCGTTGAAGTTAAATTACAGTATAATTCCACTAAAAATGTGAAATAATTCTGCAAGTATATCAAAATACAAAATTGATATTTTTAAGTATTTTGGCAGGTTTCGTTAAGGCTTTGTAGATTAAAATTGCGACTTAGAAAGTAGTTACAATTTGACTAATGAATATAGCAACTTAGTACAGTGCCTATCAGTGCAGCTACATGTGTATACTACAGTACAAAATTTCAGGGAACATGTGAAATTACTGTATTCTACCATATTGTGTGGCATTGTTTGTGGATTGTCACTTTACCAGCTTTAGCCTACAGGCAAGAGTGCATGTAAACCAAGATTGGCCTTAATTGGCCCATGATGCTGACCTAGGTCAAGGATTAGATGAGCATGGAAGTTCCTAATAAGAATTCCATGGATGATGGGTACATATCAAACATTATGATAAGGCTTATCTGTTAAATTCGGGCTAACACATGAATTGATATTTTAACTTTTCAGCTGTAGATGGATGTACTTGTACTAGATGGAGGTGCTTCTTCTGAAATACAAAACCTGGGCTTTGACATTCATGTAAGTATCTTGTTTGAAATATTAATTCTATCACATTAATACATTTTGCATAGAGCTCTAATAATCAACTTCTTGTTTACAATTTAAACTAGAAGAAGGGATTCATTTTTGTGGCAAACTTTTGCATCATCATGTGAAGTGGCATTTCCATTACAATTTAAAAAATAAATGCAAATTTTGAAATGTCTTTGAAGTTTAAAACTACATTTTGGAAAAGTACAATTTGTGGCCTCATTTACTAACAGATGATCTGGAAAAAGCTTTTCTTTTTCTGTATGAATGCATAGTTTATCCAAAGCATGAGACAATTTCTCACAACCAAATTTCATTTGTATGACGTCAAAACTACATGGTGCATGAAAATTTAATACAAACTTTCAGATTATACCTGGATTTTATTTTGGAGTGAAAGTTGAAGTTGAAGAACACTTTTCCAGAAGACACCTCAGCTTGCCACTTAAGAAGTTACCTATTGTGGGCACAGCCACATTTATGGGGTGACCCAAAAAATTTCTCAAAGCCGCTTACATGAAATGAGAAAGAAGCTATTGAAATGTTTTTGGTTTTGCTATCTCAGTATGAACTGTTTTTGTCTTCATTGTAAAGTGTTACAATTTATGTCACTTACATTTACATTTTACATTGTTGCAAGTTCCTGCTTGCAGAAGGATCTAAAATACACACATTCATACTTATTATGTCAGCAATCCTGTCATCATTTCCTCAATCATGCCACAAAAATATTTGTGCCCTTCTGATGAACTTTTTGTAAAATCTTTTTTTCCTCTCAAATTTAGAAAGACCCTCTCTGGAGCTCAAGATTGTTGATTACCAATCCAGGTGCAATAAAAGAGGTCCACAAAAGGTATTGAACATAAATTTATGTTGCTTCTTTCCTCTCCCCCTCCTCCACTTTTGCAGTCATAAGCTGTCACATTATAGGATTATGTCTTGCTTTTAAGAGTTATTGTGTTCTTGCCGAATCAGCAGTTGGATTTCTGATAGACAGTTGTATGTATGTATGTATGTATATGTGATCTTCCCGCAAGCAGGAACTCGCGAAAGAAGCCGTGGAGGCTTATAGACTGGCAAGCTGACCGAAGCCAATCTCTCGGCACACATTCATTTAACGTCCATGTCAGGAAGTTGTTATTGAACAACACCCTTGCCAGACGACACACATTGCTGTCGGCGGGGAATCGAACCGGGGATCTCATGACTGGGAGACGCCGGCGTTAACCACTAGGCTATACACTCCGCCTGTTGTAGGATGTAGGTTGTAGGATGTAGTTGTAGGATGGTAAGATTTGGTTTTATCTATTGCTATTTAAAAAAATTTTCATTACTTCAAACTCTTGTTAAATTGAACAAATTTCTTGGACCTATTAAGTCCCAGCTATGGCTCTGTGCAGTATTTAACAGGTGAATGGACAACAGACCTTCATAAACCAGAAACAGAATATAGTGTAAAATCATTCTATTGGAACTGTTGCTATGCAACCTGTAAGTTTTTAAAAGTAGCTGGTTGATTTTCCTGCGCAGTTGAAAGTTTTCCACCAGATAAACTCTAGTTACTATGTTTGCTGTGTGGTCTAAAAATTGATGATTTTTGTAATAAAACAAAGGAGCAAGTAGCTGATAATTATTTTCATTAGCTAATGATAACAAAGAACTGTGATTCTTTTGTGTAAATTAGACTAGATTGGGATTATCCGATATGAAAAAACGGTAACTTAAGTGCCAAATTTTTAGATAACTGTTTGAATACAGTGCAAGAAATGAGCAATATACAGTAGGCTTTTTTTCAGATATATTTGACGGCAGTAGATGTTACACTGTAAAAGCCATCATAAATGTTTTAGAAATGAATGTGAACCTAAACAGGAGTTGGAATATACTTTACGGTTACATTTGCAGTATTCTTTGTATTACCTAATATTTTGTTCCCTAAATTTTGTTTAATAGCTTTCTTGAACATGGGGCTGACATCATCCAAACAGTTTCATACCAAGTGAGTAAAACTTAAACTATATACTGTCTGTTTGTGATAGACATTTACATTGAATATCTACCACAGAGTTTAGCAATAACTCTATCAATGATAAAATACTATTGACACTATGTAAATACGATGTAAATACAAAAAATCCCATCAGCATGAAAGTGGCCATATTGCTTATGATCATTGCATAAATTAACTCCTTAAATACTGTATGACCTTAAATTGTGAACTATCTTGAAAAAAAGAAGCATTCAAAATACATGTTACTTTCACAATTCTGTAAAACAGAAGTTTGTTATTGTTATACCTTTCGCTGACAGTTAGTAAATGGCAGAATGGTCATAGAGCAATATACTAGCTTATTAAGATCTTCTTTGACCCAGAGTCAACGCATATGACCACATGGTTTTTAGCATTTTAAAACCCACCATGCTCTATGGGATTTTAACTGTGTGGGATTTTAAAATCTGTGGAAACGAAGGCACTAATAACCCTAACCTCTATTTTTCATATAAACTGCCATTTAGCAATGTGATCGAATTAGCTGCATGTGCCACTGTTAATGTGTGAAGTTGAAAAACAAAATGGACAGACATACCTAATTACCATTTAAATTTCAAGGTAAGTAATTGCTATGTAAAAATAGTCGACCACTGTGCAAAGTGTTTGTGTATATTTATGCAGTCATTCTAAATAACCATTCTTGGGCAACCCCAGTACAAGGAAACACTCATCTTGCAAAGTTCTGTACATAGCATGACATAACATCACCACAGGAACTACATACCACAGGAACATGTAGGCTTTTTGATTCAAATTTTATTATGGCTTTGTCAAACAATGCACACTTTAAGTCAGGAGTGTTAACTCTTGTTGTGATACAGTTGATTGAAATACAGTGCTAATTCTTTTGTTTCTTTCATAAGGCGTCAATTCCTGGTTTTTGGAAATATGCCAACAAAACTGAAGAAGAGGCCAAGGCACTGATGCAGAAGAGCGTCCACTTAGCTCAAGAAAGTGTCGAAGAGTTTTGGAAAGATTATCAGAAGAAAGCAGAAGACAGTGATTCAACTATCACAGCAGGTTTGTTCACACCTCTTTTTCCCTCAAAGAAAGTTATGTTAGATATATTGGAAACAGTTCAGTAGTTCAAATTATAGTATAATTATATCAGTCATGCACAGCAGTACCCGTTTCTTTTATTTCTTTAATACTTGTTTCTTTTATTTCTTTTCTGTACTATTCGAAGACTTCCTTCTTCCCCCCCGGCCCCCCCCCTCCTTAAATCCAGTTCTACCACTTTGTTTCACAAACTTTTACAAAGCAAACTTTTTAGGCAGAGGATATATCATCCTATATGACCAACTGGAACTCCACCCCTCAGAATCCACACTGAGAATGGATGGAAGCTAGCTTGGACTAACAACTTGGCACTTGATGTTTATAGAAAATTCATCTGTAAGCTACAATTACTGTAGATAAATTTTCTTCAAAGTCTGCAAAAGTCAGATTTGATATTATCGAGGTTCTCAGTGTTAATACTCCTTATTAATTGAAACAAAACTTGGCTATATTTTTAAGCTAATAAAGTGCCTTGTAATGGAAATGAATTTTAGTATTGAGCAATATCCAACTTTCCAAAAATGCAAAAGGCTATTTTTAACTTGATATAGTGGATGATAGTGTGACCATTGTCCCATAATTGTCCCATTGTCCAATAATTGTCCCATAATGCTTTGCAGAGAAAAATATTTTGTGTCTGAACTTTCTTGGACTGGTTTTAGACCCAATAAACTGCCTGTTTAAATAAGACCTGTGGCAGAGAAAAGTTGAAGAATATATATATATATATCCATTAACAAACTAGATGATGAAGTATGCTAAGTAGCATTAGGATCATTAACTCCTGTCTGAAATTTCTATATACATTTCAGATAGGAAGAGACCAATGGTTTGTGGTTCCTTAGGACCATGTGCTGTCAAGTTTAATAATAATTCAGAATACCATGGAAACTACATTGAAGATGTCACTGAAAGGGTAATTCTCTGTTATACTGTGTGTCATACCTGAGTGGAAATTAATCATAATAATAATAATAATAATAATAATAATAAATTACACTTATATAGCGCTTAATACAGCGTTTCAAAGCACTTTACACAGTAGGAAAGAGATAAAGGAAACCAAGGGGAAAAAAGAAACTAGGAATCAAACAGAAATGTTTTACAGAACAACATTGTTGTTGCTTTTCCAGTGTAAAGTATATATATCTAGTAGAATTGATGTCCATTCATAGTAGCTGACTTATATAGCAAACCAGAATATTATATACGATTAGTTAGCAAGCGTTACTGCCACTTACATCAAAAGTAACTTTCATAAAAGACTCAAAATAATGTACTTGTCTATGTGAATTGCTTTTTTGTACATTCTCAGAAATGGTTCAGTGTACAGGGCACCTAGGAAGTGGATACACCAGTTTTTATTAACATCAATAAAATTGACCAAACAATATCGCTTACTAAAGATTCCATTTTGCAAAAGAAAGATGTGGTATTGATAAATATGTTGCTATTCATTTTGAAATGAAATGATTTTTTAAGCTCTTCGTTGACATCCTATTTACTAGAACATTCATATTCTGTAATCACAGTGTAGAACTTATTACACAAAGTGTCTCTATCAAACGTGTAGGTTCTAATCTCAGAAATGTATCACCAAGCAGGGAGTAATTTAGATCTGGATTTGCATCGCAAAATACTATGCAAAATGGTCAAATTACTATGCAATTCTAAAGATGTTTAACAGTTTCAATACAAAGGTTCCTTTGTATTTTTCCAATACAAAGGAACCTTTGTATTTTATATGAGACCTTATTCAGAGCCTTCAAAACTGCCAGACAAAAATATGAAAAATAAATTATTTTCTGCCAAGTATTGTAAGCATAGATTTAAGTAATATTCTTTAATATTTTAGACTAGTTTTGTCCTAACTATTAAATTTATTTAGCTTCTTCACATTCTTGTCATCCTTTTTAACTTACAGGAGATCATTGACTTCCAGAGACCAAGAATTTCAGCTCTCGTAGAAGCAGGCATAGACTTCCTAGCTCTAGAAACTATTCCTGTCCAGAAAGAGGCAGAGATTGTGACAAAACTGCTGAGAGAATTTCCTAATGTAAAGCCATGGATTTCCTTCCAGTGTAAGGTATGTATCGGCTTTTCTTGTACCCCATTACCATAAGGCCTTTTTCAGCAATGGTTTCCCTCAGTTTTTCCATACAAGAGCTAAAACCATGGATTTCATCAATCACAGTTTGTGCTCTTGTCTCCCAGTTTTTCATTTAAAAAATTTGCAAAGAAAGTAAATAGAACTGAAAATAGCCTTAAGAATTTGTAATTGTAGGAAAGATTGAATTGTGTGAATGGAAGTAGATCTATTGGTAGAAGGTTTCATAAGTTCTCTTTTCCATTTGCCCAACTTTATGCAATTGGCATCAAAAACAAGAAAGAAAGTAAGAAGTCGGATGTTTGAAATACGTTTACAGTTGGATTGTTTCTGAGGTATTCCAATCATATCTACAAAGAGCATGTTTTTTTTTGGTTCTTACAAGAAATTGACAGATCACTTTTCTTGACAGATACAAAGATGGAAACACAAATACAATAAGTTTCACCCTGTCAATATATTCTATTTCCCATTTTAAATATCATCTTTGCCCCCCCCCCCCAACAAATTTTAAAGCCGTGATTTTGCTTTCCTTGTTGGTACTGTAGGATGGCAACCATACAGGTCATGGGGAGGTATTTTCTGACGCTGTCCAGTCGGTGGTTCAGGACGGATTAGTGAAGTATGTCGGCATCAACTGCTGCTCTCCTCTCTATGTTACACCTCTACTGGAGTCTGTTCAGAGACAAATAAAAGATTATTCTCTTGAGTTTGTGACTTATCCCAACAGTGGAGAAATCTATGAAGAAGAAGCCATAACATCTGTGGGAAGGTTTGTGTAAAACCAGTGTATATATAAAGCATATGTAATGGAATAATCAGATGGCAGAAGTTGATTCTGTCCCGTTGTGCTATAAATTCTCTGATCCAACATAACTATGAATGCTGATAGCATGTTTTGTTGCCAAAATATAGATTTTTCATATTTGTAGACAATTGATTAAGTTTTCTGGCAACCAATATCATTGGTCTACTTGATAATGAACAGATCATTAATCTGCAGAGAAAACAGAATGTAACACTGGAAGGAAATCCTTGAAGTTTTTCAACAAGGATTGTGAGATACTTTGGTCTTCCCTTGGATTATATATTGTCTGAACCAGAACATGCCTTAGGTTTATAATTCTGGTGATGTTTTCTATGCTATTGAAACTGAGAACATTTAACACTATACAATTTTTTTTATCAATTGAATTATCAGTTGGGATTGAGATCATTCCATTAATTAAGGTCTAACTACACACTAGACTGGAGGAACCATCTTCAGTATGACACAAGCCTACACCAGAAGAGATTCTGGAGCAGACGACAAGATACTAGTTACTAATACTATTTACTATTTAATTTTGAACTTCAACAGTAAAGTCAATAGAGTGCATCAATTTATTAATTTAATAGAATTCAAAGCAAACCCACCCATGGAAAGACAATAAGGCAAAAAATATTAATAAGGAAGGAAGTACCAAGAATGACATTGTTAACAATTCTATTTGGAAGAGATTGAGTCCTTGGGCTTGATCTCAAAAACAAATGTTAATTAGCAAAGATCACAGGTGTGCACTTTAGTAGACAGGATATCTCATGGAGGATCACCTCAGCATTAGTCATTCAATTCTCTTGTATCTATGCTGATTGTAAAAATTAATTAGAACAATTAATTTCATGAGTTTGTTTTACTGTCTACTTGCCTTATGATAATTTTAATTTATTCAAGGAGATGTTCATCCCCTCCATCATTATTTACCTACGTCAAAGAGATGTTTTATAACGATAAGAAAACATTCCCTTTATAGCTAAGAATAATTATGAAGATAACCATTACTCTTTTTCCGTCTCATAATGAACATCTTTTCTTTTCTGTTTTTAGATTCACTGGTGATAATTTGATGGCCAAATTTGCCCCCACTGTACCAAAATGGATTGACCTAGGTGCTACCATTATTGGAGGATGTTGTCAAACAACACCAAAGGATATACAATTGATAGTTGAACATGTGAGCTTGAACTTGAAAGGTCACCAGAGCACCAAAGGAGAAACATAAATGGTTGGAAAAAGGGATCAATGATATTTCATATTCTCAATTAACTGATATTAAATCCAACAGTGTAAAAACACAGAGAATGTAGCACACAAAATCAATGGTTAATTATTGTTCTCAAACATTCTACTATCTTCTTCTTCAGATAATGTAAAACATTAAATTTAAACTTTTTTAGCAGAGAGCTGACATAGAAGACAGCCCCACTGTTTCTAGTACATGAAAATGGTCAGATATGGACAATTCATCAAATTGTACTGTTTCTCTCTGTATTTTATATTGCATCATTACGCAATTCCAATTTGGTCAAACTTGTGCCATGTTCTTACAAAGTGAAGTGATGCCACCTGTTAAGGCAAATAATTGCCTTGTTATGATTGTGCCAGTATTGTAACTACCACTTATGCAATTCACTTTTATAAAAAACTGAAGACATTTGTTGTATAGTCCTAGCAGTTGGGTAATGGAAAAGGTTTTGTATGCTATAAAATTCCAAATATTCCTTTTTTTTATTTTTTATATCTCAGTATACAAGGCAGATGTTATGGAGTATTTCTTAGATGTCTTTGGTTCACTTTTCAAATTTTTTAGAGAAAAATGCATGTACTGAATTCCATTATGAGGTTGCACTCCACTACGCCATACTTTCTTTTCAGCAAAGCTGCTTGAACTTAAAAAACTTAGTTGTCGAAGCCATTTATAGTAGTTTACATTAAATAACTCTTGAGGCAAAAACTTTTGAGTCCTGTTCAAGTCAAACATTTCTTTTGTAATTTATAGACTGAACTTTGGTACAATATTTGTTTGTGAAATATTTTATACTACAACTTTAAACTTTAACTTTTAAGTGCAATAAAACATTATTTGGTCATATTATGGGCCTACAGATTTAAATCTTAATGATGCCTTTCTATTAAATTGGGTACTTGTTTCAATCGACAACTCTCTATAATTTTCAAATCCAATGCCATCCGAAGCATGAATGGACCTGGTCAGTTCTACAAGCATATGTAATCCGTTCTTTACTCCTTTATCCTTGTCCTGTATGGTCATGGTTTATTTGGTTTTAATTCCATCAATGCAACTTACACTTATCTAGCGTCATACTTTCATTGTGTTATATTTTGTACTTTTCATTCGGCTGCCAAGTATTGCTGATGAAGGTCCCAGGGGGACCAAAAAATCCAATATATTTTCTAAACTTAATTACTCCTTATTTGTCAATTATGAGTCATATCTTATTTCTCTGGTTTTCACTAATTATATATATATATATATATATATATATATATATATATATGTATATGAAAACGTAATGAGAAGGAAAATCCAGAACAGTGAAAAAACAGCCTCCACTGGGATTCGAACCCGGGCCTCCGGTTTTTTACGTGGACACCCTAACCAACTAGTCCATGGAAGCTGATTGTATGTCTCGAGGTTCGAAACCGGTAAGGAAGGTCGTAATTTCACTGTAGACGTTTGACACCTGTATTGAACAATACTAGTTCTGTTTTTGGTGACATATTTTGCCTTACTCTAGAGATCAAACAAAATGCTTACCAACTCGAAAATCATAATATATATATATATATATATATATATAAATATAGATATATATATATATATATATATATATATTTATATATATATATATATATATATCCCCCACCTTAAATATTGCGAGGGACATATGTCCCCCGCCCCCCCCCCCTGTGACATTATTAAGCTATACGTTTAAGAGCTACTTTATATGTCGCGCACCAACATCATTACTGTTTGGTGCATAGCCTGTATGTTCAAGGATCGGCCTCTTGCGATCTGGCCTTCCGAGTGTTAACCTCTCAATACATTACTGTAATTCTTTATAGAAGTATTTCTGTCTTTATTTGGACATTGAACAACATATTACCTGGTCGGTAACATTACATGGTGGCAGCGGTGCTTGAGAGCCTCGCAAATCCAGATTTTCGACAGGATAACTTTGGAAATTGAACATTTAACGACCGAGTTGCCAATATCGGAGGGCGAGATCGTAACAGACAGTTGGCCTAACATACGTATTGTATATCGTATAATACAGCTAGGCGATAGCGTTCGTTACACTGAACGCATGCAGTCTGGAAAATAAACTGTGTAACCGTTACAACGAGGTTTGAGCCAATCCGTGAACGACAAAAGCAGTGACATTAGTGCTGGAGGTCACCTTCTCCCCAAGTCGATGTAACGTTTGCACATGCGCGAAACCGGAACTTATTTTCTGAAACGGCCCAGTGCAGATTGAGTGAAACTTCTGATTTGGAACGGAGCCAAGGCCCAGGACATAACGACACCTGCATAGCATCGCCAGAAAAGGGAAATCTACCTGTACTACACGTAGCGGACGATGAATTTTTAGCGGAGACGTACTGATATATCGAGTTTTGTAAATCAGGAACTGGCTAATGCCCTGCAAGTTGTAATCGGACGTTCTAAGCATTTGATTTTGTTCATTAAATTTTCTGTGGAGCCAACACTGGCAACAGGAACTGGAAAATGCCCTGATAAGATATAACGGACATATTAAGCTTTGTTTATAAAATTTTCTGTGGAAAAGGAACTGGCCAATGCCCTTGTGTATTTTACATGGACATTAAGAAATTTTGGTGTTTATCGTGTTATGACTCATTATCGTTACTAAGCGAAGGATTTTACAATGTGGTAAGCAAAACATTTTTCCTTTCGTATTTTACCAGGTATTCTAACAAACCTAAGCTAGTGTGTGAAGTCAAGGCGAGATTATAATATTTGTAATCTGGTCAACACTGTTGGTACCGGATGTGCAAAATATTAGGCCCAGACTAGTAACATTAAGTAACAACATAAGAGTCGATAGGCGATACAATAATACAACTGGCCTACAGTTGTTTGTAATTAATCACATGTTGTGTGGGAAAGATACATTTTCTTTCAATCACAATTTTCTGGTTAAGTGTTGACTAAAAAACAAGTGAAAATTTTCAAACTGAGTACTCAGACACATGCGTTTGGAATCATGGGAGAATTGTCGGGTATAACACCACCTTCGTTTGATTGGATGTCAAATGATCTCCCAAATGCATTCCAAAACTTCGAACAGTATTGCAAGTTGATTTTCTCCGGCCCTCTGTTGAAAAAAACAGGTCAAGAAAAAGTCACATTTTTATTGCTGTGGTTAGGTCAGGAGGGAATTACAATTTTCAATTCTTGGGAATTAACTGACCAAGAAAAGGCAGAACCGGATACTGTTTTTGGAAAATTCAAGACACATTTTGAGCCGAAGAGCAATTTCCGACTCAATCGTTTTCACTTGCATAACTATAAGCAACAATCACATGAAACAACAGATGATTTTGTTACTCGGTGCAAGATACAGGCTAAAAAATGTAAATTCACCAATGAAGCACTTCAGGAAAAGTTGATTGAACAACTGATCTTGGGTACGAAACACAAGAAGGTACAAGAATCCCTTCTTGGTAAGGATGAGAAACTCACTCTTGATAATGCCATTGACATTGCTAGAACCCATGAAGCTACTCAATTGCACATGGAAGAGTTTACAAATTCTAGTAGTGTCAATGTTAATGCTGTTCGAAGGTATAAGCCAAACACCGCGAGTAGATCACCACAATGTGGGCGGTGTGGTCTTAACCACAAAGATGGGGAATGCCCTGCTTTGGGGACAAAATGTAACAAATGTGGGAAGATCGGTCACTGGAAACGTGTATGCCGATCCAAATCAAAACCCCAACTACCATCAAAGAGATTTGGTAAGACACCAAAGAACAAAAATTGGGATAAACGTGATGTGAATGAATTAAGCCAAGACCAGGATCAAATGTCACAAAGGTCGACTGACTTAGAATTTGACACATTACAGATAGATCTCAATCAATCCCAATCAAATGATAGGGACGAGGTACTTGCAAAACTTGAAATAAAGTTACCAAATGAGACTAGACGTTGTACTCTTAAGGTAAAAGTTGACACCGGGGCGGAGGGAAACATACTGCCCTTGAGGACATATCAAAATATGTTCCCTGACAAACTCGATACAAAGGGTTATCCACTGCCAAATGCAACTAAGAAAAGTTTGACATGTATCACAGCATACAATGGCACTAAGATTAATCATTTAGGTACCTGTACAATTGTATGTCAGTACAACGGAGTGAAAGCTCCAATCGACTTCTATGTAGTAGATGTGGACAAGCAAGTTATACTTGGACTTAAAGCATCACTGACAATGAAGTTAGTAACTGTTAACTGTAACTTACAGGTTGTCAAAGACTGGACACCGATCAATGACACTGAGGACTTAACTAGACTATACCCAGACAGATTTACAGGTATAGGTCAGTTCAAAGGAGACTATCATATCGTGATCGATAAAGAAGCTCTTCCTGTAGTTCATCCCGCCAGAAGATGTCCAATCCATATCCAGGAAGAGATAAAGAAAGAGCTGGATGAGATGGTCAAGTTAGATGTCATTGCTTCCGTCGAGGAACCGACTGACTGGGTTTCTAGTCTTGCATATACACAGAAACCAAATGGGCGATGGAGAATCTGCTTGGACCCAAGGGACCTCAACAAGGTCATCAAAAGGACTCATCACCGTATACCGACAATAGAGGAGATAACACACAAGTTTTCTGGAGCAAAAGTCTTCTCTAAGCTTGATGCAAAGCACGGATACTGGTCGATATCTCTCGATGAACCATCCAGTTACTTAACAACCTTTAACAGCCCTTTCGGACGTTTTAGGTTCAAGCGCCTTCCTTTTGGTCTCAGTATCAGCCAGGACATCTTTCAACAAAAGATGGACCAAATCTTGGAGAACTGCCAAGGAACTGCAAGCATAGCCGACGATGTTGCAGTATTTGGTGCTACAGAAGAGGAACACGACAGAAACCTACATAACCTAATGCGTGTGGCTAGAGAGCATGGACTTGTCTTCAACAGAGACAAATGCAGGATCAAGAAAGAGAGTATTAATTTCTTTGGTCTACTGTATGATGCGAATGGAACCCATCCAGACCCAGAGAAAATCAAGGCAATTGATCACCTACAGGCCCCTGAATCCAAGAAGGAGTTACAGGAGTTCCTGGGTATCGCCACCTATCTCTCACCCTTTATCCCTAACCTCTCATCACATACATCCAACTTGAGGAATCTGATTAAGAAGGATGCCAAGTTTGAATGGCAACAGTCACACCAAGATGCATTTGAACATATCAAACAGCTCATATGCCGGGAGGTGACGCTCTCATATTTCGATCCTAGAAAGCAGACAACTCTTCAAGTTGATGCATCCATGAGCGGACTTGGAGCAGTCTTAATGCAAGATGCAAAACCAATATATTTCGCCTCCAGATCTCTCACCGATGCGGAACAGCGCTATGCCAACATAGAAAGAGAGCTTCTAGCGGTTGTTTTCGCGTGTGAGAAGTTTCACATGTACGTATATGGGAAGGAATTCATAGTTGAATCCGATCATAAGCCTCTCGAGATGATCTACCTCAAGAACCTAGTGGCTGCACCAACGAGACTACAGCGGATGCTTCTTCGCCTCCAAGGTTATCAATTAAAGATTACATACAAGCCAGGGAAAACAATGTTGTTGGCAGATGCCATGTCACGACTGAATCCGCTACCTGGTCAAGATGTAATTTCAGTTGCTGGAATCAACATGAGTTTCGCTTACTTCTCAGATGGAAAACTCATGGAACTTAAACAAGCGACCAATGAGGACTCAGAAATGACAGCTCTGAGAGAACAAATCATAAGTGGTTGGCCAGAGAAACAGCGGTCAGTACCACACCCCATCCGTCACTACTGGTCATACCGAGATGAACTGACAGTAGAAGAGGGTGGAATAATCATGAAGGGACAAAGAATCCTCATACCTAAACAGTGCCGGAACGACATTCTTGCTAAACTACATGATGCACACCAGGGTATCGTGAAATGTCAGCTCCGAGCAAAGACAGCAGTCTTTTGGCCAAGAATAAACCAGGACATTGAAGAATTAGTGAAAGCCTGTCCGATCTGCCTAGAGAACAGCAAGTCTCAACCTGCTGAACCACTTCAATCTCATGAAGTTCCGACTCGACCGTGGCAGATAATTGGCACGGATCTGTTTACCCTTGATGGATGTGACTACCTGATAGTAGCAGACTACTACTCGAAGTACACGATAATCAAAACAATTCCAAAAGGAAATTCGAAGAGTCCTACTATAGTCAACCTACTGAAAAGCATCTTCTCCGAGCAAGGTATCCCAGAGAGAGTGATCAGTGATAATGGCCCCCAGTATAGTAGCCATATCTTCAAGGAATTCTCACAATCATGGAATTTCCACCACATCACATCAAGCCCGCACTACCCGCAATCAAATGGGTTCATTGAAAGACAGGTGCAGACAGTGAAACAGACCATCACTAAGGCTAGACAGTCAAAATATGATGTACACCTAGCAATGCTGAGCTTACGTGCAACTCCTATAGATAACCATCTACCATCACCAGGAGAACTCTTGTTCAATAGGAAGCTCAGATCAAGTATACCGACCAAGATACCGAACACCCAACCGGACCGAGACAAGATCAATGAAAGGCTGGTAGAACGACAAACTCAACAGAAGTCCAACTTCGACCGAAGTACAAAAGAACTACCACCAATGACCTCTGGTCAAATAGTACGAGCGAAGGACCCCAATTCAGGCTTGTGGAAACCAGCCAGCATTATTAAACGCTCAGAAGAACCTCGCTCCTATGAAGTCCTTACTGAGACTGGCCATACGCTAAGGCGTAACCGACGTCATCTCAAGGAAACCGGGGAAAAAGGAGTATCATACAAAGAAACCGAGGACATAGAACCAAGACAGATTACTCACTCGAACGTGACTAATGGACTAACAGACAATAACAGGCACATGAATAAGGACAAGACTTATGTCACACGGTCTGGCCGCACAGTTCATGCTAGAGAGATTTTGGACCTATAGTTTGGCATGTGTCTGGAAACTTATTGTTTTGTGTTAATTTGTTATTATATATATATATCATATTGATATTATGTACCATTTTTTCATCCTTGTATATGAACCTGATAGTTTTGTCAAATGACCCAAACATTTTTAAAGTTAGTGTTAGGAAACTTTAGTATTCGTTTCTATTGAAGAATCAACTTCTTTGTCAAAAGAGGAGGGATGTGACATTATTAAGCTATACGTTTAAGAGCTACTTTATATGTCGCGCACCAACATCATTACTGTTTGGTGCATAGCCTGTATGTTCAAGGATCGGCCTCTTGCGATCTGGCCTTCCGAGTGTTAACCTCTCAATACATTACTGTAATTCTTTATAGAAGTATTTCTGTCTTTATTTGGACATTGAACAACATATTACCTGGTCGGTAACATTACACCCCCCACCCATGACCCATGATCGCCGCCCATGGTTTACATATAAAGACACTTTTGAACAGAAATTTCTTATCTAACCTTTACACATTCAATTGTAACTATTAGTTCATAACCAACAAACTAAAAATCAAAATTATACAAAAACTTTTAGCAAACTGCTTATCCACTAAAGAGCCTGTGTAAGAGAATGTCCATCCTTTGTCTTCTAATTATCTTACATCAATCTCTTTTGTGTTCACCCTGCTCAATAACCTGTCTGTATTCTGTGTTGGTATTTGTCCTTCAGTATATAAAGTTTTTGTTACTTGGCATTCTACCTCCGCTGAAGATGATCCTGCTAGGATCGAAACGTCAGGGCCACTTAATTAGGCAACCTACAAACTAATTGGAAAAACTAGTATAAGCCAAAGTACCAAAGCTGAATTTCCACCGAGTTGAACCATGGAGGTATTACCTCCATGATTGAACGCACATTTTGTTTACGGCGGTGACTTACTAAAGTAAAACCCGATATAAAGTCTCGTCTGCTTCCGTTTCAACGCTGTCGCATCCGACAATTTGCGATCGTTTCAATTTGTTAATTAACTACGCTGTCGCATGCTGTCGCGAGCTGTGTGTCTGTGTCTCCACGCTCCCCCGATCTTTCTAAATGCCATCTAACGCCAACTCCACTCAATATCATTAATGATCAATACCTGCACAAAAATAGCAATACCAGCTGCACACATGTATCATACAACCAAACATTGATGTTATTATCCCAGGGAGTTTTCCTGATCATTCCAAGACCATTTAGCTTCGAAGGTACAAATCATACGGACGGGAGAGATTTCCACCCACCTCGTCAATTTGCCCGTTTTACAGACCTTGATTACGGAAGGAAAGTGCTGAATTTCGACAAGTTGGAAAACGAATTAAACGGTAAACTTTAGGATACATGGCTGCGCGGCAAAAAGAGCATAAAGATATGGTACTTCACATGCAGAAAATTACTGATAGATACTTTGAATTTCGATCAGGTTTTGTTCGTGTGTAGTTTTCTAAGGCAATTGAGTCACTTGCTGCAATTACAGAACATAAGTTACAACATGCTGCCGATACTATTCACGTATGTATTGCATAGAGGCTAACAAATTTGGAATTTTGAGACGACATGCAGTGTTATATGCAAGGCAATGTGAACGACATTTTCGACGGGCTTGCTAATTTATTTTGATTTTCGAAAGATATGTAAACATTAATTGTTACTTTTTATTGACCAAGGTCATCGTAGCTGACTTAATTAGCCTATTATGACTTGACTGGTATTGTATTTAACGTAAGGCTTTAATTTCGTTATTAACCACGGCTTAACAATTCACAACTCAGTTTTTCGCGCAAAACAGGTGGGAATTACGAAGATTTAAATGATAGTTAACACACAGGGTGTGTTGCAAGCGATTAGCACATGCAGAGTATATGGCATGGGGCTGGAGAGGTGGAAAGCATCGATGGCACTCGGTAATCTATTTAACAATAAAGGTCCAGGCTACGTAATTATAAATCTTTTCCCATGCAACTCTTCCAATTACTAGGCCAACAGAAGAACGGATGTGTTACAAACATGATAGTTACGTGGTTAGCTTTTGCAATCACAACAGTAACATTTATTATACGTTCAATCAATTAAGTGAAAAAATGTTGACCCACATTTATTTTTTTTAAATTATTTTTTATTATTGTCATCTTTAATGAGGGTAGTCCTGCTCAGTGCAGAAGGACTGTTTTCCAGAGGAGGCCTCAACATGGCTGCATGGTGACACATTTACCTAGGCCTAACTGTAATAATACTAACAGGCATCAGCACATATTTGTGTTATTATTTTGCTTTATTGCTGCAGTTATTTTCCAAAGATCTCTTATGAAAAGATACTTCAATTCAAGAAGGCAATGTTGCATGTATGTGCAGCACCCTGGTCATCTGGAACATGCATGTCCCATTAGTACGCATTATAACTTCTTGTTTTTGTTATTTATAGAGGTCAAATGTCAGCAGAGGTCAAAATGCAAATTTGAAAACACAGGTTTTCAAAGTACGTACTGTATTAATTAGTAAAACTTGGGTGTTATATACATAGATGTTTGTTCCATGTTGGTTTAATGAACCCTGTTGTCTTCAGTGTATATACGTCAGACATCAGGAGATAGTAACTAAGTCAAGGTCCAAAGGATTTGTAAATGTAATAATTCATATAAGGGAATTTGGGATGAATAGTTATTTACTCAAGATTTGAACAAGATGTTACACAATACATGTGAGTCTTTATCACCCAAAACTAGTACTTACATCATGTAAAGTGGTCAAAGGTCAACCTGTTTTATGCTAAATATATACACTTGCAACTCTTAGCTACTGTGTGTGACTACCTATCATTGACATCTGAAAGTAAACATATGAATTTGTTGAGTCATCCACTCCCAGGTTCTTTCTGCCTTTCAAGTTGAATGTAGCTATATACAGATGCATGTTGTCTACAGACTACCTACAGTAAGAGACATATATACACGTTACTGTCATTGCAGTTACTGACAATTTGGTGAGATCATAAATTTGTAATCTATCATTTTGTACATTCTGTTAGTAGCAAATCATGTTGTCAGTTTTCTTTCAATTCATTCATTTTGTAACCTGTCTCATGTTTAAAGTTTTGCTGTCATCTAAGTAATTGCTCTGTTCTGTTAGTTGGTGAAGGCAATGTGGTTGCAGTGTATATTACTGTGGCTTGCTTTCAGTTGTATCACGTACAGTACAGGCCGTGCACAATATCTTGGCAGGAAGTTTATGTATTTATCATTGTCATTTCTGAATCCATATGACTGCTGTAATCATGACAGTGTATGAATGCTCTCAGTAACATACATGTCAGCCAGCTTACTGTACTGTGCCATTTAAAACATTTCTTGACATTATCTGACCTCACAATTGCTTGGAATGCTTGCTTCCATGCAAGATGCAGGATAGAATTACTGGAACAGACAGGTGTCTGAATGATCTCTGCAGTCTATCGATCTGTACACAAGCATCATGCAGGAAAAAGGGGAAGTATATGTTGAGTGATAATATCGAGTCAGTACTGTAGAAAATAATTTTACTTTAGTAAGGTTGTTTTTTGCCCCGCAGATACTTCAAGATGAATGTCCTTGTACTTGATGGAGGTGCCTCGACAGAGATCAACAACATGGGCTACAGCATACATGTAAGTAGGGAATAGATAACTATATTCAAACTTTGTGTAGCAGCTAATTTCAAGGCTCTCAAACTAATATAAAACGTTATGGATCCTGTGAACAAAAATTTACAGCATAAATACATTTTCGTACTTGTTATAGCAATTTTGCCTCTTTTGCATAGCATTTAGCGATGCGATACCAGAAAAATCATTCTCTGGTAAGTGAACTTTACTTCACTACCAACCATAGGCGTAGGAGGCGGGGGGGGGGGGGGGGGGTGTGGCTGCAGCCCCCAACCAAATATTTTTGTGAAAATTCAGGCAATATGCTGAGAATTTTCGGGCACCGCTACTGAAAGAAAATAAATTGTAATGATGTTACTGTAGCTGAATGTAATTAATAGTTTAAAAAAATCTCTGTGGTAATTAGATTTCTAAGCTTGCCCGACTAATTCGCCAAAAAAGTTTGGATATATTTATTGGGCAAGACGTTACAGCCTCCCAAAATCAAATTGGGCTCCTACGCCTATGCTACCAACAGTAATGCATGCAGGATGATTTTAGTTTTGATATTCGTTATTTAAATACATATAAGGATGTACGGAATTAGTGATATCAGATTTCCAGAATTCGGTTGAATATTGGTACTAGGTAACCATCTATCTTACTGTAAGTTCAGTGTTTGATCCTAAATTCAGTTTGACCTTTGTTCACTCTCTGGTCTGGTTTTCAGTTTCTTTAAAGGGCTGTTATACCATAATTAATCTGGCAGTTGAAGCCATATTCTTCTTGCTCACAAAATTGATTTGTGCCAGAGATAAACCAGTTGATAAAACTGGTCTCTATGTAGGCCTCAACTGTAGAAGCGTATGCTGCCACACAAAGACATTAAACAATCTGGCTGTAATTTGAGCTTATTGGTAACTTTTTTGAAAATCAATATGTCATTTGATTTTTTTTTTAAAAGCTTTTAGTAAATTCAGAAAAATACCCAGATGAAACTTTTCTTGTGGACATTTTCAGTATTTATGATTTCAAATGGGTTTAGGTGAACCATCTGTCTCTCCCCCCTCCCTCCCCTCCGCTCCCCTCCCCTCCCCTCCCCCCGATGAGCAGGAACAATGAATACAAATTTTATTCATATCTTTCAATATTGATGAGTGGTTCTATGATTTTATTTTAATTTGAAAAGTTTCAGCTTGAAGGGCCGGCTTTAGTATGTATATCCAATCCTCATTGTCTACATGTCTTTTTTAATGTGAAGTACATCTTTCTAATGTTTGAATGTTTTTTGGGCCTGTAAAGGGTGACCCTCTGTGGAGTTCCAGAATGCTTATGACCAAGCCAGAATTAATCAAGGGTGTCCACAAGAGGTATGCATGGTGCCTGAAATTTTACTTTTAACTCTAAGATTATACTTTTCAAAATGTAATTATCATTTCCAATTCAAAACCAAAGAATGTCAAGCAGTTTGTTTGTTGAATGAAACAACCTATCCCTGATATATATGATATGCCTTGATATATTTTTTAGTATTGAAGGTATGTTGGCAATTGGAGACGAATTTAGCTACAACCTAATGGTCCGTTAGTGTCATCAATTCTGCATTCCTGCAGTCATCCTCATGAAAATGTATATTTAGGCCCAAATGTAGTGTGTGTATTTTGCAATATAGTGCCAAACCTGATGTGGAGTACCCATAATTATAGCTTAAGAATCTTCCATACTGGAATCTACAGTTATTTTGATGTAAAACTCTCTCAGAAATTATCATTGTCATATTATATATGAATATAGCATTCCACCATTTCATGTGATAACTGGTTTGCTTGATTTAACAGCTTTCTGGAACACGGGTGTGACATTATCCAAACAATATCGTACCAGGTGAATAGTAAATGACATACTCTTCTTTTCTTTCCTGTTTGCAATGGATCTGTAGAAGAGCAAAGACATAAAACTGCACATTAAATTTACTTTCCTTGCTCTGTTCGAATCAAGCACAACCTTTTTTGTGCCAGAAATAGCAATCTACAACTCAAGGCTCCAAACCTTGCAGCAGGAATGATGAAACAATTTTAAATAATTGTTATTTAATTAATGAAACTGTTAAAAGTTGACATGAATAAGTTAACATTGTAGATTTTAGAATAAAGTTAAATGCTTAAGACACACTTCAAATTAGTAGTATTGAAGTATATGAAGTTGCAAACAGTTTTTTTTTTTTGATTGATGCAAAGTTGTAGCCTACAGTAATTAAAATAACCAAAATAACTTCTTTGATATCAAGAATGTGAAACATGATTATTATAGTTACTTCACATGTTAGAATGAAAGTTATTCAAAATGTGGTTGTTTCACTTCTCATTTACAAGGCATCGATTTCTGGAATACAAAAATATGCCAACAAAACCGCAGAAGAAGCCAAAGAAGTGATGCAGAAGAGCGTCCACTTAGCACGAGAAAGTGTCGAAGAGTTTTGGAAAGATTATCAGAAGAAAGCAGAAGCCAGCGACTCAACCATCTTAGCAGGTTTGTTGGTAACATCACTCAGTCACTGTAAAATGAGTATGTATAATTTGATACGATCGTTAGTGATGTAATGCAGCATCCGATGCCTGATTTACATCTGATGGTACTCGCCCCTAGGCACGATATGCTCGTCCCTCGATCTCCTTGATCAAGCTTTGCAGGCGCAACCCATAAATAGACATGGAAGTGTTAACATAGACACTATTACCCTTCGAGGGTGATCCCCTTTAAGGTAGTCAGTATAGGCCCCAAATTATAGCATGCTATAATTGCTAGAAGTTTTCAAAAAGTACATTCCTGGAGGTGTTTACTCTCCGAATTGGTCTCAGACTTTGTTAAGGAACACACAAGAGGGCTGAATATGTCCCAGTGAGGAAAATTTTTTCTGAGGTTGTAATAAAAATAGTTTAAGAATTTTGACCAAAGGTGACCATATTTGAATATCTAGCATATATGGGGCCAATACAGCATACCTTTAACCCTGGGGGCCCTCTTGACCTAGGGCGACCCTATAAGCCCTTGACTTATCTGGCACTGACAGTATATGTGTGCTTTTATCTTCCAATCATTTGAACCCTAAAAGTTGTCTCATACTGATTGTCAACAGTAGTTTCATAAATATTAAGAGAATTAGTGTGCACCGTGGTCAAGGTTATCAGAATTTCACCAAATATTTTAGGATATCAAATAATGCTGAATTCATGTTGGAACTTCAAACAGAATGTTACTGCCAGGAAATTAATTTTGTGAAAATATCAGACTTTTGCATGTGCGGCAATAAATGATGACCTCTAATGGATCTGCATATATATTTTTGTGTGTATTGTTAACTACAGTTTCTTCAATGAGAAATAGTGTCATATCCTGTCATTGAAATGTTGGGTTAATGGCATCAAGACTGAAGTTCCGAATACAGAATAATAAATATTGTAACATTTCCAAAATGACGAAATTATCATGCTATGACTCTCTCTGATAGCTACTGCCTGTATGAAGACTTTGTGGAATAAAGGCCTGGAATATATGAAAATTAACTTTAGGTCCTCTTCAGTATTTCCCAAATATGCTAGAAAGTCAGAGTAATGGTCACTGATGCTCAGATTTCCAACAAGCAATTTTTTTTGGGCCATCAAAGCATTTTTACCTCACTGATACATTTGACTGTCATACTGAACACTCTTCAATGCTATGAAGAATCATGTTTAGAAATTCACAACCCCCAGAAAGGTACTTTTGAAACACTTTAGCATTATTTTTAGCATGTTAAATTAAGGTCCATTATTAATTACCTTTAATTACCGAAATGAAGTTTTCCATTCTTTTTATATTCCAGATAAAAAGAAACCATTGGTTTGTGGTTGTCTAGGAGCTATTGCTGTCCAGTTTTTTAATGCTGGAGAGTACAGTGGAGCCTACATTGATGAAGTCACTGAACAGGTAAATCTACACTGATTCATACCAAATTAAGTGGAGATTAATTTATAAAAATGTCACTACTTTTTTTTTTTAGACAGAATAGAATATATTTCTTAGTCTATGGGAACAGTTTGTGTACTTTTCCACCAGTGAATGATCATTAGACACTCAAGTTTTAAACAGTTTTAGCTGAAGGTCCTTTAATAGGAACCTGGCAATGCAGAAGTACACAATATGACAACTTAGAACCAGGGCAAACAGATAGATCATTGGAAATGTTTACAACAATATATGTAATGTTCAAACTGTGTTATGATAGCAACCCTAAACACCTCTAGCCATATAATGGATCAGTCCATTCTATTCTCACCTTCAACTGGTTACCAGCTACCTCATAGCAACTGTAGAGTTACTATTATATCATCATGGCTCATATGGGAATCTCTTTATTTAGTCTAACCATTTTACGACTTGACTTGAATCATAGCTTTAGTAGAGTGGGTGTTTGAGAGATTATGTGTAGAGCACTGCAGGGAAAGCAGGTGTTGTTTGTCCTGTCTTTTCTATCAGTCCTTTAAAACTTATGACATCATCACACCTAATGAAATGTTGGAACAAATGTAATGGTATGGTGTTGTGTTTGCTGAATATAATTTACTTATATATCACCTTGATAAAACATGCATGATTTGAGTTTGAGTTGATGTAATCACGTTGAATAAATGAGTTTAAAAAAATCAATAATAATCTGATTCATCTTTAATGGTTAAGTATACGGAACACCACATATGGCTAAGTCAGGGGACTGGAACTATAGCCAACCCCCAGCAGTCCAAACTAATTTGCATTGAAACAATAACAAAAGATAGCGACAAAAAAATCTTTTATTAACTAATGACGCCCAGCTGTAATCATTCAAAATACTTCTTCAGTACCAGCAACATGTTAACTATAGCCTTGATTACTATCTTTCTCTTGACTTCACAATCGAGGATAATTTTGGTCCTTTGCCCTTTTTTGTTTGTTTTACAGGAGATCGTTGATTTCCACAGACCAAGAATTGCAGCTCTTCTAGAAGCAGGGATAGACTACCTAGCTCTAGAAACTATTCCTGTCCAGAAAGAGGCAGAGATTGTGACAAAACTGCTGAGAGAATTCCCTAATGCAAATCCATGGATTTCCTTCCAGTGTAAGGTATGTATCGCCACATTATTGCTATAAACCAGTCGCCATGGATATATATACTGTTCCATACAGATATAATGCCAATACAGTAGCATATGATGCATATTAATGCATTAAATGTCATAAAAATACAAAAAAGGTTGATTTGAGAATTATTGCAAGATGACAGTGCAAGTTAATAGTCTAACTGCACAATGCATACCACCTCATCATGTGTGCACTTCTCTGCAGAAAATAAAAGCCAGGGATGAATAGATTTCAACTTTCGATTTAAGTTTAAGAAACCTGTGTGCAAAGTGAGTTTATGATGGTGTATGTAAACACCTTAAGACCAGTTTGTTCCTGATTGTTTATCAGTTTATATATACATATTCAGTTTCATATTGTTTCATGTTTATGAATGTTTTCTACTGTTTCTGTTTCTGATTACTATTTTAGGGTTTCTTCACTCAAAATGAAAGTTTTTTCCTTTGCTTCCCTCGATTATAATCTGACTTTGTAAGATATCATTCATTTGTCTGTAAAAGGTTAAGCTTTAACGTACGATACTCGTTTACAGTTTATGAATTTCGGATTTATTAATTTCGAAGATCAGTACAATCGGTAGATGTGAATGTGATTTAACAAATGAACACTTAGATTTCACCACAAATTATTTCTACTAAACTCTGACCATTTCTGATCAGTAATAGGTTTGCTTCATTCATTAATAGTTCTAAAAGCTTGCTTTGCTTCCTCTGCTACTGTAGGATGGCAATCACATAGGTCATGGGGAGGTATTTTCTGACGCTGTCCAGTCGGTGGTTCAGGACGGATTACTGAAGTATGTCGGTGTCAACTGCTGCTCTCCTCTCTATGTCACTCCTCTGTTACAGTCAGTACAGAAACAAAGAAAGGCCTACTCCCTTGAGTTTGTGACGTATCCAAATACGGGTGAAATCTGGGAGAAAGAAACCTTTGGGGAAACGGGGAAGTAAGTTAATAATTCAATTTGAAATGCATGTTGGCTAAGATGTTTAATGCAAATATACAATAAAAGTATACCAAGTTTTATCCGAATCCTGGACGGTCAGGACTCGATATCCTACCGTTGTTAATGGGGCTCTCCAGAGTTTCAACAGAGGGCGCCGTCATGTTGGTGTACAGCGCTGTGATCTTTTCTGTATACATATCTCTGAATCAAAGCAAAGATTCCACTTGTGCAATTTTTGCCGGAGGAGAAAGGTGCTTTAGCAAATGCAAGTTAAGGTGTTTGCAATAATTAGTAGGACTTGAACCGTTTGCAAATCTGCATCAAAAGATCTTTTCTTCAATGATAATGAATGACATTGTACATACTACTAGTGATCAACTGGCTGTATCATTATGATCTGCAGTATCCATGAGACTTTGACTAGTCAAGGATCACAGAACTAGATACTGTACGACTGATGTGATAGTGATGATTTTGTGACGTAGTTGGAGAGCCCAGAGTATATAATCAGACTGATTATATAATAAATATAATTATATTTATAATTAATATTTAATCAATTTATTATGAATAATTATTAATTAATAATATATAATTAATTAATAATTGATAGATAATTGATAATTATATAATATATATACTGTATATATATTATATAGTTATATAAAAACATATTATATAATCAAACCCTGATTATATAAGACATGCTCATGGTTAAGTCTTCATTACAGTTAATTCTTTGAATTTCAAACTCAATTTGAAACTCAATATGTATTGCCATCGCCAGCAACACTGTTGTTTGTACAGCTTTAAATATAAAATGTATGGTGTAACACACTTTAATTAATGTTACTGTACAGTATGTCACTCTGTCAAATGCTTTATGCCTTGTACAGAGCATAACATTGGCTAACTGTAATAAACTATAGTTAACTTCATTTTTAGACATTAATCATATCAGAATGACCTCTGGTCCCAAGATGATCAGATAATCCATGTTTGACTGTAGACCCAATCAGCCTACTGTACATTGACACAATGTGTACATTCAGATAGCAAACCTACCATCATGCAATGGCATTCGAGACTGAAAATAAAATGAGGGAGACAGACTTGTTTTTAGAAAAGAGAATGTGGAGCGTTGAATGATAGACAGCTTCCAATCTCTACCATGTACACTTGCAACATTAAATGACAATTGGTAGTTTCTTTTGTATCGCTTATAAAATTGGAAAGATGTGAAAGATTAAGGGTAAAAGATTTTGCTACACTACATGTAACAATGATCACTCCCTTCTCCCCCCCCCCCCCCAAAAAAAATTTAAAAAAATAAAATCAACTTTCAATTGAGGGCTTGGTTCTCATTCTTTCACTTGTTCTTTAACCTTTCAGGAAAAATACTTTCCTGTCCCACCATTTTTTGTGTTCATGTTGATATTAATCAGGTTCAGTGAAAAAGAAGTCCTTAAAGGCATCTGGTCACTTGTAAACAAAGCAGCGTATATGTATCTCAACTATAGATTGTAGTTAAAACACTATTTAGTAAGTTCTACAAAAAAAAGCTCTTCATACACATAGCTGTCAAAAACTCCCCAAAAATTAGACAAAACATCAAACCGTGATTCACACATATTTATGTTGTTGTGTCACACATACAGTGGGATCTCCAAATATCTCAGGTGCAAACATCATAAGGCAGAAACAATAAGTAAAGCAGATTTACAAAAACTTGTGGATATTTGATAATTTTCATTTGACTTTGAAATGTTTCTTAAAATTCTCCACGTTTATTTCTTTCTCGAAAAAAAAAATCCAGGTTTACACCATTTTAAATACTTAGGCAACTTGACTGTCATCTCTTCGTTTCTCATTATTTTTTTTCAGATTTATCGGCGATAACCTGATGTCCAGTTTTGTCCCTGCTGTACCAGAATGGATTGATCTTGGTGCCAGCATTATCGGAGGTTGTTGCCAAACCACGCCAAAGGATATCCAGGGCCTGGTCG
Source organism: Apostichopus japonicus (assembly GCF_037975245.1). Lineage (NCBI taxonomy): Eukaryota > Metazoa > Echinodermata > Holothuroidea > Aspidochirotida > Stichopodidae > Apostichopus > Apostichopus japonicus. The sequence goes on from NC_092570.1 coordinate 4,855,619, forward strand.
ATTGTGTGAATGGTCTCAAAGCGTCCAAAAAGTAACTTCACTCGGTGGACAATGAGAAAGATTTATTCAACATGGAAAATTTGTGTTGTAATTTGTGTAACAGAAGGGACAGAATTTGACATGACTCAGAAATCAAGAACATAGTTCTTCTTTCTGGTGAGCTTAATAATTCTAGCTGTGAAAATATTATTAGTGGAATTTAGTACATCAATGCATATAAGTTAATTTTGTATGCAAATCAGTGTATCTTGGAGTATCCCTTGCGAGTGTTTTTTTGAGATTATCAATCTTTCATCAACTTCAGCTGTAAGATTGGAAAGAAGTGAGTTGTGACTCAAATCTCCATATATTGTTGATCTAATTCATTAACTACTATATATGCAAATCAGTTTGATTTTTTGTCACAGCAATAAGTTTGTTAAGTAGAAGTTGTGACCCAGATCTCCCTATATGTTAGTCCAATTCATTAAATACTTTATATGCAAATCAATTTGATCTTTCATCAACCAGCTATAAGATTGGTAAGATCTCTGTATATGTTAGTCCAATTCATTAAATACTTTATATGCAGATCAGTTCAATCTTTTGTTAACTACAGCTATGAGATTGGTAAGTAGAAGTTAGTTGTGACTCAAGTCTCCCTGTGTGTTGCTCTAATTCATTAAATACTTTATATGCAATTCAATGAATTACCTTAACCACCGGCGTAGCCAGGATTTTTTCAGTGGGGGGGGGGGGCGTGACCTTTTCCCGGGAGGGTGTCTTGTTACTATCTAAGCGGAGCACCACCATGGGTTGGCACGCAGCGTACCAAAAATTTGTAGCTAAAAAGGCTTCCTAGTTGTTGGAAATGACACTTCCCAGGCCTTGTAAGCTGCTTTAAAGTTTTCTCAACATCCTTTATTTTGAGATCCCATGTCTTGATATGGTCATCAAATAGTTCAGTGAAATAGAAAAAAAAAACCAGTCTGGTAAGTTACTTTGAAATATCATGACACTGTGAGTTTGACACCGGCATTGACAGTTTTTGACAAATCTGCAAATTGCGTGTGGAAAATAAGGAAAGATTGACTGGGCTTTCAGCCAAGTAACATACTGAAATGACCAAACTAAATGTCAAACTGACATCAAAAATTGTGTCTGAAATATTATTAGGGTGATAGACTGATTGGCTGGTAGTTCCCAGTGATAATATTGTCCCCTTTCTTGGCTACAGCTTTAAGATTCGTAGGAGGTGAGTGACCAAAGATTTAAATCCCATGAAGTAAATATCAGTACTATCCTGGTATCCTGTCAATATTATTTTGAAATAATGAAGCAGTTGAAATGATGTTAGGATTGTGTATGCTAAAGAAAAATAATTGTAAAAACTCACAATTTTTTGTTCTGATCACATTTATTCCAGTTAAATTAAGAAATATAACAGCATTTGCTTCTTGAATGAAGAGGAAGGGGCCTCTGTTCACAGTGGAGGAGAATCTGGGGAGGAATGGGTGGCTAGGACCTGAAGGAGGGTAAGTCTAAGGAGTGGGTGGGTAGGGCCTGGTGGAAGGGTAAGTCTAAGTAACATAACTATTTGGACTTTTGAAAGGAACAAAAAGTTTGTATAGAAAGTAGTACAGATTTTCATTTCTTTAGTTTTACTCCTCTATCCTAAACTGACAATATACCTTACGTTAAGTTGACTTATCAATGATATACTGGTAAATAAAGGAAATCATAACATCTTCTGTAGAAAACACAAACAAGTGTCCTCTTCATACTATCAACAAATATATTTCTCCAGAATTTATGACATAGTAAAACAGTGTATGAGAGTTTGAGGGAGGGTCATTGAACTAGAACATATTATTATGGATTCTGAAAAGTAGTATTGGCTAAAGTTTTTGCATAAATATATGTTAGGTGAATGCATAAGTCAAAGAACTATTTCAAAGAGCTGAAATATGCAATGAACATTACCTACCCTCTAGTAGAGATGGGGAGAAGAACATGAGAAAAAAAAAAAAACCCAAAATACTTGTCAAAGTGAATAACTAAATTTCTCAAGCAATTTTATGGCAAAAGTAACTATTTGTCATTAATTTAATAATCTCATTATGGCTAGAGAAATATTGTTAAGTTCATAGTTGACAAATTGACTGCTATACTAATAGCTATAACAGTTGTTTGTTCATGTTTCTGAACATTCTGACAGGAGTGTTCATATCATTCATTACCAATGACATTCATGTTGGGATTAAGGCCTAAAGCCCTATAATGTTTATTCATACAGCAATTCTATGAATATTCAACATCATCATGATTGAGTTTCATGACTGGTTTCTACATGTGTAGAGACATAGAGGAACTTTCAAATATGGACATCCCCAACATGTGGCATTGTTAAGAAGACCTGCTAAAAACACTGCCTAAGAGGACTATAGAGTGATGCAGAAAGAAGCATCATTTGATGGTACCAAACCTCAGAGAAAGTTGCCTTCCATGGTGCTTGGTTAATACCGTCCTGTCAACTTTGAAATTTCATGAAAACAGATATTTCCAAAAATTGGGGAAACTATTTGTGCAACACTTCAAAATCCCAAACACCTTTTTCTCACTGTATAGTCCCCTTCTAATCTATTTCATTTCAATTCAATGCCAAACTGGACCCATACATGGTGGAGGACATTGGAATTTAAAATAAACTGAACTTGAGAATTATTTGATAAAACAGACTAAAAGGTTGTGACCACACACTGTTATATGTCAAGATGAACTGCAAAACACTGTTAAAACCATTTTAACAAAGACCCTGGTATCAAAATCCACCATAACCTGGCCATACTAAATCTCACATATACAGTACATCAAGTTGTTCCGAAACTTCAGATGTTCAATTGTCTTCCAATTTCAGGATTTTTCTAGATTGGTAGCTGGAAGTTCACTTTCAAGTCCACATCCTTCGCAAGACCCACGATTGTAGATAAACGCACAACCTGAAAGAGGAAATCCAAAATTGTTAAATATAGGGAAGAATTTATCTGTGAATGATAAAACCTGCTATACAGTTATTGCGTAGCAGCTTGTCGCTTTTGTGTAGAATGTTCCTATGCTGTCTCAGACAAATTATTTTCCTGAAAAACTAATCACATCTGAAAGACGATCAAATAAGGGCTGTAGTATAAAAGTAATGTGTTCACCAGGATTTGTAAGCCCATTTAAAACTATGGGAGGTATTCCTGCCTTGTTTTCCCTCTTTTAGGACTCAAAATGGAGTCTGTACTCAAGTACCTATTCACTTTTAACTCATTCATAGGATGAAGAAAGTTAATTTCATGTCCTTGTACATGAACACCTTTTTTTGTACTCTGACTCATGGACTTGTACTCACACTACACGTCTGCTATTATCTTTTAACTTAATAGCGACAGTGCTAGGATGAGAATTATGGGAATATTGACAAATGACAACTGAAGATATTCAATACTCACCTTTTTGGCAGCTTCGTCTAAATCATCACAGGCCAGGATTCTGAGCTGACTTGCATCTATTAGTGCCTTGGCATCCTCTACTTGAGTTCCTACGCAAAGATAATTATTGAAATAAGTTCGTCAATGACATCAAAATAATCCAAAGGAGCAGTCCAACAGTAGCATTTAATATTGACTTTCTAAATTGAAAAGATTCCAAATTTGAGTTAAAATGTTGAATTGGAAGCCACCCGTGTTAGAAGCCATGACGTCGTAAAAGTAACTGCTGATTATGAGCATATAATCATCTGATTATGATTATATGCGCTCGATACATCAACCACTTCATCTTTCTTTAACAAATATTGAATATGAGTCCGTATTTGTTGCCATAAACTTTTAATCTCAAAGGGACCATATTAACATCCTCAAATTGCCAAAAAGTTTTGAAAAACTCTCAAGTTAAATCTCCTTTACCATAACATGTTACCTGAGGTTAAGGCAAGCCTATTGTTAGACGATATTGTTGTTTAACTATTTCTTCTGTTATCCGTAGTCCCTCCCACTATTCCCCCCCCCCCCACCCCATCTAGCTACACCATACAGCCAAACTTACCTTGCAGTCTCACTACAATCGGCACTTTAAGATCTAGTTCACTAGCGGCAGATATGATGCCTTGAGCAATGATGTCACACCTCATGATACCACCAAAAATATTGACAAGAATGGATTGCACCTGTAAGAACAAGGAAATCCATTGGGTAGTAATTAAAATCAAATTTCTTTACCCACTCCACAGACTGCAGCCTAAACCCATGTTTAAGATCATGGAAACATGGAATATATGCCATCCCATAATAAGTTAGGCCATTAGGCAATATACTCTAACAAAATACATAAAAACTTAGAACAGTGCACACTGTAAATTCTGAACCTGATTATCGTTTTCGAGGAAGAAAGTGAACGTTTCAATATAAATATTTATAAATATAAAACTTGAAATAATATAAAAATTATATATAAATATTTAAGTATATATTTATTTATATAGAGGATCAATAAAATCCTGGGATACTGTTAAGTCTGAAATGCAACAAAGTTTTCTCCCCAATACCAATTCCACACAAGCAATTACTTCCTGAATGCTGAGCCATTAGAAGATTAGAACACAAAGACTGCAGAGAGAATTACTCAGTTGTACTTGATTCCTGTGTGGAGTCTGGTAGATTCCTGTTTGATAACATCAGCCATATTGCTGGTGACGATGTTTTAATCGCAAATTTCTGAACGGCTAGTACATGACAGACAGGATTAAGAAACGACAGGTTTGGCCCAATGATTCCATCGGCAGTAACTGATATCTGATGTAAAGAGGAGACTATTTGTATAATGAGTAAAGGTAACTGGTGAGGCAGCAACATAACACACCCACCTTTGGGTCAGAGGTTATGAGGTTGAAGGCATGTTTGACCTGTTCTGCAGTGGCTCCTCCGCCGACATCTAAGAAGTTTGCGGGAGAACCACCGTTGAGTTTGATGATGTCCATTGTGGCCATGGCTAAACCAGCTCCATTGACTTTGAAAACAAATAATATCAATTAACAAAGGTAAGTTTTTATTTATGTAGCAATTTTTTGCACTAGTAGGTTAAAAACCACATCCACGCAACTTACTCTTTGTACTGCAAGACTTGAATCTTTCAAGCTTGGAAAAGTTTATGAAGGTATCTGGCAACAACAGCAAAAGGAATCACACCCTGGTGATCTGAAAATCTTGGTCTTTTTCTTTTCATTCACTGAGGCAGAAAGTATTTATATGAAGAAGGAGCACACCTCAAGTTTCAAAGCAAAATCATCAAGAATCCTGTGTATGGCACTTAATGCCATTGTCACTTGTAATATCCCTATAAGGGGATATGAACCAAAATAACATCATGAACCTAAAATATAGTGGTAACTTCTCCAAGCAGAAAATTAAAGGAGGTCTTAATCCAATCATCATTCATCCATTTAATTTAATCATTATTCATCCATCCATATCTTGTTCTTAGCCAGAAAATCAACAAATTGTATTAAAATGAGGTGATATTCCCATTGGTGTGTAAAGCAACAATAATAACAATTGCATGCAACATGCCCACGAGGAGATCCAAATGTCTCCATCAAGCCCAATGTAACATATATTTGTAAAGCATCAATACTAATTGTACAAAGTAACCACGGTGATATATACATGGGATTGTACAGCAACAATTCTAATGGTATATAATATCCTCACCAAGACATCCAATGTCTCCATCCAGCTCAGTGTAACTAATGTGACATATATATTAGGTTGTAATAGGAACAATACTCATTACAATATGTTACATACAATCATCGCAAACACATCCAATGCCTACTCCAAAACCAAGGCAAATATATCCATTGCATTGTACAGCAACAATTCTAATTGTATATTGAATCCTCATCGAGACATCCAATGTCTCCATCCAGCCCAATGTAACATATTTATTAGGTTGTAAAGGAACAATTCTAAATTGTATATAATGTTCTCACCAAGACATCCAATGTCTCCATCCAGCTGAATGTAATTAAGGTCGTATTCTGCAGCTTTAACTTCTCTGGCATCTTCCTGAGTCCTGTCTCTTAACGAGAAGATATGCTCTTGCCGGAACGCAGCATTGTCATCAAAGTTCATCTTCGCGTCCATGCAGAGTACTAGAGACGGTTCGAAAGTAAAACTTAAAAGTGTAAAAACTGTCACTGCCAACAAACTTGGCCACATATCTGTTAAAATATGTGTGAGATGTGTCTAATAAGTAGCAAATGGTCTGTTATGTTACGTTTTTCATTGTTATCATTTTAGTAGATTACGAACAAGTTTACTGAGGCACATTACAGCAGCTATTTGTGTTTGCAAGATAACATCCCTGGCTTTTGTAATACAAAAGCCATTAACATTACAATTATTATTATTATATTAAATTATTTAAAAATTATTAAATTATTATAAAAATTATTAAATTAAAAAATTATTATTATACTAAAATTAATAGTATTTTTGTTGCTTCGGTGTCACTTCCACAGCCAGTGGTGAAAGTAAGGTTCCAGGACCAGGGGCTATTTGCTGTGGAGTGTGGTGCCCTGGTTCTGGAAACTATTTGATGAAACTAGAGCAACCAGAGTGTAAACTGTAGCCATTTCCTATTTACCAAATGTATCATTATTTTAATTACTCCATGTGATGTGCACAACTATCATACAACAACAAAGTGTCAATCCTATAAGTTTGCTATTTATTTTTGCTTTAAACAAGTAACGTTAACCCCTTCTCAAAATATTTATGATATAATTGTCAGGAGATGAAAGCAAATATAAGTAATTACCATTGCCATTGTTGTCTTCTGTAAGTGGGTTAATCTCCACCATGGTGCAATCCTTTTCAATAAATAGATTATACAACTTAATGAAACAATCTGCTGCCTGTGAAATAAAAGGAAATATATAGACATTGAAACTGACATCAATTGCAATGCAACTTATGTTAAACTTCAAACATTATCAACAAGAGTTTTCCACAGAAAGCATCTAGTTTCTATATTACTGAAAGAATAGGAAAGTTAACAGATACCTATTAAGGCAAAAGACTGTGCATTAATTAAGAAGAAATGTTCAGCTTGGTGCTGCCTACAGCCAGTAATACTTTACCTGTGACACACACTTATCAGAGAACCCCATCTTCTTAGCCATACTTTCAGCTTGTTCCCTTTGGATTCCTGAGAAAAGAAAAAAAACTCCTTTCCTTTAGTTGTTCACTCATGTTTGTTGCTTTCTGCAGTGAGTTGGGGGTGGGACTTGAAATGAAAGTTTTGGACACTTGAAAATATGGACCATTTTGTCTCATGATTTAGGTTCAGTGTAATGTTTACAAGTATACTTAAATACAACTGATGGTGCTATTACAGGCAACATCAATGTACTTTGCAGTAGTTACTAGTCCTACCTCTCATATAGGATGTACACTTTGAATATGGTCACATTACAAATTTAGTTTCAGGCATGCTGCTACTACATCCACATTTTGTCAAATGATCTGTTAACTACCATGGCTATTTCTGTCATTGACCAAGTCTTTTAAAATGTTGTCTTACAATTAGGCCTACCAATACCTCAAGTCATTTGACAGGTATTGTATGAATCTTCACCCTGGGTTAATGTTCTGCAGCATCATCCTACAGTTAGATTAACACCCCCCTCCCCCTCCCGATTGTTCCACTTCTTACCTGTAGCAATGTCTATAGGTTCTGCAATAATTGCTTCTGGGGTTTCTTCTGCCACTTCTTCAATATTCACACCCCCCTGTGAACTACCGATGAGGACTGGACCCTACCAGCAGAACAAGGATTCAAAAATAGAATTTCTCAAGCTTACTCAAACAAATGAAAAGCCCTACTCTGTTATTGATACATCTAACTTGATCATGTTTACTCACAAAGTGCATGATTTGTAATTTCATTTTACCCTTGAATAGAGATTTAATTTAAGGCACAAAACTTAATTTGAGTTATACTGTACTCTTGATCACTTCACCTAACCAGCTACTCTGCAATATGAACCAGGATATCATACTTATGACATCTGCCTGTGTAACACTACATTTATTTAAAAAAAACATTTTTCTTTCATACATACCATATGTGTTCTGTCCATTGTGATTGCAAAATAATACTCTCTTCTAGAATACATTCTTTCAACTATTAAAACCTGTAAGTAAAATAACAAAATACTCAACTCAACATAGGGATATTTCATTACTTATTTTTACAAACATTTACTCAATCGTTTACTAATCAAAACTTTCGAAAGATTACTAGTGCTTAAAGAGAGATGTGTTATTTTTCTCACTAACACTGTTATAATTAAGAGGCATTGTTGGTCGGACAATTTTGTAGGTAGACACTTGGTAGACACATTGTTGGGTAGACACTTTTTTGGTAGATGATGCTGAAAACAAAAGGTTGCTATTTATCGTGGTTCAATTTGGGAATCCACAGAATTTTATTCGACCACCCGATGAATTTGGAGATATCTCAATTGCTTCACAGTAAGGTCGTCCTAAGTTTTTCACTTGATTACTGCAGGGTACTATGTTAAAGTGTTAAACCCAAGGAAAGACACTGACTGTAACAACATTCCAGCTGTGATGTCTCAAAAATAAATAACCACAATTACCTTCTAGTATTTCTATAAACCATGTTAAGCACTTTGCAGAAGTCTCAGCTGCTCTCATCATACTAAGTATTCCACAGACAAACAGTTTAATAACACAATAGATTGCTTTGATGCTGTGGCTAACCTACCACTGTGTTACTTACAACTGATTTCAAAAGTCAACAAATATTGTGACATCACCCGTCTTTACCGAGTATTGGCAAAAAAAAAACAAGTATTTCATATTAATAAATTGAATATATTTTTACCGAACTACAGATCCTGCCTTCTTCACCAGTTTGCTTTGTGATGAGTTTCTTTCCAATCATTTGATCTGCTAATTCTTTAACTTCTTCAGGCCTGTGTGAGAAAGGTAATAGTAATGTTTAAGCAAAATTTACATAATTAGGGATATTTATAACAAACAAGTCATAGCTGAGAATAGTACAATAAAGATAGATTGTTATTTCAAAGTCCTTAGCTTTTAGTTGTTAGACATGCAAATTATACTCTTATCATTATCTAGAGTATTCCTCAAATTATCAACTTATATCAATGCTCTGCTAACTTGTTACCAGTGGAAATGTGATCACTTAATCTATCATCAAGGATCTAATACTAAACTTTTTCTAAGCTTTGACATTCATTTCTTTGTTGTGCAATGCAACCAATTTTTCTTATATTTTTAAAGTATGAATCAGCCTGACAAGACCAGGCTAGCTTAAACAACTGACAATCACATGTACACCTTGTACTTACGAATATGCTAATTTAACCCCTCCTTTAAGACCACTTTCAAATGTTCCCTTTCCTCGTCCACCTGCTAACACTTGGGCCTTCACAACCACATCTTCGGCTCCTGAAATGGAGAAGATAAGCAAACCAATTGAAAAGCTAAATAGATTGGACTGGTCCAGATCATATGTTCATTAATTAAACAAAAGAACTGACCAATTAGCTCATGTTGTAGGCAAACTTAAAAATAATTTAAAACAAATAATGATTTAATGATTGAAGCTTGCAAACCAAGTTTTTATTTCTTATCATAAAATACTTAAAATATCATGCTTCACAGTCAATAAACTGATATATTGTACACTTGTATAGTCCATTGGCCAATTTGAATAGCATTTCAATTGACTATACCAGACAAATTATTCCCCGCTAAAATTTGTTCACAAGCGCAACTGTTTGAAATCCTCCATATAATACTATGATATCTTATGATTACTAGTTTAAATCTTGCAATGATCCTCTTAAAGATACATGAGGCAACTACTAAATTTGATGAAACTGACATGAATGAACCATCCTTTGAACTTGCAGGTCTGCATGTTAAAAGAACTGAAGTACACAAGCAAAATCTGCCAATTCTGTCAGACTTTGTCACCTCGCACATGTCTTTGCTCAATTTAGTGGACACTTGACAAACATTTCAGCCATTTCATCATTTACACAGTTTACAGTATAAATTCTGTTAGAAGACAAACCTAAACTTTTGGCAATTTCATAAGCTTGTTGGGATGTTTTTGCTACTTCTGCCTTTGGTGTTGGTATCCCAGCACTCTCTAGAAGATCATAGCTGATGTATTCATGGACCGAGAGATTCCTCTTCTTGTCATTTGCCAAGGCTAGTGATGGAGTTAAGAGCTGTAAAGAAATTAAAATAAGGAAGTCACTATGCTGTAATCTAGATGATTACAAAATAGTCTGATTAGAATAAGTTATAATCTGTTCTAGGCCTAGAAATGGGAACCCAACACAGATGGTTGCAATAGTCATAGGGTGTCCAATAAGTGACTCACACAATGTAATGGGTATCCAGTCAAAACATCCCTTTACCAAATTGTCTTCACTTTTTTAAGACCAAAACGTCCTCGCTTTTTTACCAAATTGTCCCCGCAGTCAAAACGTCCCTGTGAGTCAAAACGTCAACGCTAATAATCAGTACTTGGAATTCAAGTGTGGATGTTTTTAGTTCAAATCAAAGAGTATTAGAGTAAGGATAAGTATAGTTTAGGTTGAAAACACAGATATATTCTTTACTTCAAAATGTCAAATATCAACAGGGGCATGTACCCGTGACAAAATTTTACTTCGTAAAAATAAACGATAAGTGATTTCACTCAATTTAAAATATTATATAGATATATATTGTACAGTATACGCATCCAAATACTTTTTTAATTCCTCTTGTATAATATTTTATGTTTTCCTTAATTCGTTAATTCACTGAAAAACATATAGCGTATACCTTGTTCATACCAAATATAATTAAAGGATATAGTCCTTCATTATTTATTTAGCGCCTGTAATGCAACTTGCATGCCGATAACTTAGCCAAATTATAACTTTAAATTAATTTATATTCACAACTGTGTATGAATGTGATAGACAGGGACGTTTTGACCAACGGGGACGTTTTGACCAAAAGCGGGACGTTTTGGCACAGGGACGTTTTGGTAAAGGGACATTTTGACTGGTAAGCATGCAATGTATGATACACAAGTTTGGTAAAATTTTGATGTTACCCTTGCATCCATATGGGAGAATTTAAACAATTGATGTGAATATCAAGTATCATTCTGTGTCCAGGATAGCCACTATGCAAATCTTAAAGTACCTTAGTTAAACCAAATGGCTGGTAACTTGTAAACTTAAACTAAGTTAAAGTAACATGCAATGATGCACAAGCGTAACGGCTCGAGATAGATCGTAAATATACTGGACCTTTCTTAACTGACGATTAGAAGCGTAAACTTGAGGTATAAATTATTGTCAGGACCGTACCTTCGCAAAGCAAAAAACCGAACTAGCCTGTAACAAGGCTTGGTCACCCTAGCCTAACGTTAAAAGACTGTTGTCCCAATCACAGACCTAACGTTATGTCTATTATGAATTTAAAGGTTGCAAACTGTACAGTAAAGCATAATTGCTTAGCCTTATTTGATTTTCCACTGAAATAAGCAAAGTTCCATACTAACCCTTGATGACAATAGGCCCCTTGCAGCTTTCAAAGACATGCAACCACTTTTATACAAGCAGGAAGCCATAATTGAAGAGTTTTCCGTGTACTACACGGAGAGAACACACGTCGAAATTTAGAAGTCAGTCTCCAAACAAGTCAAAAACGGACCTTGGCAAACTACACTTAGTACTTACTGTACGTCGTACGGCAACCTTTCACATATAATCTATAGAACGCCAAACTTGGCGCAGGTAATTTTAAACTAACACAAATTTTTAATACAGTTGTTGTTTACTGTGATGCGATCACTTAAAATATCCTTACAGTCAAAATTGATGGTTTCGGTGTGGAATCTGGGGTATGTGGTTGAGCTCTATAAAGTGTTTTGTTAATATATAACGATCATGCTTGTAACTTTTAATCATTGTTATTTACTGATGTGGAACATAATTGTTAGTACTCTTTCACCTAATCAAGAAATGCATCTCAGCTGAAGTTGCACTGGTTGGACATTAACTACCTTCATGAAACGCTTGTCAATGGTCCTGTACATAGTGACTAATACATATATATTCATGTATGTTATTGTGCAGTTGGCTGATAAACGTGTAAGGTAAACTCGCCGTTTATTGAAGTTCTTCTTCGCTGGTAACGAATCTCGTTACTCATATAAGGAACAATTTACTGAGACGAAAGAAAAAGAGTTAGAACCTGCGATACGAGTGGAAGTACTCGATGGTTGCCTCTCTGGGAAGGAAAACAATTAACACCATAAATACTGGTGTAACAGTGGTAACCCTTACCGATGGACTTTGTAAAAGGCGACGAGCGCCACCTATTTTACGTTACTACTTTTTGAGAATCATTTGCTACTACTACAACTTTTTGTGAATGGTCGTATCATCCTTTTTACAGAGCCATTCTTTTACATGACAAGATTATATTATATTCAGGGATTTTTTTTCATTTCTTATTGTTGTTGAATAAATACCATACAGTAGCAACATGAACCTGTGTTTCGGTCATTACAAATTGGCGTAGTCGGCAGGATAATGGAAACCCCTGAATATTAGAGACCAAAACCCCTGAATATAATACAATGTCTGAAGTGGAAGAGATGCGGCTTGAGCTGAAGTCCTTGCGGGATGCACTGGAAAGGGAGAAGCTGGTTTCGATGAAGGCTAAAGCTGACATCGAGGCACTCCAGAAGTTATCTGTTGGGTCTGAAGCTGACTCAGATAAGGAAGGTGATGAAGATGTCCATAGTACCAGTGAGGAGGGTGAAAAGCAGCCGTCTGTGGTATACCTCTCACAGGGTCAACGAATTGATCGATTTTGTGACCGACCTACAAAGCCAGGAGATCCGTCTGTACAGGAATGGATCAGAGACGTAAGGAGTCAACTGGAGGTCCGACGACTAGGACCTAAGGACCAAGCCAGTCTTATTCTCAACCATCTAGGTGGGAAGGCAAGGAAGGAGATAGCAGGAAGAGGGGATGAAGTTCAGAGGGACCCTAGTAAGATTTTTGCTATTTTGAGTAAAGTCTTTGGTGACGGTGACACTCTCTCACAACTACAACAACGTTTCTTCTCTTATAGACAGAGGGATGGTGAAGATCTTGTAGCTTGCTCCTTAGAATTGGTTGATCTCTTTGACCGTATTTGCCAATTAGACTCATCGTTTCAATCATGCAGGGAGAAAAGTTTAAGGGGAAGACTGGCAGAGGCGGCGAAAGATGAGGGGGTACGGAGAGAGTTACGAAGGCTGAACTTGGAGAATCCAAACATGACGTTCTTCGATGCACGAGATCAAGTGATGGAGTGGATTGGGGTACCAAAGAGCCTGACACAAGGAAAATTCACTGTTCATAAACTTGAGGCAGACAGTGAGTACCATCACCTAATTAAACAACAGGGCAAACAGATAAAGGCACAACAGCAACAGATTGATGACCTAATTCAAGCTCTGAAGACTAATGCTGAGAAGTCCTCAAGGCCCAATTACACTCATGGAGGAAAACCATCTGGTACTAGACGATGCTACCAGTGTGACTCTAAGTTTCATTTCAAGCGAGATTGTCCTGACAATCCTATGAATAGGCAACCACAGAGTGGGGCAAGCACAGAATCAGTCTCTCCAACCACCAAGGAGCCTTTAAACTAGGGAAGCCTGTCGTTGGCAACCAGGAATCGACAGGTTTAGTTTTGAATAACCCTGGTCATGACACTCTTGTAACCAAAGCAGTAGGAGAATGCCCGAAGATTACAGTTCAGTCTGGATCACTGAGTATCAGGTGCCTTCTTGATACAGGTGCCGAGGTTTCTACGATCACTGAGTCGTTTTTCCTAGAGCACATTACCCAGAGTGGCGAGCTGGTAGATGTAAGTGCTTTTCTGAAGATATCTGGTGCTACTGGTGTAAATGTCCCATACATTGGATATGTGGAGTTACCCATTACTGTATTGGGTTATGTGTTTCCAGGCATGGGTTTCTTGGTAGTCAAAGACTCTTGTGACCCCCAGTTTGTAGAAAAGAAGAGGATGGTGCCTGGTGTTCTGGGATGTAATATTTTCAGAGCAATGCAGAGGTTGCTGGAGAACAAATGGGGAAGTGATTTTCAAGATAAACTTGTTCTGGAATCTGGCACCATAGAAGACCAGAGGTTGGCTCATGTTATTGCTGCCTTTCAGGATAAGGAGGAAGATTTGAATAACCAAGGTGTGGATCATAGTATTGCTCGTGTATGTGCTGAAAAATTGGTACTGGTGGCTGCAAACACCATTACGTCCATACAGGTATCAGTCCAACCCTCGACTGATTCAAAACCATATGTTGCCATGATTGCACAGTTGAATGCTGAGGACAGGACACACCTACCCACTGGCTTGCAGGTTGCACCAACACTTGTTTCCGTTGATCGAAGTGGTGTTGCTCCGTTGCAGGTAGCTAATTTTTCGAATCATGACATTTATCTCCAACCAAGGGCTCCTGTTGGGATTGCTGAAGGTGCATCATTAGGGTCGATGGTCCAGGTGAAACAAGTTGATGTCAATGAAATACAAGTGCAGACAGTTGATGCGAATGAACTCCAGACTGTATCAGAACCACCTGAACAAGTATCAACAAGGGCTATTCCACTGGAATCCAAGATGACTATTGGTGACAAGTTAAATGTATCTCAAAGGGAGGAGCTAAGAGCTCTGCTCCATAGGTATGATGATGTTTTCAGCCAGCACGAGGACGACCTTGGCTTCTGCGATGAGGTGGAACACCGCATTATCCTACTGGACGATAAACCAGTTAAGGTACCACATAGGAGAATTCCACCTCACCGATGGAAGGAAGTTCGTGACCACCTTCAACAACTTTTGTCTCGACAGATTATCAGAGAATCGTCTAGCCCATATGCGTCACCAGTGGTGCTAGTTCGAAAGAAGGATAACAGCCTGAGAATGTGCGTAGACTACAGAGCTCTCAACGCAAAGACACACCGTGATGCTTACCCCATTCCCAGAATTGAAGAAGCCTTAGATGCACTTAAAGGAGCTAACTACTTCTGCAGTCTTGATTTAGCTCACGGTTACCACCAGGTCCCGGTTTCTGAGAGTGATATAGAAAAGACCGCTTTCCGAGTTGGTACAGGAGGTCTCTACGAGTTCACACGAATGCCGTTTGGACTAACAAACGCCCCAGCGACATTCATGCGATTAATGGATAAAGTTTTTGGTGATGAGAACTTCCAAACAGTCCTTATCTATTTGGACGATATTTTAGTATTTGGGCGAACTTTCCAGGAAACACAACAATGTTTAGAGATGGTTCTGAGTAGGCTGCGATCATACAATTTGAAAGTCAAGCCAGAGAAGTGTTACTTGTATGAGGAACGATTGAGATACCTTGGCCATATTGTTAGCAAGAATGGTATTCTCCCTGATCCTGAGAAAACGAGAGCCATTCAGAATTGGAAAAGACCTGAAACTGAAAGAGAGTTGCGGAGCTTTATGGGGCTCGCAAGTTATTACCGACGTTTTGTTGCAAACTTTTCCAAGATAGCAGCACCCCTCCATGCTCTGACAGGTGGCCAGAGATGTAAAGCAAAACGTCCTCACAACCCAACCAGATCAGTTGCAGACAGATGGGAGGCAAAACATGAGGAAGCTTTCCTTGAGCTGAAATCAAAGCTTACCACCGCACCGGTATTGGGCTACCCTGACTTTCAGCGCCCATACATTCTTGAAGTAGACGCAAGCTTACTTGGTTTCGGAGCAGTACTCTCCCAACAACAGGAGACTGGACGAGTTGTTATAGCTTATGCAAGCCGAGGACTGAAGCTCGATGAGAAGCAGATGAGTAACTACAGTAGTATGAAGCTTGAACTGATGGCGCTTCACTGGGCCATCACAGTGAAGTTCAGAGATTTACTGCTGGGGGCAGAATTTGTCGTATACACTGACAATAACCCATTGAGCTATTTAAAGACATCTGCCAAGTTGGGGGCAGTCGAAACACGTTGGGCAGCTGAGTTGTCCCAGTTCCATTTTGACATTGCATACCGATCAGGGAAGTCCAATGTGAATGCTGACTCATTGAGCAGAAAGGAATTCCATGGCGAAGAACCCGTCTCTGCTCGATTTGGGGAAATTGTTGCTGTTGCTGGTGACCTTCACACAATGTCCACTTCGGGCATAACTCTTCCAAATGAGGTGAAAGAAAGGATACAGGAACGTACCCAGGAGGTGTGGCAGCAAGAATTACATAGTCTGCCAGAGAGAGTTCAACCATCGTCCACCTTTCCTCTACCCTCCATGTCCACTGAAGGGATAGCTCGACTGCAGTCTACTGATCCAGTTGTAAGTAGATTACGACATTACTGGGATCTGAAACAGAAACCAACTATCTGTAAACTAATGAAGGAATCCAGAGAAGCACAAAAATTGCTTCGAGAATGGGAGCGTATATCAGAGAAAGATGGTATACTGTACCGTACAATCACTTTAAAGGGACAGAGGGTACAGCAGATTTGCCTACCATTGCAACTAAAAGATACCGTCCTCAACTGTGTTCACGACCAGACTGGTCACCAGGGATCAGAGAAAACGTTTAAATTGGCAAGGTTAAGATGTCATTGGATTGGCATGGCTAATGACATTGTGGAGTACTGCAGGAGATGTCCGAGGTGTACACTTGCCAAAAGTGGACCAAAGATCAAGACATCCATGGGTTCAGTGGTTGCCAAAAGGCCACTGGAAATTGTAGCAATTGACTTTACAATGTTAGAGCCCAGTTGTGGAGGTGTAGAAAATGTGCTAGTCCTTACAGATGTGTTTACAAAATTTACGCAGGCTGTTCCTACAAGAGATCAGAAAGCATCAACAGTAGCTCAGGTTCTATTCAGAGAGTGGTTCATCAAGTTTGGTATCCCAGAGAGAATCCACAGCGACCAAGGTCGGAACTTCGAGAGCCGATTAGTCCAGGAGTTGTGTAATTTGTACAACATCAAGAAAACACACACCACCCCCTACCACCCGGAGGGCAATGCACAATGCGAACGTTTTAACAGGACAATGCATGACCGCTTGAGGACATTGTCTATGGATAAGAAGAGAAAATGGCATAAGTATCTTCCTGAATTGGTGTATGCATATAATATAACACCACATACCACCACTGGATACTCCCCTCATTATCTATTTTTTGGAAGAGAACCAACATTACCCATTGATCATTTGTTGGGTATTGAGAGTGACGAGACGTGGATGGCAGATCACCATCAGAGGCTAAGGACAGCTCTTGATATTGCTGCATCCAATATTGAGAAGGAAGCACAACGACGTCAGGAAAAACATGGCCAGCCAGCTCCCAATACTAGTTTACCAATTGGCGCCAGAGTATATACCAGGAACAGGAAAGTAAAGGGTAGAAACAAGATACAAGATTTCTGGGACGATATCCCACATAAAGTTATTTACCGTCCCTATCCTGATGGTAACGTTTATGTCATTGAACCCCTTAACGGAAATGGCACAACAAAGACATTGCACCGAAGAGACATACTTGATTCAAAGGAATTGGTTCAAACTTTGGAACCTGCAGGGCCAAGTGAGGAAGTACCTGCTGTTGAAGCCCTAAGCCAGAACTCAGATGACGAAGTAATCGACTCAGCTTGGTGGGTAGAGAATGTCAACCCCGACGCCCAACAGCCTTGCAGCCGTAACGATAGCAATAAGTCAATTGAAATTGCTACAGCGCCTATGCCCGATGCTGATGAAACTAACACTACAGCAGACGTAGACCATGAAGTTCCCACTGACTCTGTTGATATGAACTCATACGTAAACGAAAAGGATTTAGGGAACAACACCTTGAGGCGTTCATCCCGAAGTAATGCTGGTGTGCACTCGAACCCTAGTAAACTTCCCAGGTCTGCAATTCAGCAAGAGGTTCGAACTAGTTTTGTTGACCCAACTGTTTTAGCTAATATATCTCAAACTCAGCTCCTGTTGGCACAGATGCTTGCCAAGTGTTAGTGTTGATTCCTACAATTATATGCTTCTGTGTGTTCGTTAGATTTAGGTTGGTTTGGAAAGAAGTCTTTTCAATTTAATTTTATTGTATATATGTTGTTGTCACCACTCAAGCACTGTGTAGATGTTTTGGCAAATGTATATGTATTCAACCTTCCAGGTATTAAATGCCTATTTAGCAGAGCTTCATCTATCACATTCCGCATGCAGCATTGTGCAAAATAGTTCATTCGGATTATGTATTATTGCTGGGATCTATTTCAAGATTTGCATGTAACTGTATTATCTCGATCAGTGGTATTCAGTCTATCTTGTCATTTTGTAACATTTGCTCATTGGTACTCAGTTTAAAAAAGGGTTAGCAATTGCAATTATGTATTTTGTCTTGAAATACTTGGTTAGAGTACATGAGAGTGTTGAAATGTAGAATGATATGTTACAACCAATCTTATAGTTTTAAGTCACACCGACTACCATATGTATTGGACTTACTTGACAGCTTACTGAAGCAGGTTAGAAAGGCTTGCTTGTTTTTTTTGTAAATATGTTGAAGTTTTATTTTTCTGTCTTGTTCTTCTGATTAATGTCAGGGACGACATTGTTTAAAGGAAGGGGAGGTGTAACAGTGGTAACCCTTACCGATGGACTTTGTAAAAGGCGACGAGCGCCACCTATTTTACGTTACTACTTTTTGAGAATCATTTGCTACTACTACAACTTTTTGTGAATGGTCGTATCATCCTTTTTACAGAGCCATTCTTTTACATGACAAGATTATATTATATTCAGGGGTTTTTCATTTCTTATTGTTGTTGAATAAATACCATACAGTAGCAACATGAACCTGTGTTTCGGTCATTACACTACAGTAGCCTACCATTATGGACAAAGGATAGAATTACGTTAATCGTTGGAGATGTTATATAATGCGCCAAGAATAAACTGAAGTTTTTACTATAGACTTCCCTTAAACATGAGGTGTATGTTTGCACGATTTTTTAAAGTTTATTAACGATTGCTTTTTCCGTAAGTCGATTAAGCAAAGAAAGCTTTGCTTTCTGTCCGTGGGAGGAAATTACGTGTCATTACTGGTAAACCTCTTTTGATAATGATTTTGTTTATAAGTTAAATTGAAATTCTATAGGACTACACATGTGCTATATTACACATCAGTCGTATCCATACGACCATGGAGCTATAAACAGATAGCTCCATGATAAGACATATGTCACAGTTAAAAGCCGCGGCCGAGATATAATGTGCCTTAAACACTTACCATCCTTATAGGAGGGTCAATATATTGGTCGAATGAGCCCACCTATAATAGAACCATGAGAACCGTTGGGATGTGTCTACTGTGAACACCCTTTGCTTGAAATGAATTAAAATCCGGAAAGCTCTCACTTTTGCACTGGTGGCCTCCCAAAGCTGAAAAACGACTTGAAGCAAGTAATTGTGTTTACCGGTTGTTCTGATTTAAATCCGTGTCGAAATTTGAGCTTGAGGTTTCCACGAACATTATACGATATGTTAAGATACTTTTTGCTACCCTAGTAAGTCTTCATTTAATGCAATATCATGTATTCAAGATATTGAAGTGATTACTGAACCAGAAATAGGTACAGACTAGGCCTAAGTTTGGCATCTACTCAACTTAGGCCTAGCAAGTAGCAATGTAGCATAACTGTTATCGCCATTGGTACTATACTAATACTAGGCCTGCCTAGCTAACGTTAGCCTAGGCCTAAATGTAATCCTACAAATCGTATTGTGACAGTATTTGGATGAAACACTGGGCCACTTACGGGGCAGTATCACAAAATATGGTGCCATTCCGGGACCTTTTATGACACAATTTATGCAAAAAGAGCAGAAAGCGTCCAACTTCTCTTGAATGATCAAGTTAAATGAATACAATCCATATATGGTTGAATCCAAATATAACTGTAACACTAACATGTCCAATACAAAGGATGTACTTCTAGAAAGAATAATATGGCGATAGTTTTTCCTTCTTTACATTGGACACAAACAAATAACATTTGAGCAGATGTAATAAAGCTAACACAAGTTACCTTGAGGCTTGATGTTAATGATTTGGTAATGATTTGGACATGAAAAACACATTAGGAAACTTGCTAGCCTAGGCTACTTTATGTTTAGCTTTAATACTTGCTGTTGCCATGGTAAAATCTTGAAATTTCCGACAGTTCCTCATTAAAGGTCTTCATCATAATCGGCGCGTGGACTATAGTGTGCTTCATTTGTCTACTACAGCACAACAAGGTGTTGCAGCTCAAATTCAAAAGGGCATAGGTAAGGCCCAACTTGAAAACTTATATAAGCAGAAGATACCCAAAGTTAAGATATTCCTTTGTGGCACACTTCCAGAGCCTGTAAAATTAGCTACCACATTGCTATTGCTATTAATGTTATGTTAAACACATAACTTTGTATATGCTTTCTTCCATGCAAAAAGTTGTCCAACTCTCCATTGTTTTCATTTAAATTGTCAGACTTTTGATGCACAGTGCAGTACAACAGTGATACATAAATTCTTAGTTCTATGATACTTCAGTCTCCCAGTTATGCTTTACTCTGAATGTGTATATTTTCTTTTTTACATTAAAGCATCACTTTCCAATTCACAAGTTCCGAAGTTGCTTTGAATAGTTTACATCGATGATTAAATGTGGTGGACTTGATGGGTTTTAACTTGCTGTCACCATAAGTATGCTGACTAGATGGCAGACATGGGAGAACTTCATAGGGAAGCAGAGAAAGCAGGGTGAGTCAATTTTTTAAGTTGACATATATGGTGATACTTTATCTGTCATTGCAAAGTGAAATGTTATTCAAAAGTCGCAAAATTCTTTCACAAAATGCAAAGATGTACAGCAGTTTTGTAGGTTGAAGCTCTGTTTTTTGTTTCCAGAAATTAACAAATTTAATGGTGGCTGCATTTTTTGTTTTAATGCAACATTGTATAAAACAAAAAAAGTACTCCCAAATAACAGTAACAATAAACTAAACAGGGCAGGGCAGATACAGGGCAAATTTTTAGCAATTTTTAGTGGTGTCTCTTGGACAACCAGGTCTTATTTCTTGGTTGTCTGAACTCCGAACATCAAATTTGGTTGTCCGAAAACATATAGCAAAATTACAAAGAATGACCAATACAGTATGTACACTGTAGGAGAGATGTGAAGGTTTGATGAATAGAACACTAGCTTTGGGCCAGTAAAACTCACCTCTGTGTGGATCATAGGCTAGGCTTACCATAATTTTTTTTTCAGTATCTCCAATGTAATGGTGGGTGATACCAATTTATCATTTTACCCATATGGGGGTATTTAGTTACAATGTGAACAACTAATGGTTTGCCTGACAAGTTGACAACCTCCAAAGCTGATTTGGTCATCCGAACACAAATTTAGTTTTCTTCGGTGACCGTAAAAACTGCTCTTGTTTTTACTCAGACTTTTTACAGGTCCAACAACATCCTGTGAAGTTGAGCTTCAGGAGTTAATGAGACAGATTGACATCATGGTGAACAATAAGAAGAAGGAATGGGAGATAGAGTTGCAGGCAACGAGACTGAGGCTGCAGGCGAGTGAAAAGGAAGAGATGAATGTCAAAATGGAACTCAGAGACAAATCACAAGAGGTTTGTTCAGCCTGGCATTCTGTATATGTCTATAATAATGCCCTTCCGACAAAATTATATCAATAATCAAGGAATGAGTTTACAGAATAAATTTTGATATAGGCCCTGTCAGTAGCTGTTATGAACCATGCTTGACCACTTGGAGTTCCAGCAATTTACCCTTTGAATGAACCAGGGTCTGTCTGGACTATCTAATCTATCACACATGTTAAAAAGTGAGCTCCTTTCCAAAACATGTATACAATATTAATTAGGAAAGGTGAACTTTGATGGTCTAATTTAAGATGTTTTGCCACAAGTTACAAATTTGTCAAGGAAAAAGTGGCATTTGCATTAATAATTTATGTCCTGGTTGCTTGGGTGTTTATACAAGAGGTTAAAAGAATTCTTGTGTTAAGGAAGTAGTTGGAATTTCCTAACACAATGGATTAACTGACACAATAAGTTTATTCTCTACTGATAAGCTGATGTCATCAGATGTGTGAAAAATGAGCTTCCAGACTTTTCACATCCTATGAATACCTTGCAACAAACCCATAATTGATAAAAAGTGCTGATATATGCCCAGTTCTTCTATGTTCCAGGTCTTGAAATTTCCTGTTCAATACTACAATTAAAACTACTGTCATCCCTGAAATTGGTAATCTTTATCATTAAATATTGCTCAGTTAAGGATGCCAGTAAAATTAAGCTGTTTGTTGTAATGACAATGCGTTACACCTAAGTGAGTTTGTAATCTACTTCACAAAATAATGATAAAAATTCTACAGTGTTATGCAGTTTGCATAGAAGGGGAACATTCCTTGGTTTGGTTCCAAGTTTGAATTCCACTATGATGTAGGGATATAAACTATTGAAACAACTTTTCCAAAAGTGTCAATCTTTACAATTAGTAATTTCACACAGAAGTGCTAATCATTTTGACTGTAATATCTGGAATCAATATTTGTTGATATGACTCATTATATCTAAGGACTTATTAGGCTTTACCTGTCATATTTTGTTGTATGTGTTCAATGTGTTGTGAAGAAATGAATCATTCTAATCGTTTTTCACGTCCGTATAACCTGTAGAGTGAAATCTAAACTACTTTTCTCTCTAACTAATAAGGTTAACCAGCTGCATCATCAGTTAGAAGGAATGGAACGTGCTCAGAGGGAACTTGTCTCACAATATGAGGAGCAGGTTTCAAAGTTGAGGATGGAGGTATTTCTAATTTTGTCTTTATAAAGCAAGTTATTCACACCTTTATTTTACCACCTTATGCTCTATGGTGTTCTCTGAAAGAGCAAAGGAAGTTTTGGCTGAAATGAGATTCAAACCAGTGACCTCAGCAGCACAAATCCTGTGCTGTATCAAGTGAGATATCCAGCTCTTAGTTTATCCTACCCTGAGTCCCGACTGGCGCTCCATTAAAGTAACAGGTAAATAGTGGTCGCCAGTATTTCAGATTCACTTTGGTTTGTCTCCTTTATACAGACTTTTGAGTGATATCATAGGAACAAGATATCGTCAAAATTCATGGATATTCAAAGAGATTACTGTGTACACCCAGGTTTTCAAGTTGTCTTCTATATTCTCTATAGTTACTGATGATACAAAAGAACTATTCCAAACTTCAGAACCATCAGAGTAAAGAGAACCGCGCCGAACGCAAATCGAAAGACCACAGTACTGCAGAATTACGCAAGATACAATCTGAGTTAGTCAGCAAGGAACAACAGATCCAGGTTAGGAATGAAACAAGATTATTTTAAAAGTTGTAAAATATGAAATGGGTTATAAAAAATGCTTTGGAAGAAACAAAGAAAAGAACTTCAAAATTGTATATTTGCTTAAAGAGATTGTAAAGTAAAATTTGTGATTTTGACGTTTGTCTCGTAGGTAGTGTGCATTGCTGCATCTAACACTGTTTTGGAAATATACATTGCACAAAAAGCTCTTGTACCTAGGAACTAGCAAACATCCAAGTTGTTGTTTTTCTGTATTCTTCATAGATAATTGATGATGTCAAAATAATTGACTTCAATAAGAGGAATGATGACTAGATGAAAGTAGGCTCATATTCTTCATCACCATTGTCTTCTCTGTGGTGCAGTATGAAGCCTACACCCTGCCAATAATTAATCCAATGTAGAATCTAATACTGGTGTTGGTTAACACTGTTTATGTCATGCCAGACCTGAAATCAAACCCATCTTGTAATCTCTGTTGATCATTCAGGACCTTAGAATTTGCTGCAACAAGTTGGAAGAAGAAAAGAAATTTTGTGGTCAGGAAGTAGAAGCCACTGAGGGACAAAACAGAATCTTACAGGAGAAATGTGATGCACTGCAGGTAAAAGGCTTTTGCTCAACTTGGTTCCTTTAAATAGGTATGAGTTAAACACTTGAAATTTTTTATCGTAGTGAGCTTCTAAATCTTTTTTTCTGGATGACAATTCAGAACTATGCAGTTGTGGTAGTGTTTGACGTGTATGCGTGTTTTTGCATTTGTCACTGACTTCCAGGCCCGTTACAACAATAACTTGGGTATATCTAAACTTGAGTATATTAGTAACTTGGGTATATCTAATACTTGGGTATATCAATAACTTGGGTATATCTATAACTTGGGTATATCTAATACTTGGGTATATCAATAAGTTGGGTATATCTAATACAATCCATGAATAGGTTCCCATACACCATATACAGTAGGAGCTTTGGTAGAGATCAAGCGTCCCTCCATATCTGACTTTTTTGCTTCTTTTATGCACAAATTCCCTGTCTGTCTCTTAAATTAACAGAAAGTATGCAAAATGAAGGATAAAGTCTACTTTGAGTATTCCTCATTGTGACTTGTTTCACCTTTAGTTGGAATGACTGGCAAAGAGTCTTAGCTACATGATACACTACCAGGGTACTTCTGAATAAACATGCAGCTATTGCACTTAGCCCCTTCCCCAGGCAAAGCAATAGGGAACTGCTTTATATTATAGAACACCAGCATCTGTGTTTTCACTTAACAATTTTGATGCCCCATTGTGAGTGTAAAAGCCTAATTAGTCTGTAGTAGATAATAGTCATTGAAGGTCAGCAGAAGGCACAATGTGAATTGTATAATTAAATAAGACATTTTGATCAGATTGGGGGTACTGGTGGTTGTATTATTGTAGATCTTTTGTCCCCCTCAGAGGTGCAATCAGAGGTCTTCTATCTCTCTAACAGAAGTGAAACCTTCTTTCCAAATGGTAGCTTCATTAAAATGTGTCAGAAAATAATTACGCAGATGAAATGTCCTCAGAATTGATGATCCATATGGCATTGAAAGTCATACTGCAAGTGGTAAAGAGATAACGTATTCTTTTTAAGGCAGTTACAGTCTGATTTTAGTCATGTGTGATTTTCATCCATTTTCCAATTTACTTTAGCACCAGTGTACGAACTACCAGGAGCAATTGGGGAAGAGGAGACAAATGCTGGAACAGACAGACCTCAACTTCAGATCAAGACTGGCACATTTAGAGGGCCAACTTCAGAGGGCACAAGACACCTTGGACAGCAAGAGTGCTACCATTCAGCGGATGGAGGACCTTCTGGAAGAGGCAAATAAGAAGAACAAAACCACGGAGAAGGAGAGGCAGTCGTTAGAAGGAGGCCTCGTAGCGGCAGAGGCGCAGATAAATGTACGAAGCACAACTTAATACAATATGTGTGTGTGTGTCTGTTAGGTTTGATTTACATCTAGGTGATGGATGTAACGTGCATTCTTTTGATTTTGCAAGAATAAAGTGTCAGTTATAATCCGGTCATGGTGATGAATGTTAGTCTTTTAGATTGAACCGAAATATATCCGAGAGCATCTTCATTACTTAGACTACTAGGGAGGAGAAAGGGAGGCAAGTGTCTGTAGATTCTTGAAATTATTGCTGACATTGCTCTGGAGAAGGACAGAGGGGTAGGGAGGGGGTGGAGAGAGGGGGTTTGGGCCTTACCAGTTAGTTGTAAGACTATGGATCTCTGCGACTACCAAACAGCTAAGTCACGATGGTCAGGTCAAGTCCAGTAGTGTCCAATCATGATAGTGTTTGACAGGCTTGAGCTGTAAGATGATTTAGAATCTTAGCTACAAATTCACATATCTGAAGGCTACTTGATAGGAAACTAGAAGTGATTGGCTTTGTTTTACCTTTTATGTATGGTTGATGTTTATAATCTAGACCAATCAGATGCCTGGGAAACCCTTCAACTCATTTTAAAAGTAACCAAATAATTATGTCATTTTCATCATTCCAGGCATTGAGGAAAGAGGCGGCGGGTTACCGACAAGAAGCAGAGAATCGAGATCATTCGCTGACCGTCGCTCAGGAGGAAGTCGTAAGACTCCGTCAAACTGCATCAAAACTCAAGAACAGTCTCATGGATAAGGAACAACTTATCAGGTTGGTTGCATTAGTAGTAGGCTTTAGAACAAACTTGAATGAATATCATGTTACCAGAGAGAAACGATTGAGGGATAAAGTGTTGGAGAGCTGGAACTGACCATGACAGAACGAAACTGTAGCCGGGGATGTCGGACAGCATAAAATGCAGAGTATTGTAACAGTGAGGTCGTACTTAGTATCAGCTCTTTGAGTAACATTCATTAGTTCTTTTGTTTGTTTTCATTTTGTTTATTTATCATACTTTGAAGAAGTGTTGCTAAATTACCTTGTTTGTATTGTAAGACTACCCTAAGTGCTCAAAGTAAGACCTAAAGTTGAGTTGTCGTATCATTCTTTAAGCTAGTGATTGCTTTTGCAGTCAACATGCTGGTTGACATAATTCAGGAGACTAGCCATCGTGTTACTGAAAACAAATTAAGAATAAGTTGTGTATTAGGTCAGGTGGCTTTAAGACTCCCGATGACAGGGAAGCATTACATACAGTAGGTCGGCATTCTGATGGTCTTCCATAGTTAAGAAGAAAAGCAAATTATAATAGGTTTAATTGATGTTGTTATTGTGTTGATTGTCTGTGTGATTATTATTAATATTCTTTATTGTAATCCAGGAGCTTGGAGGAGAGGGGCAGTCAGAAACAGCAGAGAATCAACGATGCACAGAGGAAAAGAGTAGCAGAACTGGAGACAGAGATTGAAAGGTTCTCACAGAGTGAGAAAAGGTGGAAGGAGGAAATGGACATACTAGAAAACAGGTGAGTAATTAAAATTCATGAAAGTATTGAAGTATTCCCTCATAGATTTCTGTGGTGAGTATGCTGTAATTAATTCTCTGATGATTGTCAATAAGGTACCTTGGAGTTATAGCTTAACCTCGGTGACTATGCTGTTGTTAATTCAATCATCAATCCATTTTGAGACCAGATTTTGGGATCAGATAACTTAACATTATGCTCAAAAACATGCATTCTTGTAATATATATATGAAAAAATAAATCTACGTTGGCTTTAGACTAGTATTGACACCTAACCGTATATCCTTCGTCACCAGGCTGGAAGATGCAACTGTTAAGAATTCAAGATTACTCTTGGAGCTTTCTAAGAGAGAGGAAGACCTAAGGAAGATGGATGGTAGGAATGAACTCCACGAAACACACAAGATCCAGGAGGTAAGTTCCTAAAGATATCTGCTGCATGTCAAGGCATCAACAGTTTATGTTAGGTTTACAGTTTGCTCTAGGCCAAGGCCCTCTCACACAACTTTACAACTTAACCCTGGTCATTGGTAACTTGTCACACCTACACACCAAAGTGTGCACAATTCAAACAATCTCTCCTGGGGCACCACAGTGCACCACAGCCACGTGTCCCCCCAGGGGACTTCCCAAAGGGTGCAGCCACAAACCGGCGCATACAACTATATTTACAAGTCACCTCAAGTCCCCATTTATACACCTGGGTGAAGAGAGGCAATGGAGATAAAGCGCCTTGCCCAAGGACACAACGCAATGATCTGGCCAGGGCTCAACCTGTAATCCTTAGATCACAAGTCCACTGCCTTAACCACTTGACCACAACGCCCGCCTCAAGATATCTTCTGCATGTCACGGCATCAACAGTATGTCTTTGATACAATTCTGTTGGAATTAGACTATTTAGAAGCCATAACTTGGAAAGTATTACGTTGGCAGGCTGATAGCTCACGATTGTCAGTGTGATTGGGAAGATCACTGTCAGATTTCTAGATTTATACCGACACGGTAGTGAAGTATAACAATCCTGTTGTTCCAATCAGTTCTGGTGGCACAGAATTTCAAGTAATACAATGGTTAGATAGGAGGAGACTACAGTTGGAACTATTTTTTTCTATACTGTAGTATCATGTCCCGCTTCAGAGCATTCGTATTGTCAGTACGAGCAGTATGAATATCATGTTTCTATAAGATCAACGTTAGGGACTGTTTGTATTGTCAATACCAGTGCTTTGAGAGCATGATATTGAAGTACAGTTTAGAGAGGTTTTAGCATTTGTCCCAACTGGGTGTCATCTCTTTCTGTTTCATGAATATTCACATCCCAGATATTCAGATCATGGCAGTCCCACAGCTGTATTAAGTTTCAATGATACATGTGACACAAACATTTAACCATACACAGTTTGCAACTTCAGGGTACTTGAGACTTCTTGAATGTTGCTTTAGCTTTGTTTTAGTTGCCTTTCTCATGACTCTACATACCTTTCTTCATGAATATTCAGGAGTGATGTATGGCTAGTATAGCAACCAGTTGGGACAATATTCTAATGCTAATACCACCATACTGTTCTCTCTTATGCTTCAAAGCAATCATACTGACAGTAAAATCAGTTTGGATCTTGCTTCTTACAGAAGCGGAATATTCATACTGCTCATACCGTTTGTACAAGGACTGAAATGATTTATAAGACAAAACTGTCCCAACTGGGTGTGGCCAGATGTTTGCATTGTAATAAGTTAGGTTTCCAATAAAGTGATAATTTCACCAGCAGACAGTGCTACACCTACCTACTAATAATAATGAGAAATAATAAGTAAGATCTCATTTCTATAATATTTGTAGTAATACTATATGTAATATATATTTTTTTCATATTCATTAGATACAACAGCATCATGAGAAGGTGACCCAGGAGATGGAGAGAAGGATAAATCAGATGACCTCTGACCTCCAAGAGAAGAATCAAACACTAGCTTGTCTGAGTAAGAAACTTTCCAGTCAGGAGAAGATGCTCCAAAGTGAATTACACCAGAAAGGAATTCTGGAGAAAGACATTGCAGTAAGGTTGAAACAATTTCAGTGTATTTAGGGAACCATATGGATTAAATTATAAAAAGTTTCTCTTGAAAATTATTCTTTTTCACTGTTTCTTTCTGGGTTGTATCAAGTCAAAGTGGGGTCTGATCTGGATAACTTGGTTGTTGGAGTACAGAGACTTGCATTTCAAAAGTCTTGTTTGACCTTTTCTGATATTTTATTTGCTCTTGTCAAATTTGGATGAAATTTAACTTGAGAGGACATATATATATACCTCTTATCAGTCACTAGCTGCAGTGCTAGACATGATAAACTGTGGGTGAATAACTATTGCTTTTAAAACTCTGTAATGAGATTTCTAATGAAGTAAGGAAAACACAACTCGTGCACAATTCTGTCTTATTGCTAAATACTCGTCCTATTGACTACTTCTCATACCTTTTTGTTTTCCATTACAGCAAATTGCTTCTCTTCGTATTTTCTTTTGCCTCTCTTTTCTTTAAAGGTCGGCAGCTCCAACAAACAACATGTTTTTTTGATAGTGTCATATGTATATGTGCATGTACGTAATATGTAGAGATGTTTGTTTATGAAATAATATACATGAGTATGTATTTATAGACATGAATATATATATATATATATATGTAAAAACTTAAAGTAACTAATACTTAGTTATAAATATACATGAATATGTATTTATAGACATGAATATGTATATATATGTAAAAACTAAAAGTAACTAATAATTAGTTATAAATAACAGTATATGGTACACAGAGATCAAGATCAACATGATTTTTTTTTTAGGGTCATATATACATGTGCATGTATGTAGTATGTAGAGATGTTTGTTTATGAAATAATAGACATGAATATGTATTTATAGACATGAATATGTATATATATGTGAAAACTAAAAGTAACTAATAATAAGTTATAAATAACAGTATATGGTACACAGAGATCAAGATCACATGATTTTTTTTAGTGTCATATATACATGTGCATGTACGTAGTATGTAGAGATGTTTGTTTATGAAATAATAGACATGAATATGTATTTATAGACATGAATATGTATATATACGTAAAATCTAAAAGTAACTAATAATTAGTTATAAATAACAATATATGGTACACAGAGATCTAGATCTGTAGATGAGTTAACAGTAATAGCAGTTTGTCTATCAAATGACAAAAGGCTACTATGACATAGTTGTAAATATTTGAGCACATTTTAATTCTCATCTTTATTTGTCTCTATAGCTAGCAGATATGCAGTTGAAAACAATTGAAGAAAGGAACAGATCATTGCGAGATGACAGGAGGGAATCACTTCAGTTGAAACAATTGGAAAAAAATCTGAGAGAATTACAGAAACTCTATGAAGAAAGTAAAACACAAAACAACACATTGGAGGTAAGGAAATACTTTTTAACAGAGTTGGAACCGATAGAATAGATGTTGAGTATGTATTCCAAACAGCGATGGTGAGTTGAACCCCTTCTTAGATAAATCATTGACAAGCATGGCATGTTTCATATACATAACAGGTGAACTATTACTGTGGAAGAAGGAATCCTATTCAAAATTTGAAATTGTGAGTTTGTTTTAAGGAACACAAGAGACATTTATGTGGGTCTTCTTTCATTCATCCAGTGTAAACACCGTGCTGACAATTTCTGCAGTCTCCTCACAGGGTATCTTGTACTTTCTTTCAATATTTCAGTACGAAAATACCAACTTGCGCAGCCAGCTCGTGGACATCACAGAGCGTTTTGCCAGATTTCCCAACACCCAAGACCAGAATGCCTCACCATCATCTGAACAGAGTAGGGCATCTTTGCATAAAAATAGAGACTCATCTCACCAGAGCAGGGACCCCCACGGCAGGGACCCCCAGAGCAGGGACCCTCAGAGCAGGGACTCCCAGAGCAGGGACCCCCAGCACCAAAGCAGAGACTCTTCCACCTCTAATCCCACATCTCCATGGGTATCAAAGTCACCGAGCGGTAGTCAGCTCTCAGAACAAATTCCAGGACAAGGGTCCAAAGAGCAGTCGATGACAGAGGGCAGCATTAGAAGTAGTTCCAGTGCTGCTACTATTGCCATTCCAAAGGAACCACAAGAAGAAAGAAGGTCGCCTCGTCTTACAAGTGAAAGGAGGGACGGTTCAGATGGCTTTTCTGGTATCGGCATTGCGATGTTACTGGACCCAATGGAGAATGAGGTTAGTTTGTCGTATCTCTGAACTCGGCATGTGAGTTCCAACTCCAGTGAAGATTGCATTGAACCTTTGACTGAATGCTATAATTACTGCAGACAGTTTAGGATGATACAAGGAAAAGTTGATATTCCAGCCATTTTGCCTTTCAGTGTGATGTAAAGTGTAAAACATCGGTCCTCAAGACGCTTATAGGTTCCATTAGGTAATGTCTGTATGGCTGGAAGTACAGGAAATGTTATTTCTTGATTTTAGCTGAAGTAATGTTCCCATCCCAGATGATCATGTTGCATTTCTCATTGAGGATTGACACCAGACACAGAAGATGTAACAGACACCATTAAGTTTGATCAAAAGTGACTTTTATTTATTTACATTCTTTCAATACCTCTTTCATCTTAGCAATTATCATCAAATCAATTATTATCAAATACATTGGTGCTTCTTCAGTTGGATTTAACCAACAAGTCTAAGAGACATTGTCTTGTGAGTACATGTGAGGATAGATAATGCATTTTGCATTGGTTAATTTTCATACATTTGTATACCTTGCCTTAAGAGTTTACAATATTGTACTTGACATTTTATATTTAGGTAGACTACTGACTGCAGTCCAACCTAACATATATATTATACAATAACTGATTACCCTAAACTTTGAAGTGGGTTTATGCAATAATTTGTCATCATTTCACACACTTTTTCACCTTGGCTGTTGTACATATTGGTCATGGTTGCGAAGGTGGTGGCATGGCTTTAATTGCCCATCGCCTGGCTAACTGCAGTCAGTAGAATTCCAGACTGTCACATCGCTGGCAAAATATCCAGTGTTCAATGCTCCTGCTATTTTTCTCTAAGGATGGACATTACCTCCTTTAGAATAAAGGTTTTCTTTTGCAGTCGATATTATCTGCAACAATTTATATCTGTCTGATTAGAAGCAAGTCTATGAAACTGTTTTCTTGTTGCATTCACAGAGGCCTAACTCAAGACAGTCCATCACTGCTAGTTTTATGGCAGAGGATAAAAGGAGAGCGGCCCGGCTGGAGAACCTCCTTGACGGTCATATTCAGGATCTACAAAGGAAAGCAGATGAGACCATTAAGAGACATTTAGGGAAGTGATCCAAAATTTCATAATACTTGATGAAAATGACCTGAAATCTTACAGTTATCAATGAACTTCAATTTCTGATTACCACTTTTCTTGTACGTAGTAGTTGTAACATATTTGTACAGTTTGTATACAAAAAAGAGTCTATTTTTATTTATAAAACTACTAATCGCTATTTGTACAATCTGAATACAATGTAAATTGTTTTTAAATAAATTTTCATGTGATTTAAACCTTGCTTTTTCAAGTTTGTCTGTGTTTGGTTTTATTTTTTTGTGGTTGTTTGAAATACTATATTCATAACAGCCCAGTCACTAAAAGCAGACATGTATGGAACACTACGAGGACAGCAGGTGCTGTCGTTAATGTATAACAAGCAATGATGATGTATGCTGTAGATTGACAAAAACAATATTAGATCTACTGCACAAATGATGCAGTAGCTAAACTACAAACTACCTGATGTCAACGAGACATTGAACAAAGTATGTAATGATTAGTTGTACTCCAAGAATTAAAAAATAATGTTGTATGGCAACAATACTGTTTGTCTTTTAGTGGTTTCTCATGTAGTGAAGCTGGTACGTACGTGTATGTTGTGAGTGGGAGTGTAAGTAGGTGACATGCTGGTTTGTAAAAATATTATCTCAAGATGGCTAACTACTGTTAGATTTAGTAGAAACTGAACATCATGTTGTTGAGGCACAGTTGAGGCTGCTTTACAGTAACATCCAGACTAAGCTCAGGTATGTGTTGACAGAAATCCTAGTTGAAAAGCTCAGTTCAGTTAACAATTGACAGGAAACCAATATGACCTAGTTGAGAGGAGTCTCAGTTGAGAACCTAGTTGGGCCCAGTTGAGAGTGAGTCCAACACACACATTGACCACATCTTTGTAAATGTTTCTGGGGCAGTATTTGATATCACTCAGATAGTCTGAGATGACCTTTGACCATTTTACAAATGAATCCTTTTTGTGGCCCATTTACTGATGATCTCCATGGCCAACTAAAATCACAATAACACAAACACTGTCTGAGTAGTAGGCTTTGACATGAATTTCACATTTTGACCTCATGTGACTTCAGCTGACCTTTGACATCAAAAGTAAGAACAACTTTTATGACCAATCACTAACTGTACACTGTGACCAAGTTTGATAAAAATCAAACATTAACTCAAGGAGGAGTAGGCTTATGCATGATTTCACTGTTTGACCTCTCTGACCCCAAATGACGTTTGACCTACTTTTTGCTAGCATGATTATCAACCTGTTGATATGCATCATTACCTCACCAAGTTTGACAAGAAACGATCAAACAGCATGTGCACGGTGGCCTTTCAACAAAGGATTGCCACGACAAAAGCTCAACTAGTTGAGCTAGAAATGTAATTATTGCACGTTATATTCTCACAATCTTGTAGACACTAATGCAAGCACCACTTTTCCTTTGGACATACTGAAGCCAACAGGATTGATCAGCAAGAACCGTCTTAGATCTTTTACATCGTTTTCATCAGCTGCGGCTGTTTGGCATTCCAAACACATTACTCCTATTACTACCATTCCCATCATCACCACTCATACCAGTGTAACAAAATGAAAACGGGAACAATTTCCCTCTTTGATCATTCACCTTCGTATCGCGTACCTGATGTACTGGATACCTTGGCTGTTTCCCTTCATGATGTAGGTTCCAACTGCTTCATTAGTCTTTCTCTCTCTGCCACCAACCTCTCAATAATGTCCTCGTTTCTGTTTAGTCTCTGCTCCAAGGCTTGTAAGAGAGATCCACTCATCACTTCCAATAGATGACATATTGCCTTTGTATACACTACAAAATGATCAACAATACAAAAGTCAGTAATTATTTTAGAAAGGTGTCCACCGCGGGTGCAACTCTCATTCAACCTGCAGCTGCAGTGGATTCCCCACAATCTTGCTGGCTTTTATGACCTAAGCCTTGACCATCTCAATGGCCTGCCCATGCAAGTAATTCATACCCAGATTTTGGCCTTTTTTTCTAGCCCTTTTTGTCAAACTAAAGCTTCTCTCTGACCCTTAGAGGAAATTAATTTTGAAACCTTGTTGGCCTTCTAGAATATCTGAGGGCATCCCCAATGACCAGAACTACCATACTTTACACACTGGTCATCTCGATTAGTTTAATTCCAATCAGGATAATAGAAATTACCTGCACCGTTGTGAATGTTATTGAGCAAGTCTCCGTTCCCTGCTCGGATTGCGTTCTCGTATGCCTCCTGCTCCTCTTGTGATAAAATCTTGGGCAGCTGCACCAAGGCATCCATGCAAGATGGGCTGATGGAATCGCATTGCATAACTTCCAGGGGTATCTCTACCCTTTCATACCTGTAATAACAAGAGAAATGCTATGATGCTCTTAAAGGATCATTCTATGATCAATAACACATGGTTTAGGGTGAACAACTGCAGATTGCTAAGATCTAACTCCATTTGGGAGCTAAAGCATCCTTTTGGTGTTCCTTATCATGTATACAACGGAATGTTTTAGTTTTGGAGAAAGCAAGCATAAGTACTATGCAAGTGGCCAATCTTGCAGCTTTCTAGATTTCTGTAGCCTATTACACAGGGATGTGAGAGCAAACTGATGTCTTTCCTCTGACTGCTTCACGATGTATTGTGCAGAAGTGACTCCTTTTGGTACAGGCTTGAGAGGGTACTATACTTGTGAGGGCGTTTTTGTCAAGTGGTTAAGGCAGTGGACTTGTGATCTAAGGATTACAGGTTCGAGCCCTGGCCAGATCATTGCGTTGTGTCCTTGGGCAAGGCGCTTTAAGGGGTGGGTGTATAAATGGGGACTTGCGAGGTAACTTGAAAATATAGTTGCGTGCGCCGGTTTGTAGCTGCACCCCATGGGAAGTCCCCCGGGGGACACGTGGTTGTGGTGCACTGTGGTGCCCCAGGAGAGATTGATTGAATTGTGCACACTTTGGTGTGTAGGTGTGACAAGTTAGCAATGACCAGGGTTAAGTTGTAAAGTCGTGTGAGAGGGCCTTGGCCCTGAACAAGACTATTAACCTAAATAATAATAATATTATACTTGTCTGTAACAATCGGCCATTGACGGCATAATGTATCCACTATCGCATACCAAAATGCTATACAAAATGGTCCAGTGGCTATACCAGTGTGAAAGTGTATAGCAGTTGTCTACACAGGATCTATTTCATTCAATGAGAGAAAATAAGAGCCTTAAAAAATGCTACACAATATTTGAACACTAAATTATTGCCCGATTGAGCATTGGCAGTTTTCACTATTCATTTAATTTATCCTTTTACTGTGATAGCCTACACTAATGAAACGACTAGATTAGCCAATGGACAAGTCAGCATAGCTTATCTCTGTCTTGTGCAAAGAATCAAAATGGCGGATGTGTTACTTACATTGGAGCCTCCCCTTCAGGACTCTGGTTAATGGACTGGAAACAAGTCACCTGTATTTGGCCCTGCCGGCTCGCCTTGTCTTCGTTAAAACACGAAAATATCAAACCGACAAAACATTCGTCTAGGAGTTGGTAGGAGGATTGAGTCTGTACGTCTATTGTAAGAAAGACAAAAATCACTTCAACGAGCTGCTTCTAGGAACCACATTCCACAACCATGTTCATTTTCTCGCAAGATTCACATAAACCAATCTTTAAGAGAACCGGACCACTATGAACATTACACAAAGTTTTTTATAATACAACAATACTTGCAATGAACTGGTTAGAATTCTTACAAGATATTAAACAAAGGTATTGCTAATTACTTATAGGCAAGGTAGACTGTGCTAGGTACATCCACTTTTTAAGTGGGGTTTAAGCGAAGTGTCTCCGTTAATGGAACCTCGTTTTGATACATAAAAGAGTCTCTCAACAAGTTAAATATCTCTTGTAACATTCACTTCATAACAAACAAAGTAAATAAGAGAAATTACATTGTAGACAGAACCTGCTGCTTCAATCACATATGCTGAAAACTGAAAGATTTACAGCTTCTCAGAAATGTCAGTTTCTATTTAGAAGTTATACTTGAAATTTAAAAAAAAAAGTAAAGGCAGTGGTAGGGTTTATAAACACTAAACAGATGACAATCCTTGTTTACTGTACCTATCCTCAAATGCAATAAAGTGATTTTAATTATATTTTACAGCTGCAGCCTAAGAAGTATGTTACACCACAACCACAGAGATAAATGGAAGAGAAGAAACACTTTGGGTATGTTTTTTGATTTGTTAGAAACAAACTCTTCTTAATTGACAGACCCAATGGCTTCCTACATGTTGCAGACACAAGTGACTTCTACTCTGCATCAATGCTAACCTATCATTGCGACTCTTCTGTATAAGTATTTAAATGGATAATAATGGCAAAAAACTTTGCCATTAGTTTTGACATTTGGTTTAACAACTTGTCAACTTCGCATGTTGTTACCTTGGAAACGGTAAAAAGGAATTGAATGTCAATTTCACCAGGATGCTACAAATAAATTCCTCTTTGATTATATGTCTATAATTCAATTTCAACACAAGGACTTTTTTCTTTAAATGCTGAACCAGCCTCTGTACCTATTATACCTCTCTGGTTTATTGTACTTACCTACATGTGATGGCCAAACTGTAATGTGTGGATGAGAATGGTACCAACCGACAACTCTAAGTGGTCTCTTCAACAGTGCAGCTAATCTGTGAAATACTCAAGTTAAAGAATTTATGGGGATTTTTTGGCTATTTTTTTATTGGCTCCCTAGGAAAAAAGAAAAAGAAAAAAAAAGTGTCTATTCTACCAAACCATATTATTATCCCCCGTAGGACCTCTTGCGAGGTCGAACAGGGGTAAACTCCTTTTTGTTGTTGTTGGCTATTGGTGTAGATTCAGCAATTTGGATAACTTGGTATCTTCTATATCCATTTCTGATTTATTACTCTTGTGAACATTAAAACCTAGCATTGCAAATGCATTTAAATAGCCTCTGTGACATGTAACTTGACAGAGTTAAATGAATCATGAGCATATAACCTGATGTAAACCATCAGCCAATTTGGGACAATTATCCAGTGCTTTAGCTTATACTCCTCCTCCATATCATTCCATTCTACAAATTGTTACCAAAAATGTACATTTATGTCCACAAACATTCTTATGATGCAAACATTAGCTTTGTGTTAAAAGTAAATTAAAAAATGTTTCATGACTTCTACTTTAAATGTGAAATTTGAAAAGTTGCCTACCATAGTAAAATTAATGAAACTAGTTGTATCTTTGTTACTGAATTTGACTATGAATGGATTTGAAAAAAAGGCATCAAAATCAATTCAAAATGCTGCTTCATCCTTGATTAATTTCCCTGAAAAGAATTATTAATACTCTAGTGTTAGCGTACAGTATGGCATTATATGATTATTAATTATATTATTAGTACTTCATTATATTATATACTCTGTATGGCATAAAGTTTAATTTCAGAGACATTTATGAAAGGATATTTCTCCTTCAGAAGCTGCAAATGATAGTTGCTCAGGTGATATTTCTACCCTGTCCTTCCTTTTATCTGATCTCCGCAGAATAATAACAGAAACAATATGAACAACTTTATCCGTGTCTATCTGTTCAAAGGAGAAATGGAAAAGGGAATTTTCTAAGTGGAATGAGAAACTTTTGAAGTATTACACTGAATTAGAATTTAGAAAGTAAGTTTACTTTTTAGAATTTCACTTAAATGATTAAGAAATCTACCAATGTCATATAATCTGCTATTACATAAAGCCTTTACTATTTACACCATGAACTACAGTACCAGAAGTTACAAATTACAGACAGAAACCTGTTCTTGAATTCAAAGAAAATATCTCGCCACAAATGTATACATGAAAATACAGTCTAAACAGTGAGGATTAAGCTGCAAAAGTGTAAAACCTGGAGATATAAAAGAAAAGTGTCTAGAGATTGGTGCCTGAAACCTGGAGATTTTACAGAAACAAAAACTCTATCATTTTAACACAAAAAATTTCCCCGGAGATAAGTTTACTCTTTCAGACGTACCGAGGTGAGTGTTTTGCATGTGAGATTTGGAAATGCCACAGAGAGCCGGATATATAACGCGTGATAAAACTGTGGGAGTTGGCAGGTATGCCAATATGATATCCTATATAAATTATAATTTATCAATATTGTTATCTTATCCATGTCAAACTGGATTTGTGTAGTAAACCCAGTCTTGTCATCAGCTCAGTGTATATTGGCTCCACAGGGTCACTAACATCACCACTGATCATTGGAATGCTTGCCCTATCCGCTCCCATAAGCCATGATACCAAAACTGTGTTCACGCCCCTTATTCATCTGCAAAATCTTCCTACTTGGGCCTTACTATAGCCAAGGCCTACCCAGACCTAGCCAACCTAATTAGACACTGTAATATCTGTATTATGGCTAAAGTACTACAACTGACCTCTCCAATACAAAGACCCATGACTTCTTCTCGTTCTGTTGACAAAGCGTGGGTCAGGCAAACCATGTAGGCATCAGCTGTTAAATTTACTCTTGTTGCCGCCATTGTCCTCAACACTTGGTCGTCGCTGTGCTGGCTGACTAAGGCCTAAAATAATATTTTTATTTTGAATGATTTTAAGCATCAGCAGTCTCTGAAGTACACGTGGGAGACCACTGTTTATAGTAGCCTTACAATCGTAGGCTATTTATAATTTCAATATTGCTAATGCATTTGCACACACCCAGGTTATATTATTCCACTTGGCTAGGCTGGTATGAAATACTAGAGCTGTATGTGAATGCTAACGTAGCCTAGTAATATTGAATTGAGTTAACTTAGCCTAAACTCAGTTACAATTGACAAATGTTCTATTAATTTGGTTCTTTTCTGAAAACAGAGTTCTGAGAGCTACCAAAGTTTCCATGAAAATGAAAGAATCGTCGCATTTGAATAGGTAGCAAAACAACTTATTTTGCTCGTCGATGCTACTGTAATTCCGACAATGTTGTTACTTCCCTACCTGGCTTGTCAATATCAACATCCGTCTTACGTTAAACATAGCAAATACTTGACTCCAAGACTGGTCACCTAACAATAATAACTTTATTTTTTTCGGGTCAATTCATCTCTGCCCAGTGATCCTGTTCGTGTTTAACTGCAATTTTACACTAGTATCATTATCAAAATAATATTAACTTGTAAAATTAGTTGCCAAAGAGACGTTTGTTGTGAGAAGGACGCTCGTATTTTGCCTCATCAAAATCGTCGTCTGTGGCGCGAAATTTGAAGTTACGCTGCATGGTTGCGGGCCTTATTATACGAAGCCTAGCCTATAGGGCCTAGGCTATGTTACGTACTGTAGTCTACACTGTATTCATATGGGTGTTATAATAAGTAACATTAGACACATATGACTGACCCAGCCTATGGTTAAGGTACATCCTATACTGTGAGCCAAAAGAGTGGAAAATAGCAGCCATGGCAAGAAAGGGAAAGTCACAGTCAAAGCCTCACATTCAAGAACAGTGTGGAGTTTGGCTGAGTGCTAAAGGACGTAGCAAATTACAGGTAAGACCGGAAAGAAAAAACGGGGAAAAAAAATCAGATTAAAATAGTAGTTTGTATCAGTACAACATTACAAGATAACCACAATAACAGGTGCTTAGTCAGGAAGTTAAATAACATACCATATTCCTTAGCCTAGTTAATCTGCCTCTGGTTATGATTGTATTAAAGACTAGATCTTATAAATATGCATGAAACTGAAAATGTCATTTGAAATCCAGTCCTACTGTTTAAAGCAATTGCTGACTGCAAAGACTTACAAATTTCTATTACTTTTATCATGTGTTGAACAGGAAGGGAGCACTGATCAAAGGATTCTACCATGCTATGGTTTGAAACCTAAAAGGTCTCGGACAGTACTTGGTGAGACGTCTGCGACGCTTCCAAACCCTCGGATTGGGGGAAAACAAAGTACTCTGAGCATGTTCTTCAAGCCAACACCCATTCTTTGCAAAGGTACTGTAAGAAACAATGATTTGGCCATGCATCATTCAGCATGCAGAACTGCTATTTATCATTTAAAGGTAGTGTGTATAGGCCCCAAATTATAGCACGCTAAATTGCTAGAAGTTTTCTATAAGTACTTTCCTGGAGGTCTTCACTCTCCAAATTGTTCTCAGACATTTTTAAGGAACACAAAAGATGACTGAATGTCGGAGTCCCCATGAGGAAAAGTTCCTCAAAGGTTGTAATAAACCAGTTTAAGAATTTTGACCAAAGGTGACCATATTTGAATATCTAGCATACCTATAACCACAGTGATGATTGATCCTCATAGCAGATT
Organism: Apostichopus japonicus; assembly: GCF_037975245.1. Lineage (NCBI taxonomy): Eukaryota > Metazoa > Echinodermata > Holothuroidea > Aspidochirotida > Stichopodidae > Apostichopus > Apostichopus japonicus. Next base: position 4,896,366 of record NC_092570.1, read on the forward strand.
TCTTACTTATCTAGTTATATCTCTACGCAAATAGAATTAATCTGTCCTTTACTATGTGTAACGTACGATTACTTTAGTACTCAAAGTTTATAGCAGTTTTGAAGGCTCTGAGTGTTCCTTTACAATATACTGTGGTTTCTGTGTAAAAATATATCTATACACCTTTGCACTTGTATAACAGTTTGCCCATTTTGCATAGCATATTTGCCATGCGATACCGGGTAAATTATTCCCTGACTTGTGTATTTCATTTGCAATGGAAGTTTGTAGATTGGCGGATATCTCACAAATCTACTGAAGATTCTAGTAGGATTTTATGCCCTGTAACTGCTATACTTTTATATGCAAAAGTACTTAATGTCAGCATTGATGTCGAGCCTGTTTTAAGCAGACAATGCTGCTATTGGATTGCAAGGCAGATTAAAGTGGTGGGGGAAGGACTGTTCTCATATATATACTATCATTGTCATGCAAACACTTAGCATTTTTGTTTGCTTAATGTTGTTTCCTAACCTAAAAGAACCTACTTTTATATGTATTAAACACAATCAATTGCATGTTGTCTTCCTTTTCTGTCTATGCGTTATACAGATGAAGATACAGTTAAAAAGACAACAGGGAAGCATGATACACATTTGGACATTCAAAACTTAGTCACAACCAGGAATCACTCAGTTTCAGAAGATGTCACAAACTCAGCAAGAGTAAAACTACTGCACCAGACACAGGGAGCAGATAAAGAAAACGAATTTCACTCAGATGAAGAGGATTTTGAAAATGGAAATCTAGTTTCGTCAAAAGAGAAGAACACGCTTTCGTCTGTACCAAAAATTGATTCTAAACAGTTGTCAGATGAAAATTGCGGTATGATTTTGTCTGATTATGTAGGGTGCAGTGAGCAAGACTGTAAACAATGGCAAAATTTTAATGCCCACAACTCGTTTGAAGGAAAAGCTCACATTAAACATGAACACATATCTCATAACGCTAGAGGTAAAAGGAAAGGTTGTTTTGATGAATCTCCATCCAGTAAACAACCTCGATTTCAAGATGATGATGGCGATGATGACAAACTATCAAGGCATCCCAAATATTTTGAGAATTGTTCTTTGTCAGAGAACTATCAGACAATATCATCACAAACGAACTCCACAGATGATCTGTCTGTGTCTGAAAACCTTGTTTGCATCAAGAAGAATCCACAAAGCAGTCTTACCAGAGATCCGCTTGGCGAGTGCAACTTTATGCGCGATAATTCTAGTTGTATATCAGCAACAGGTGGGATGACAAGTGAACTAAACACCAACATTGACAGTGTTTTGGACTTTTATCCAAATCAAAAGCAAGAGAAAGGAAATTCAGAAAATGTATTTAACTCAGTCATTTGTACTGAACTCACTGAGGAGAACTCTTTCACTCCAAGTATTTTAAAAGACAGTAGCTTAGATTACTCTTTTAGTCTGGAGGAACCACTTCAAAGGCCTTTAATAGAAAGAAAGTCTGATGGGATGATTAATAAGAGAGAAGCAAAGAGTAGTTTGGGATTGTCTTCAAAGAACATTCACAGCATGTTAGATACACCGGTATTTGATACATTGGATGACTTCACACTTTTAATGTAGGCTCACCTGGTCTCTCTTTGGTTAGTATGGAACAATTAAATACAGGCAAGAATACCTTATATAATTGTTTGGTAACTGACATTGACTAGCAAACTTATCCATGTATTCCAGAGTTTTAGAATATATTGTATTTTGTTCTTCATCTATTTTGTTACATTTGTTAATGGGAAGAGAAATATGTTTTATGTTTCATGAAGAAATGAATATGCAGATGCTTTTCTTCTTTTGTTTTGGACCTTTGAATTTTATGTTCTTGCAAACAGCTATCACAACATTCTATCTCTCCCCTCCCTCTCCCCCCAAATATATATATAAAAAAATAAAAAAAAACGAAACTGCAGATTACCAGTAAAGAAATGAAAAAAAAGTTGTTGCATTTGAAAGGGATATCAAAGTCAATGATAAAGATATAACATATATCAGAATATGTCGTTTGACATATTTTGTAAATCTTAGAGTCGCCCCTTAAAAAGAAAAGAAAAAAAACACGAAATATGGCACATAAAAAAGATGCACTACTGGGGTTTAATAACACACTGAAATGACAACAAGGTCAAGATAATATCTTGACACACAACATCCCGACAAAGTATAGCAGTGGCGTAGGAAGGTACTTTTGATTGGGGGGGGGGGCTGAAGACTGATGGCCGGCCTGGGGGAGGGGTGTCCCCCTCCCTTTGGAATTTTTTTTGCATTTCCAGGTGGCCTCAGATGCAATTTGGTGCAATATAGCACACTTCAACCCATCCACTCCATTTTGTATATAATTTTGCATTTTCACCTGGCCTTAGATGCAATTTGGTGCTCCAAATGAGATTTTACGTTTTTTTTTACGTTTTTGCACATGAACTTTTCGCAATTAGGGAAAGTTCCATGTTAATTGGGATGGAGTCAAAATTCGACGCTTAAATGAGTCCTTGCATTTTAAACCATATATATTTGTCGGGATCTACTATCATAAACTTTTTCAACAATTGAGTTCAATTCTCGTTAAATATAACAATTTAAACAACTTGCAATAAATAACGACGAATTTGTCACTCCTCGTAGAAAGCAACGGAAGGATGACTTTCAGAGGACAAGAAACAATGATAATAAATTTTACATATCGTCTCCTTTTCCATATCGTTTTCTCGTATATGAGAAGCTCATTGAATCGATATAAAATAGCGGCCCGCAAACAATTATATAGGCCTACGACCATAGAACGTGCACGCGGACTGAGCCACGACCCACCAACTTCCTACCCATTGAAGAAACTCCTGCGACCCGTCGAAAATTTTTCGTGACCCACTTTCATGAGCACCCCATAATTTGCGGACTGTCGATCTAGAACGTGGTGGAATTAAATATATGTGTACTGTAGAAGCAGTATTGAGGCAGCATTACAGATATTGACTGTCTAACTCATGTCATGAAAATATTTTCGAGCCTATAACTGTTCTTTTAGCCTTCAGTGTGATGTGATGGTCACTGAAGTTTGATAATACCAAAATATGTTGCCTCGGGTCTCATATCAACAGTTCGTAGAGGAAAGCTTCCCACGATTCCAACCTTATCTCCCGCCTTCAGATTCGCTACGCCACTGGAAGAGCAAGGTCCAAATCTTGCGTGGACCGACGAACGTGAACCGACACATTGAGTGAACGTTTGTCCATTGATGTTCGTTGATGCTCCGTAGTACGAACTCGTATCATAAAACAAAACCTGTAGAAAAGAAGAAATCATTTCAGGTCAACTACAGCTGCAGTCCATCACTATACCTAGCCAATTCAACGGACTTTCTGGGGGCTGAAGTTGATTGCTTAGCCAAATTGCTGGTAAATTTAACTAAGCAAACAATACAGATGAATCATGTTCAAGAATAAATCAAGAAGAAGGTTATAATAGCCTATAAGTAAAGCTTGTGAAGAGCATTTGCCCAGATGACTTCAGAGACCCCCTAATCTGATCCAACTTGTTGGAGTAGTTGAAGGTTTAGCCAGTCAAAAGTATGTTACATTCAATCAACCATATCTCAAGATATTGACATGGGCTTTTTCACTAGAAGTGTCGAATATTTTCTATCCTTTTCAAATTGTTTGTCGCCAAAAAATCCTTGAATACACAGCCTATATGCATGTTCACGCCAATGTTCAGATATTAGACGGAATGGGCCGGGTGGGGGGGGGGGGTAGAAAACGACATTACCAAGGGGCGGACCGGGGCATAATTTCTAACGGCTCAATGATGCAAACGACTGACTATATATCCAACTTTATGGTGGCGTTGTGCCTTGAAGCAAGCAGTGCATTTGTTACCTCGGACGAAGTTATAGCACTTTTGGCACTTCCGCCTTAATTGAAATCGATGCCTTGCAATTGGTACCTCAACCTGGCGTCGTATTGGGTTCCGACCTGGTCACGTAGACCAATCCACCGGGACCTTGTCTTTAATGAAAATTGTAATTTCAGAATGACTTTCCCTGATTCGATTCTAGCTTACATTTGTGTATATGAAATATTTGCCGTCAGTTGCAACGGTGACGTTGCCGTCTTCAAGAAGCTGAAATCCGACTGATAAAACAGAAACTTCCCAAGATTTGAAGGTTCCGTGAACATCTGAAAAGAAATATTTGATTCTTTTATTAAAGATGAAGATGGCGAGTAATACTCTTCAATTTGTATATAACTTATATCTGACAATACACTATATATACTAAAACATTTATACCAGATGGTCAAGAAACCTGGGAGCAGGCGCGTAGCCAGGAATTTGCCAAGGGAGGGGCGAAACTGTAGATTCTGCATTGCAAACTATCTAAGCGTAGCGCCACCATCATTGGCGCGAAGCGTACAAGAAAATTTTGGCTGTAAATGCCTCTCAGATCGCCGGAAATGGCACTTCCCATGCCTTGTTAGTTGCATCTTAGCATTTTCTCTTTTGAAAATACTAGCGATATCATAAAAACCTTAAAAAAAAATGTAAAAAATATGCTCAAGGGTGGGGGGGCGTTGTATAGCGTTGTATAGACTCGGTCACTCGGAAATATACTCGGACTTGATTCGGGACACTAAACCAACGTGCAGACCTTGGATCAATATCGTAGAGATGTTGTTGTTGGATTCTGCTTTCCAAAATTGGATGTGATGGGTTCGCTATAGGTTCTGGTATCCTTAGAGTTCAGTGACGTAACCACGGGGGTGGGCTCCTACTCTCCCCAAATATCTGTCAGGCCCCCAAAACATTGTCAGAATTTGTTTTCGTAGAAAATAGATCATGCCTGCCCCCCTAAAAAGTATTGGGGATCCCTAAACACAGAAGTCTAGCTACGCATCTGATAGAGTGACGCCCTTTTACCACCAACCTTAGACATCTGTAATATTAAAAGCGTTACTTAAATTTACTTTCGCGCTCTTTAGATGTTTCCTTCGCATCACTGGTTAAATTGTCACGAAGAGTGATTTTCTCACTATTTGAGTGCGGCATTAATTTTGTAAGTTGGCTTACCCAATCTTGATAATCCGGATGCTTCATTTTCGGGAACTCCAACCAAATGTATAACGTCCATCATTGAAGTACCAATATGTGTTAGATTGGAAGGTAACCTGGCTATGATTATGGATTCAATCTGCTCCAAGGAGGGTAAAGGAGGAGATACCCCTGCCTCTCCTGTAAACGAAAGATAAAAAAGTTAAGCAAGTTTGAACTTCAAGTTTGCGCAACCAATCGAGAATCATATAATTTTTTACTTTATCAAACCAAGAACTACTCCTACATTTTTCAACATAAAATAATAATAATTATGAAACAATGGAAAAGAGCCAAAATAAATATAAAAAAATCTTAAAAACTTTCTTCACTCTTTCTTTCATTTTTATTAAATTTTCTAATCAGTTTTTGCATTGTTCATGTAGTTTTAAAAATGAAATTTAATAATAAGAATAATAAGAAAAATTTCATTCGACTTCCAAAATTTCGTCGCCCAGACATGTTGGTATTTATCACAGGTAAAAAGCAAACTGGACGGTTTCACATTCTTTTTCTGCCTTTGAATTCACTGAAATGAAACTTCACTTCAGTGACGCTAAGGAATTACATTGCTATAATGGGAGTTTGTTCAAATCTACAAAAGCGACAAATATATTAAAATGAACTACAAAATGCTACATTATAAGTTTAATCCATCAAAAAAATTAGTTCCATACCTTTCAAGCCCTGGTGTCCACGTGGACCTCTCGGACCTGGAGGTCCGGTCTGACCATCCGAGCCAGCTTCTCCAGGTGAACCAGGAGTACCTGTCGCACCCATATCTCCTTTGAGACCTTCTGATCCTTTCGTTCCATTAATGCCGTCATATCCGCGACCTCCTATCTCCCCTTTAGGACCCATTGGACCTGCGAATGTAACCAGAAAACACTACAAACTTAATGAACACTTTATATGTAAACAGCCAGTATCTACATGCATTAGTAACTATATGTATGCATGAATAATTGCAAGGTTTGCTTAATTATAAAATGTACTGCAAAATATAGCAGTATTCCTGCAATTGCAATGAATCGATCACTTATGCGAGGTGGAGTAGGGGACGGAGGCAACAAGGAAAAACGAGAAGGTAAGACGGAATGGGGGGGTGGGCGGTGACGGTGGGGGAGGGGATGGGAGAGGCAATTTGTACACTACAATTACCTTGAGGCTATACCCTTTACTTTTAATTCAATAGTTAGATTAAGCAAAATAAACTATATTACACTATAAACCACAATTATGAAATGATTGTTGTTACTTAAAATATAAAACAGTTTACCTGATATTCCTCTAGGTCCCGGAAGTCCCATTTGACCTTTATCACCAAGCTCACCTTTCAGTCCATCGGTGCCTCGCTCTCCTTTTCCACCCATGTCACCTTCCTTTCCTGTAAATATGAAATTTTGATACCAGCACTAAAATAACCGAACAATAATACTTTACACCCCTTTTGAGTGTTCTTGCAAACTAATGAAAATCATTGCACTTTGTTTTAGTAACACTAACAAAGCCATCCAAACAACAAATCAACAAATCAAACAACAACAAACAAAGAACAAATAAACAACAATCAAACAGAAATAAATAGACAAAACTTTGATACTAGACTTTTTGGCTAGAAACGTTTCTGTAGCATTCACACTGTATCTTATTACGAACGGTACTCTGAAACGTTTTGGATTGGCCTACAATACAGTTTAAAAACCTAAACCGAATATCTGTCATGTTTTATTTATACCTAGCAATAATACTATGGATATAGATGGAGGAACATTTCCTACAACGTCACCTTTTCTGCCGTCCGGGCCTTTGCGTCCTCTCTCCCCTCTAGGACCTGGGTCACCCTTTGGACCTGAAACCATCAACAAACTATAAATTTACAACCTGTGCGTTTGTCATTCTCGTTTGAGAAAGGCCACGGGTATAAGGGTTTTGGTTGAGTACATAAATTCACATTGAAATACATTTTCATTGATTACATTCTTTATCAATTTAACCCAGCTTTAAAATGGGTGCCTTATATGGGCATTGAATGTCAAATATATTTTAATTCTTTATCAATAAAAATCAATGAAATCAATGAAAATACAAATCATTTTCACTGGGGGGGGGGGGGGTGTTATTGACAACTTGACTGAAACATTATTAACGTTCTTGTAAGATAGATATTCAATATTCGATACATAATTTACATTACATCATGTGATATATCATAGCGAATGTTATGTTTTTATGAGGATGACGTCACAGTGTGTAGGAAGATGCAGGAACATAGATTGAAGCTTACCTGGAGGGCAGGTACACCGTTGGTTTGCTCTGGCGACCCTGTGAGATTTAATGTTTACTTCCTGAAATGGCAATCGCACAAACTTTAAATATGTATATATATAATATCTCCTTTTCAATATAGGAGGTGTTACATGACGTGAGGTATCACAAACCCCTTTGGAAGCCTGTAATATTGTTCAACACATTGTTGCAGTGGACGATGCAACAGTGAATGGTCGCATGCATATTCATGTTTGGTTACATAACAAGTTCCATTTCTCATATGAATTCTCTCAATAACATACCGTGCTTGAAAATTCAACCTATTCATAAAGCTCTGTACTTGAAAAGTGTATGAGTGACGAAAATTTTCCGAATCAAATAAAGCTGTTAATTATCGGTACACTCCAATAAACGTTCCATTCTAATTAATTGTGCAACGATTTAACAGTACTTTTTGTTTTGAAAAAAAAAATGTCACGAGGCCACAGTCTGTATTTAGCTTACTGAACGTAACTAGTTAAGTATAGTTATTAAATGGTTAATTCAGGGGCGTATCCAGGATTTTCCAATAGGGGGGGGGCGTCAGGCATGAATGATCGCCGTCCTGGGGGATGTGTCTAAGGGGAGGGGTGGACAATTTTTGCTTTCGAAGAAGGGCTGAAATGCAAAATGGTGCCATATGCATGGGCGGCGATCCTTACTTCCGAGTGGGGGGGGGGGGGATATGACCTTGTTGACTATCGAAGCGTAGCGCCACCATGAGTTGGCGCGAAGCGTACAAGAAAATTTTGGGATTAACAAACCCTCTAGATGGCCGGAAACGGCACTTCCCGAGGTTTCCAAGCGGCATATACCCAACTTTAAAATAGGGATGTCATGTCCGAAATATCTCATAGTCAGGATCCAAAATACCTTTTTTTAATTTCGGGTGTTATTTGGGAAAATTGCCCCTGTCAATCTTGTTTCAGGCGCAACGTTAGAACGTTCGAGAGCTCTTTTATATTATTCGATGAAGAAAATGGCCTCATACAGGCTATTATAGTCCTATACACATGCAATACACAATTACACATAGTTACATTCCTAGGTACCGATTGCTAGGGCATCCAGGTGAAACGTGTATTAAGCATTACCCTGGTAACATGAGATTCTCAGCTGTTCGAGGGAACAAGTACGTGTGTAGGACTACTATAGGGCCTATATGAATACTATGAGGGTGCATATATGTACTATATCAATACCGTGGGCGCAATAATACATTTTGTTGTTATAGGGCCAATGAAGCCTACAGTCAACTATTCTTGCTTTATAAAGACGCTTTATTTGAAAAGATCGCACTGCGTTTATGGTAGGCGAGAAATGAATCTAAAAAAGAGCCGTACATTAACGATGATGCATAAATGTAGGCATGAAAATATTCTTATCCCTGGCATTTGGTGGGGGGGGGGGGGATATGGTGTATTACATCCCCTCCACCCATTTTCATGGGGGATATATCCCCCCTTCCCCCCAGGATCGCCGCCCATGGCCATATGTGATCCATTTTTCGACCAATAAGCAACATTTCCAGTAAATATGGACCCAAAATGCACAATTTAGTATGGCTGGCATGTCACTTAGTGTTAATAGTGATAATACAAACACAATTACCATCTATGTTTCTAAAACTATTATGCCGCCGAACTTCGCCAGAACCTTTTTCTGGCAAACAAAAAATAAAGCATACGGGAGGGGGTTGAGCGATCACCGACATCTCACTTAAAGGTCGTCATCAATTTTTTTATTTTTTTTTGGCTAAACTTTTTTTTTTGGTGACGGCCAATAGGGGGGCGCGCGCCTGTTGCGCCCCCCCCCCCCCTCGTTAATTGCCTCTATCAGTTTGCACCGTTGGATGTGAGATGTCACACAAAAAACAAATAGTATAGGTATACCAGAAAATAATCTACAGGATTCTATTGATTGGTTAATGCATTGTTGTCTATAGTTTCATTAGTGAATAGCTGGATTACTACTTAAGTTGTGTTGCCGAAGAACTATATATAGCCTTGAGTCATACACAAAGGGATTCCTATAGATTAAACACTGAGAATATATCTATAAAGGATTCAAAACGCTAGTTTATCGGTCTTTGCGCTCGATGTTCTCTTCACCGAAACACATTTAACATGATTACAAGGCCACAGTCCCAGGGGCTGAGAGTGTACCAATTCTCCGTGAAGAAGGTTTCTTTTAGTGCCTTGAACAGCCTCGACCTAAACAACGTCATTTTTAAGTCAGTGCCCCTATTCAATTAACTTATACAATGCCCTTAAAAGTCATCCATTACCGTGCCCCTTCAATCAAGTTGTCGTAGGTGCCCTCATATTTATCAGTTACTTCACTGTGAAGCTAAATCAGGGCCAATAAAAACAAAGCTGAAAACATTACATTGGTGGTCTGCCATTTCAATGAAATTCACAGGCAATTTCTAACTTGCCCTAAAAAAATGTTGCCTCAATACTCAATTCGGCATTGTTCCAAACATATGTAGCTTACAAAAAACCTTCCCTGTAGGGAATGGGTGATGGCTCTCATCATTGTCATAATCCTAAACCTATTTTATCATATGTTTATTTGCTAGGAAGTTTATCTCAACAAGTGTGTTGTAGCAGAAATTAGCCGTCATTATTTTACTGATCCAGATCAGAAATTGAAAGCAGCATAAATTAGGGCCCCTGTTCAAAAAGATAATCTTTGTACCATGAATTGTCTTACCATCAGGGAAATATTGGTGTCTTCTTGTTCGATATTATCTGTCTTCTCGTGCTGCTCCAAGATTGTCTGAAGTTCAGTCTTCGAAACCATCATTCTTTCCAGGTGATATATCTTATAAAATGCTAGAGGTACTAACGATGACAGAGTCACACACAACACTAGTAAAAAACAAACTAGATATGACAACCCTTCACTTCTTGATTTTTCCCCATACGTATTACGATCGTGCTGAATTGATGCGGGCCTACTCTTCGCCATTTTAAATTCCTATTTACGGTTATATTAACGGACAATCTGTTAAACGCTAATACAGAAGACATAAACATTACAGTTAGGTCTAAGCAATGTAAAAAACGACACAGATTCGGTTATTGTTCAACTGCATAGCCCAGTTTCCGATTTAAGTGACCTAATTACGTAATCTTTCCGATTAACAAGCAACTATAACAACAGCGCATGTGCGAACAAAGTAACGTTATATACTAGGCTATGTTTAATTACTGTGTTATTTGATCAATGCAGTTCTACGGGATCATTATGTATCATTATCATCTCATGCATAACTGTTCTTATTTTGGGGTAAATTATTATTAGTCTTCCAAGCAGTTTCATCTCAGCGCGGATACAGTTCAAAACGCTGAGAATGACTTTCAGACAGATAGATTTAAGTAATTAGTATTTTCCACAATTGTTTGTCGTTGAAAGATCCCCCCCCCCCCACCCCATCAAAAATAAATCCTTGAATTTTCATCTTGCAAATGGAAGTTTAAAATTAGAGAAGAAACTAGCCTGGCGATGAAAACTGCTTTGAGGGTGGGACAGAAAAGCTTGTTCAAGTTTGAAGATAATCCCATCCAGGTAAACTTAAAGTACGGTGGTCATGAAGGGACATACGAGATGTATAGTTACTGTGTAACAATAACATGACATCATCACAAATTTGTATATTTTTGTCGATTTGCCGCCCTACGATTAACATTATCTTGATATGCCAGTCACATTCTTGAGTTACTGATGTACAGTTATGCTGACAACTAGTATCAGAACTAGGCCTATATTCTAATTATCGAATTGCCAATTACACTTACTTGGCATCTTGACAAAATATGGGCAAATTATCTAGTTAATCCATTATCACATGAATCCATGTTAACATTATCTTGACACAAATTGTAAATTTGTCGAGATGCTAGGTAATCTTGATAAGAAGTAAAGAAGTAAAACAAGGATATTTGTTGACTTGTCAATTTACAATAACATGACATCCGGTACAACCATCCGTGAAATTGTCGAGATAGGTATACGTCGTGTTATGAAGTAAAAAGTAAGTCGTATGTCCCATCACGGCCACCGTAGCCTATACACACATGAGCCCAAATTAGGGTATAGGCTTACGTAATTCCATGCTTGTCATAGGTAATAAAACCAAATGTTTCAATAGAAAACACGTATCGTGTACACTCACATATGTATTACATACGAGGTAATTATGTAAATACAAAATTCGCACATACGTAATACACTATATAATGTATGCATTTTCTTTTACAAACATAAAATCTTGTTCAAATTATTAAGCAGAATGAGTGTATGAGCTTGGAGTGCATGGTTTTCGCTCATGAGGTCTTTTACATAACAATGTATTATGTTGATCCTTAATGGTTCTTCATACTCCAAAATATTTCTGACACCGCTTTTAAAATAATTCCATGAAAAATTGCATCCACGAAATGAAAACAAAGGCAAATGCCTCTAACATAATCTGCTTACAAATGATTAATTAAAGGTTAATAATGTAAAAAAAAGCAAAGCAAATTTACAGAAAAAACAACGATAATTTTCATAATATTTTATAATTAAAATTTGTTATTTTATCACCGATTATTTGCATAAAAGATAAAGAAAGTAGAATCATAAGAAAAGAAGAATAAAGTACGAAAATTTAGGCAAAAAGTCATACCAATGTTATAATATTTACACTGATTTATGGCTAGTTAGCAAAAGGAAAGCAAAAAACGGAAATACTTTTTTGTAAACCCCATTTTCAAACCCCAAATATCAAAAACAGTACACTTGAGTGAACTTGAAGAAAATGAAAAGGATGTTTAGTAGCGTTCATTAAATCAACGAAGCACATATGAACAGTTTCTTTGGATACGAGTTCACTAAATTATCACTCCCCCACAAATGTATGCGTGCAAACTTGCATTTTTAAGGCCCTTTAGCACCGTAGATCACAAGTGAAACTCACCAAAACCAATACAAAGGGTGATACATGAAGATACATAAAAGGACATCTGGAATATATCAGCTCTAGAGAAAATTAAACTAAAGGGTTGAATCACGTGGTATGATCTGAATAATAAAGACTATCCAACTTGAAGGCAAACTAATAGATAACCGAAGCATTTATTTAGTATTAAGCACAATCGTCTTTTACTGTGCTTCAGAGCGCTTTTCATAATCTAGTTTTGTTAAACAAAAAAATGGACTGCATTGTACACCCAAGCATCCAAATAGTCACCAGGTAACGGGAAGAAAATGATGGAAAGTGAACGTTCTTTTTGAAATAGCCCGTCACCCTTTCATCCCTCGAACCCCGATCCCCACCCCACAGAGCAGGTGCAATACAATGAACAATATACTATCGTACCATGCATGCTATAATTATAGTATGGAAACCATGTCACTACATAAACAAGAGATATACATTGAAAGAAAGACGGCAAATATGTCCTGCCTTGTCTTTTTCCATCCCAGTCGAGCAGTAAAAGATAGACCTAAACACCTGGACACCCTTCCGGCATACCCTGAATTATCGTGCTAATTTCGAGGTATAGGCCTAGTGAGATTTGGTTCTTCAACTGTGCCTCTTATTCAACACAATGTTTATCTATGGCCCTTGTGACAATTAATTGAGACCCCTTAGCATAGAAGACATTGCGATACACTTTCGCTAATTAGCTGACCGTGACCAGCCATTCTGTATGTTAGAGACCGTACCTAACTTCGTTAATTATCTATCATTGATAGGTAAAGTAAGAAATGGGTATAACTGCGGCTGGGCGTATCAAAACTATTCCAAAATGGAGCCTTCTTCGGAACAAGTAAATTTAAGTCTTCGTTTTATAAAAAAAGGAGAAGAAGAAACTACCAAATGAAGTTCATCGAGTAGAATAAACTAAAATGAAAATAAATTGCTAGTTACAAATGCGACCATTGGCAAACGATTAATATAAAGAATACTAGGGCAGTGACGTTGCACCTATTTCAACCACGTGATCTGACGTAATATCCATGTGTAGTCCAGTCAAGAGTAAAACCTGTAAAGAATTAAAAGTGATAAAGCGGTTATGTTGCGAGAACCATTGTAAGATGAGATGTAACGAGAATATTGTAAATGTGTCGAAGTAATTACACGTAAACTTTGTTATTGATTGAACTCGCCTCTTGCCAAACTTTTTTTCACACTTCATTTACCACTACAAAATAATTACATTAAATTGATTTTGTTATGTTGTCTCATAGGGAATTCACTATCAAAATGGTAACACTATATTGATTTAGTTATGCTGTTTCATAGGGATTCACTATCAAAATGGTTACACTATATTTATTTTATTATGCCCTGGCATATGGATTCACTATCGAAATGGTTACCCTATATAGATATTGTGATGCTATCTCATAGGGATGCCCTATCAAAATGATTACACAATATTGATTTAGTTATGATGTGTTATAGGGATTTCACTATCTAACTAGTTACACAATATTGATTTTGTTATGCTGTCTCATAGGGAATTCACTGTCAAACTTGTTACACTATATTTATTTTTTATGATATGCCAAGTACGTCTGTGTAAAAGTAGTCTTTTCAGAGTGCCTCTTTATACAGACATACGGGAAAAGAATACCAAAACTGCGATAGCTTCCAAATGTTATAACAGTTGTTAGCTGTTTTGGATTCCGTTCACTAGGAAGTTCATTTCTATCACATAAACGAATTAGACGATGTCTGCTTCTTCTCTAGCCATCTAGGGTTAACACTATTCAACGCTTAATTGATTAAATACTGAGAGGTAAAACCGTGCAAAAAGTACGAAGTACCTAGAGCCCTTCTTACAATACAAGCCAAATATTGTGGAAGTAGGGGTGGGGGGGGGGAGGTTGGGGTGGGGAGAGGAGTATGTGTGTGGGGTAGAGGTGGAGGTAGCAAAACGTTATGTTTTCAAGAAATAATTAACTTGAAGAATTAGGAAGTTGTTTCAATTCACTTGAGTATATTTCACTTTATATGATCTGAACATGACTTATACCTATACCCTGTTACCATGGAGCTATTACGTAACAGCTTCGTGCATGTTCCTGACATAAACTTACTCGGTTGCCAGTGTCATAGTCAATCTGTTCGGGCTCAAGCTCAACATGATCCACCGTGACCCTTGACCCGGGGTCATTTCTTCGCCCGTAAAACCGGACGGAGGTGATATGAGGCAGCTCTATTTCCGGTTTGAATAAAAGCAAATTGTTTCGTTGCACAAAAATGTCGATGCGATTCTGTAAATATGAAGCAAAATAACATTTACTTTCTTTAAAATTTCTTTATGATTGAACGCTGGAGCAAAATAATTTAGAAAAAAATGGTTTCGTCCAATTGAGCTATTTTACCGATCAAAACTTTCATTTGCGTCCAGAATATCAAGATGTGAAACACAGAAGATGGAATTTTCATGCATACCGTGTTTTTTAATATTATTATTTCTATACCAACCTAACAAATTTAAACCACGGTTAAAGAAGTACGAAAATAAAGTAAGAAATTTGAACTGTCGGGGCTGCAGGGTGACGAAGGTGGAACAGAGGTGAAGGGTCAATCAAAAGGGCGCCCAGTGCATGACATAATATTTAACGGGAGAGGGGGGGGGGAGTTGTGCAAGGTTAAAATATCTTACCGAGTCTGCAAAGAATTCAACCAGGAGATCTCGCTTCGATTCATAAGGTTCTAAAAATTACACGAGGAAATAAATCAAAAGTTAATTACGATAAGATACAGAGTATATATTAAAACAGTCCCACTTTTATGATTTTGCTATATTTATGTGGCCGCCCGCAACAGAGGGGGAGAGCAAAATATACCAAGAAGAAGAAAAGGAAAGAGAAAAATGAATTATAACGATGAATATGTATGCCACATTGAATTAGCCCAGGTAATAAATTAAATCTCATTAAGAGCAAATTTCGGTCAGAGCAATTTTCAAACTGCCAAACAGGTGCAACTCTGAAGTAAACAACTTTCCTTTCCTATTCATACTTGAATTCAAACTTTAAAATATCGCACCGGTAAACTAACGTACGATTATGTTCAGGCGCGGCGGAACGGGAAAATTATTGGGGGGGCTAATATGTGGAGACTATCTAAGCGGAGCGCCACCATCGGTTGGCGCGGAGCGTACAAGAAAATTTTGGGGGTTTTCAAACCCCCCAGATGGCTGGAAACGGCACTTCCCGAGTGTTTTATGCTGCGAATACCTAGCCCTAAAACATGGGTCTCAAGCCTGCAATTCTCAGATTGCACGTAAAAATCTGTAAAAACATTGTAATTTGTATATTCGATGGTGCTTTAAGAGAGTAGCTATTACTCGACGTGTACTCGCAAAGACGTTTTTGAGTGTAGTAACTACTTGCAATTAAATGCAATAATTACAAGGGCGTCGGAAGCTATTTTTGATTGGTACGGCGGTTCAGAGTGTGGCCAACTATCATAATTATCGGGGGGACGTTTGGCAGGTCAAACTACGCTACGCGCCACCATGGTTGGCGCGTAGCGTAATGGAGAAAATTTTGAAAATATGCCTCCCAGATTGCAGGAAATGGCACTTCCCGAGCTTGAAAACAAGATCCCTGCCATGACAGAGTAGTCACATTTAGCCTACTTGCCGTCATCATTATTGAAAATTATTGAAACATATACCTCCGAGATTTTTTTTTTCCATTTTTTAGTCCTACTTTTTTTTTTTTTGCGTCGTGAATATTGGTCCGGCGTTCGCCGAACCTGCCCGTACCGGCTCCGACGCCCCTGAATTAAATAAATGTCATAAGAAAAAACAGAAAGCATTTCTTAATGTCAACAAATGGGTAATTCCAAAACCATGTGCAGTTGCCAACAAATTTCTATGACCTAGCACTGTCATCATGTCATGAATGCATACAGTACAGGTGAAATGCTAATATTGTGTTTTTGTTCGTTTAATAATTGATTGCGTTTAAACATAAAGCCATGTTCCACGCCTTGCGTGTACTCGTAGTGTAAACGCAAATGTTGATGAGTGTAGCGTTTAGCTTATTACCCTCTTATTTAAAACACTAATATTCGATGAGGCATGATACAGACAATCAATTATCATATTTAATTATTACTCCTATATAGTATACGTGTGCATCGGACAGATCGACAAGTATGCATTAAAAAATGGGCAGATGCACGTTTCGGAGCCTTGGTAAATATTGGGGGGGCTTATCATGCATTTGCCCCCTCAACTTTTTCATTGGGGGGGCTGAGCCCCCCCAAGCCCCCCCGGTTCCGCCGCCACTGATTATGTTGCATAATCTCGCTCATTTATAACTCACCAAAGCTATCGCCGTCGTCCCAGAACATGTCTCCCCTAGCCACTCCCAAGTCTCCTTCAGACAGAGCGACCAGTAACTCCATGTCATTCAAACGACTGAAATGCAACCAATTATGAAATCACGTGTTTATAGTCACACTTTAAGTCTTGCATAGTGAAAACATCGTAAAGGATTTGGTGAAGACCTCAACATTCATATGCAGTCACGTATCTAGACGAGGGGTAAGGATGGGGAAGGGGTTGAATGCGATGTAAACAACATTAAAAAGTACTTATTAGCAAAACTTGCTTTTAGACCTAATTTATGGTCCAAATATACCTCAGAATGCACCACTCGACGTTTGTACTTTCAATATTCTTTTTTTTACTGAGGGATAAGAAGCTGATACTCTTGCAATCATGGGAGTCGCCCAGTTCAATGACCACAACCCCTCCTGTAAATCCTGTGATATATTTGATGTGATTATATTTCTACGACTTAATTGACAGTTACAGCGTAGAGTGCGCCGAATTTTAGTTACGAATATCTATCCCTGATTTTTTTCTTTGTTTATGATTTCTGTCAGCACGCAATGAAAACATGAGTGTGGCGTAGATCCTATATTGTAGGATGGGTTTAGCTTTTACCTGTGTGACGTATGTATATATGTATGTACGTATATATGTATATTAGATCCTCCTGCAAGCAGGAACTCGCGAAGACGCCTAATTGGCTTATCAAAGCCGCAAGCTGACTCTCACATTCATATTTAACGTCCATGAAATTGTTAATTGTCAACAACTCTGTAACTGGACGACATACATTAATCTGGGAGTGACTCGAACCGGGGACCTTATGATTGAAAGGCACCGGTGTTAACCACTGAGCTAACACTCCACAATAGGACGTAGGTCCAGTATATTGTAGGGTGGGTTTAGTTTTTACCTGTGTGACGTAGAACCTACATTGTAGGGTGGGTTTAGGTTTTACCTGTGTGACGTAGAACCTACATTGTAGGGTGGGTTTAGTTTTTACCTGTGTGACGTAGGTCCTACATTGTAGGGTGGGTTTAGTTTTTACCTGTGTGACGTAGGTCGTATATTGTAGGGTGGGTTTAGTTTTTACCTGTATGACGTAGAACCTACATTGTAGGGTGGGTTTAGTTTTTACCTGTGTGACGTAGAACCTATATTGTAGGGTGGGCTTAGTATTTTTACCTGTGGTATGACATGTTGCCTGGTTGTTGTGTTGGGATGATATAACCTCCACGAATAAACATGCTGACTTCATCGATTGGAATGTTGACGGTAATGTTGGTTCCCTTCTGACCATTCGGTACTTGCAATCCCTTAAAAGTTGAAATTAAAAATGAAGAAGTGAACAAAATCAGTAATTCTTTGATGAACCGGAAGTGATGAGACGGAGGATGGGAAAGTGCATCGGTTTTTAGCGGAGACATCAGATAGAGAGGAGAGGAGCACATTTCTTATATTTTAACTTCTTTTGTACGTTTTTCCCATACATGACTTTAAGAGGTCAATCAAGATGTTGCAGTCAGTATGGCAGGCAAAAAGTTTTTCTTAAGAAGGGGATGCAACATCTTTTGCAGGGAAGTGTAGTATACTGTATGGTATATTGTATAGTGCTGTGTATAGAACTTATAATAGCCTAGTAATGCATAGTCGTTTATAGGGTATACTTTATTACTGCATAGTACTACAAAGTATTGTATAGTAGGCCTACTGTATAGGCTAGTACTGTCTAGTACTGCATAGCACTGCATAGTACCCGGCGAATAGTATACAAATAATGAATGGTTTCCATTCGTGCAATAGTGCAAATATTTCATGAGTTGAAAGATGGAACATTCCATCTTTCAACTCATGAAATATTTGCACTATTGCACGAATGGAAACCATTCATTATTTGTTTTATACAACACATTATATTAAGATGGGTAAAATGCACTCATGCAACAGATTGTTTTGAACAGACAGGTTTCTCTGCTCTCTTACCATTGAAAAAAGTGCTATCAAAAAAGTATAACCCATGGTTCTATTTCATAGAGTGGAATAGAGCGGATTTTGCATGCAATCGACGAGCAATTGACCAATCAAATGGCCGGAATATAATTAGGTGTTGTATAATACTGTATAGTAGCGTACTGTATATACTGTATAGTACTGTATAGTGTTAACCACTCCCCAACTTATAAAAAAGGTCTTACCGAGTGGTAGTTATAGAACCGGTCATCGGGTATATACACGCTAACAGGTGTCGTACCTCCATTGGTTGGTTCCAACGCAGGCGCAACCAAGAGTGCGGGACCTAAGAGAAACTCCCAGTCAACATTCCAAGTGTGAGCTCTGTCTTCGTAAGGGAATCTTACATAAGAGAAACGAAACGAATATAAACTCTTTTGCATTTGTTAAAAAGAGGAAGAAGGAACTTTCATTGTATTCAGGGCATACAATTGAAATACTTCCGGTCCGTACAGTGGCGCGATGGCTTCGCGCACTGTACGAGCTGATGAGCGAAAAAAAAAACAAAAACATTGAAATACTTCTCAGTATGAATGAGTATGGCACTATGAGAACGAGTAAGAGCATGCTACGAAATTTTGCAATAGTTTCAGATACTTATTTCTTATTTCTTATACTTATTTCGAGTACGAGTGCCGAAGAGCAAAACCTGCCTGTGCATAAAAACCGTAAGGGTGAGTACAGAAGTACATATAACACTGATAGAATAATGTACAGACTCAATATACAAAGTCTGATTGTATTGTCTTGAAAAAGGTAAAGGAAATAATGGGTAGGGAAAGGTGTACTGGTTCAGCTCTTTTTCCTACACGATTCTGTTATAAACAGTTTCTCTACAGTAAATTTAGAAGGAATGTCAAAAATGAACTTACTCGTTGAAGATTGGTCGAGCTACAGTAAATCCATCCAAATGGGCGTGGTAGAAGAGTGTATAGATGTACGGTAGTAAGGAATATCGCGTCTCCAAGGCTCTCTTCACATTACTCAATAATGGCTCACCCCAGCTAGCTGGATCCGAGTCCTGTGTAAGTAAATGGAACGTGGTTAATGTATTCAACGTTAGCAGATTTTTTCAAATGTTATTTTGTTTTTCTTTCGTTTTCTGGTCACTTTATCAATGAATTGCTCAATTTAATGTGTATAAAACCACATTGCATGGCAACATTAATACGTCCAGTGTCATATACATAAAGTGTCATATTTCGGTCACACGTGTCTTTTTGGTATAGACCTATGAAATGAAAAATATGTTTCCGAGGCTTGGCTAAATTACACAACGAAAGGGAAGCCGTATATCCCAATCCGTCATACAGGTACTGGTAACGTTTCTGAAGGTGTTCACAAGGTTAAGTAACTACATTAGGCCTATGTGATAAATTTGACGATTGTTGTTTCATTGCAGTGTGTGAACTATCCAGAATACATGTATTAACTGACACAGAATGATTTAGGCGTATTTAAAAATAAGGAAGAAAGGATATGCTACATTCTAAATCATACAGGACTTCAAATAACTTTTAGATACTAAGAAAATCGTGGTACTCGATAAGAAATGTGTGTTTTGAAGAGGAAATATTATGAAATATCCGCGTCCCAAGGATGATGTTATTTTAAGACTAAATTTCGTGACTTAAATTAGAGCAAAATATACTGACAAGTTTTTGTGGTATAAATGTGATTTAAAATCTTAAATTGGAACAAATATGTGCAAAAGATCACCCAAAATGAGAACTAAGAAAAATCTGCGGAACAAAAGCTTGATCAGCAATTAAAAGAAAATATTTCAAAGTATATCATCTTTTTTAACTTGATGTGGATGAAATTTCCTTACTCCTTGATCTCTGCCTCTGAAAAATCGCGCCATCGGATAAAAACAACCGACTTGAATCCAGCGAGTACACAGCTCAATCTTCTCATCAGGAGTCAGCTCGTCGTTGTCATAGTAACCGCAAATGTTCGGACCGACCTGTCAAAAACATTAACGTGACATTAGAAGATATATATATATATATATATATATATATATATATATATATAACTAACTGACTATGACACATACAGGTCTCATGAATCGGTGTTAAAAATGTTAAACAAAATCATTTGCTTGTCTTAGTATTAAAATATTAAAAACTCATTATGGGTCTAAAATATAGGTGATTAGTATTGTACCGCATTGTATAGACTTAGCATTTTCACCACATTAGCTGAACATATAATTAGGATAAGGTAACGTACAACTTACGTATATACTGGGATGGGTGAGGGGGTGGGGGTCTATAGGAGGCGGCATTTTGTGAATGTGTGGGGATGCTGTTCGTGAAGTATCTGAAGTCAGTCTTGAATTAAATTAATCAATTAGTCAATTAATGAAACCAACATTTTAAAACTTAAATGCCTTTAATCATTTCGTCAGAAGATTAATTTAATTAGGTTGTTTTACTTGGTATTCATGTTAGATATCCAACAATCGTTTCCATGTACGAGTGATATAATGAACGATAAATTATACGGTATTGTAAGCCCAGAAATATATAATATAATAAATAAAAAACAGACTTACCAGAGGAATTCCAAATTCATTGAACTCCAGCATCGCTGAAGAAAGAAATCAAAGTGAAAGTAGTTATTTACAAGATTGAGAGTAAGCGAATGAAAATGCATTCTTCAGCATGTCGAAGAGAGGCTTACTTTCGACCAAAAAAGATCTTCGCTCCCCAATGTGTTGAGAGAAGAGGATACCAGGTATTTATTTATTTTTTAATTTGAACCAGTTATTTAAGATGTCTAAGGCCATAATACTTACTAATGATAGAGTAACGCAAGTCTTCCCAAGTAAAGTGGTTTTTGCCGAGCCAATAACCAGCGAAACGTCCTGATCCAGGGAACGTAGAGCGGGACAAAAGTAGTGTCCGCTTATCGTGGAAAACCTGAGTGGCTGCCCTGTAAAGAAAGATATGAAAAAATAAAGTAATTAACGATCCCTTAAATCTATACGAATTATAACGGGTATGGAGATTCCTTATATGGTAATATGAGTTTTTAGAACCCCTCGCATGTTATGTTATGATAGACGCATGTACCATTTATCTCTTGGAAAAAAACGTTTTCCGTCCTTTTTTTGTCTGTTTTTATTTTATTTCTTAATTGTTTTCTCAAATGTGTTTATAAGAGACAATTGCGTAAGTTTGTATGTTAAAAACGTTCACTACCCGTATATTACAAGGTATACACATAAAATTTGGTTCAGCTTCCGATGCGCATAGTATGGAAGTTAGGGAACATTTTCATCCCCTCCCTCCCGCTCTCGCCAGGGGACACACACGTTATTGGGAAGGTAGACCAGTCATCACTGACATCACGGTTATTCATGTTAACGATATACCGACCTTACAACGTAAAGTTGTCGGTTAAATATTGTAACATGTTTTATGACAACTCTGTAAAGGACGGCTGCAAACAAAGAAACAAAACAAAGAAACAAACAAAACGAACAAACATAAAAAACAAATAAACAAACACAAAATAGCAGCAGTAACAACAAGAAGAACATGACAATCATCTTACATGTAAAACGCCTCAGCTGAATATAATCCAAAGAGACTATGGACATCATAATGTTCTCCGACGCTGTACTTCGATTCCATACAAATGGTATTCTGGTATAACATCCGGCTCTGAAGATCTGTAATAGTATTTTTTTAAACCGTCAGAATTTTTATTTTATTTTAATGAAGTGATAATTTAAGTAGAAAAGTTAAAATAAATGCTCTCTAATTTAATTCTATCGTAAGAATCGTTATGTCAACTGTTAAAATAGACATGCATTGCAATAGGCAATATATATTGTTATCCTTTTTGATCAAACATTTTGTACATTGAAATTTAAGATATTAAATTACTGGATTTAGCAAAGTAATGAATTACAAAATTAAAGAATTATTGAATAATGAATTATACTTACGAGGTACATATGGCGGGAAATTTAATTTCTTGTTTTGGCAACCCATCTTAGATCCATTCACGTAGTTTGTTGGTTCATTATCGGTCTAAAAGGCGAAATCAATGACATTAGATTGATACATCTTTCTCAAAATAGAATAATTCGTTGGTACGAATGTCAGATATTATAAGCCGAAGGAAACTCTCATATTCCATATTTTATTCCATACTTAAATTGCATATTAAGAAATGGGGCAGAAAGGTTCGATTGATGTATTGGACATTACTCCAAAAGTGAATGGCCAGGTCATGTTAGGGATAAATGTCTAAGATTAGGAACATATCTACCAATTTTAAAATTATGAAAATAATATTCAATTCTCAAATTATGTATTTTTACTCCGGTGGATTAGGGCAGTAAACAATCTATCGTTGGAATGCTGTTTTTCCATAGCAGTGACAGCATTGCATGTACTTAAGTTTTCGTCAGTTTCACAGACTGCATCACAAATCATCATCAACGTTGTAACCATGGAAACAACACACAACATACTTTGATATCGAACTGAAGGTTCATACATTCTGGACATAACTTTAGGTACTAACTTTCTATTCGACAAGAAAGAAAGATAAATTAGTCCTATACAGCGATGAATTTCTTTGTAGTTTTGAGATGGAAATAATGACTTGACATTAGTCAAAATCAATGAAGGTTGGTTTGTACGATTAAAACAATGAAGCAAACCTAAATGTAGCCAAACTTACCAAAAAAGAGAATTATTACTTACGATTATTATGCCATGGAACGGAAATTGATCATGTAACTCATTAAGGTATGAACCTAACCAGTCTCTCGTCAGTGGGTTGGTGTAGTCAGGGAAAACGACTTCTCCTGCCCATTGCTTGAAAATCAAGGGGAAAATAGGATGACATTGTCAGAGAGATATAGATAGAGACAGAGAAAATAACTTCACTTACCAAAAGGGTAAAGAAAAGTGTATAATGTGGTTTTCAGCATGGTTATAGTTGACTTTACATCGGGTCACAAATGTGTTTCCTATTTTCTCCTTGGACTTTACTTACGGGTAAATCAAGACGCACTTGCGGAGCCAACTGAAACATACTGCAGTAATGTGTCTGATATATAGTGTGTACAAATTGTGTAGCAGGATAGCATACACGATGTGGATAAGTATTTGATTACTTCAACCTAAGGAATCACACGCACATGAATGTATATAGAAGCGATATACACAACGATCGCAATGTTAAGAAACCTGCACACTATATGTATACCTTCACCTTTAATGATGATCAACACGGTCACAGCTTCGATGCAAGAGGACTGGTTGAGAAGACTGAGGTCAGTTAAGTCCTTTATTTATCTTGCCCATGCTATTCTTAACAAAAAAATACCTTTATGACAGACTCTGTTTTACAAAATAATTGTAAAAAAAAAATCCCAGTCGGTCGAGAGAGTGACAAGATAAATTTGGTATTGGTAATTTTACTCACCTGAGCAGTAACAGGTCTCTGTGTAGAGTTTGAGATATTCACCAAAAGTCCATACTTCTCCAGGTAGTAATACGGTGTGTAATACGTCTTTGGTTCCGGTACGTGCTTTGGAATACCAGGAGTCTACAACGTAATAAAACATCCGATAGTTTTCACATCAATAACTTTCAACACAGCTGAAAATTTGTCTGTTACCTACACCACGCCCCGCCCCCCCCCCTCCACACCCACTCACGGCATATGAAATCTGGGTCGGTGTTCTGCTCTGAAACATGTGGTGCATTAAAGAATTTTCTTTGAGGGTGTTAATGATTAATAAGTTATGAAATGCCCGGTTTTACGTTTAAGCACTAGTCATCAGTATTTTGACGTCATAGCATATTGGGAGGGGCGGGATGGGGAGGCTGGAGATATTTAAACGTCGGGGGATGGGGCGAGAGGAATAAAGAATGAGATAATTTAAGACAATTACCATGGTTATGATGAATTTTCTTCCAGTATCGTTCAGCATCTGAGTAAATTCAGGTAAGCCATCAAAGTTTGTCTCGTCATAGGTAAACATTCTGTAGCTGTCTGTAATTTCAACACCACTGTATAATACATCCTGAAGGAGGGAAACACAAGATAAAGAAACACGTGATATGTAACTACCAATAGGAAAACAGTAAAGATATACGTGACGATGACATAGGATGATGATTTGAAAGTGTGGTGTTGAGGCTTATGAAATCAAACCTTGCGTGGAGATGAAATTAATGTAGTTTCTGTCATATTGGTAAGCAAAGACGAATTCCCGTGTATGGAATATTTGTTGTTAAACTAAGAACGCTCCATTTATTCTGTAAAGAATCCCTTTTACAATATAGGAGTCATATTCTTATGTAACCTACATATAATTTGTCTATGGTTAAGATAAAGGTAATATTCCTTTTCTGCAGCAAACCCTTTTCCTTTACCAAAATATGCAGTCAAAGACATAGCATCATATTGACATAATTTTAAGTATAATTTCAATTAATTCAGTAATAGCCTTCACTACACCATAATGTGGATAAACTTTAATAACTCCCATAACTCCAATAACTCCCAAGGAGTGTTAGCTCAGTGGTTAACGCCGGTGCCTTTCAATCATAAGTTCCCAAGTTCGAATCACTCCGACATTAATGTATGTCGTCCAGTTACAAAGTTGTTGACAATTGACAATTCATAATCATGGACGTTAAATATGAATCTAAGAGACTGACTTCGGTCAGCTTGCGGCTTTGATAAGCCAATGATGGCTTCTTCGCGAGTTCCTGCTTACATGAGGATCTAAAATACATACATATATAGGTGTGATTTACAAAGTTTGATCATTTACAACCGTAAATCGCTGATTGAGGTCTATCCATTTACAACATCGCACCATTCTGTCGTAAAGTTCCCACTGTCCCTTCCCCGAAAATAGTCTAGTAAGAATATGTTGTGTCAAATATTCTGACGTCATGATGCAATGACGTCATTAGTTTCCGAAAGACATTTTTCTTGCTTGCATACCATATCAAAGCATATATATTTACAAATATCACCCAACCGTCCACACAGAGCTTCGAGAGAGGAAAGGATGCCTATTCATTACCAAATCAAGGCTTTATACATCTTGCAGCATAAAAATATGACTATCGATGTAATAAGCTTTAACTTTCAAAAAAACTCTGTAAGTCAGTAGTAATCCGTCTGTTTATAAGGTGAGGTCACTCTATAGCGAATATATATGTCGAGACGATGTTGACGTTTCTATTTCTAATATCCACGTGTCTCGTCAATTATTTTAATGCGATATTATTTCATTAATGTATATTTATCATGTCAATTTTATAAATCATCATTATGTTAATGCATAGTTTTGCATAATTATAATTAAGTAGACCACGCAGAGAAAGTTTCTCAATGAACTTACAAATGGTATTCCTGCCTCCTCGTTACGGTCTACCATTGCTTGCATTGTAGCAACATCATTAAAGTCTTCTCTCCCTAAATGCAGACCAAGGGCCCAATACGGCGGGATTGCTGGTCTTCCGACCACCTGTCGATAAATAATATATGAGAGAAGTCCATAAATCACGTTACACGTTACATGACATGAGTCTTTCTCTTTGCATATCGGAACAAATCTGTTAAAGTGTAAACCAAACAGGAATGATAAAATTAAGCAATCAAATTAAGGGTACATGTGGATCGACGGGGTTGCTTCTAATTTTGAGTAACCTCAATTATGATTCAAATCTTTCCATGACAATCTGTATCTTGGATTGTATACGTTGATAACATTCTATGGAGTATATACCAAAACACAAACAACTCAAATCTGCAGGCTTTAGATTTTAGGGTCATATAGTGGTTATCTTTGACTACAATGACTACCTTTTGGTAAAAAAAAAACACAAAAAAAAACACAAAAAACAAAACAACTGACGCTTCAATTTGATTACGGTACATTTTGTCCCTATATAAATTCCCTTATATATATGTTGCAATTTGAGTACCGGTAGGGACTCACTACAAGTGTGTTATATACTGACCTCAGTATGCTGGGCAACTACATCCTCCGGTGACGGACCAGAGTAGAAATATAAGTTCACAATACCTCCGACTGTCCGCCATGTTAACGCTGGCATAGGAATAATGCTTACCTCTGAAAAACAAATCAATGCAAACAGAAATACTTATTTATTAATTGACGCTACAGACTGTATGGGACACGACCGAACATCGAAATACCAAAGCATGCGTCCGTTTAATGTTTCATTTTTACCTAAAAAATAACAAAGAACGAGTGACCTGTGTTTTGGTTTGCAGCTCTCTGTGTTATTAGGCCAAATTTTTGGCAAAAGAATTGCATCATCGTGATTAGGCCTATGTGATCATTTACTAAATTACTACACAATAGTACTGAATAAAAATATTGTTTTAGACTGTCAAGAATAAATGAATTATATTGGGTCTTAACAGACGTAATTGTGGTTTGGAAAGCAGCAGGGAGATTGTGAGAGGAAAACGGGGGGGGGGGGGGATGCTGGAAGAGGGACAAAGATGAAGAACGGATTTAAGTCAATACCTTGGGCGTTGCTGTTTGCAAAGTAGACTCCGTGTGCGTCTCCGCTGGGTTCAATTCCAATGTAGAATGGATGCTGACCGTGAAGGTTTGACTGTGAGTCCTGTAAAAAGTACAAAAGGAGGCAAATAACTCCTCTCATTTGCAATCGACATTGATAGGTTATTGTGTTATATGGGAAAAATTGTGATGTTTATATTATGCAAACAAGGCAGCTGTATGCATATACTGCTGTCAAGTTAAGAAAGAAAAAAAAAACCGACTTTAATCTGTTAAACTTTTTTGACTATCCCCAACAGAGCATCTTATACATTACTTTTATATGCTCCAAATAACTTGATTATTTCATCATCTGGAATTTCTCTGACGAGGAATTAAGACAGCAGATTAAATTGTTAAGGAGTAGCCAGTTTAAGCATTTGTGAACTGAATAAACAATACCGTGGACCTTTGTGTTACGTAGTTATAGCAATATCACACAAACAAAATGACCACATAGGGCAATATATCTCTCGAATATGAGACAAATACGATTAATTACGTGGAGTATTAATAAGTATACGCGCATGCGCTTGTTATAGTTGAAAATTGCCAAAATAAAAGTATTTACCAATGAGATTTATACACTGTTTGATCTAGATATTTTCGACTTTTGTAAAGAGAGGAATGTGAGAATTGCCATTCACGAGTTTTGAAGTAGGCTATCATAAGTGCTCCTACACTGAAATGATCATCGTAATTTCATCATGATCTTCCCTCGTTCGTATATGCGTATACCAATGCACCCATTAATACGTACCGAACACTTAAGGAGGCGAGGACATGTGCCCCCTCCCCCACCCTTGGAAACTCCACTGAGTACAACTGCACAGAACTATGTGATAAGTACTGTATATATCATGGGATTCGTATACGTTATATGTGTATACAAAACTATATGTACACAATCTACTATAGAGTAAGGCTGCGCCATCACACGTTTGTTTGATCTGTTACAAAAGCGGCAGACGATCGATCAACTACAAGTTTGTTGTTGCAGACTCATCGTACAAAGTCCAATTACATGTAAGCTATAGGCTCGTAAATAATATACTTAATAATGGTACATGGTGTTGCCTATACGCTGCAAGTTACCGTTGTGTTCTATATAGTATTTACACGTGATATAGGTAAGACATGACGCATACAGTGTCAACTTGTCTCAACCATTTCCCCTTACTTGCTCCATAATATTATACATACGGCTAACGATATTCGTTTATTGTTTTATGATGAATGTGTTTGCATTTCAATTGCATGAAGTAAAACGGGTATGCCTTCTTTCAGCATTCTATTCCTTCCTACAGTATATTGATTAAATTTAATTACACTATTGTTTTTATATCTGTTTTCTATGGAAGGCCAGATGGGACACACGATATTTTACTGAACTTTCTAAATCACGTTTTGTTTGTCCTAAATCTTCACCACAGGTCTATCATATATCATAAAATATCCACTTGAGCTGTACGTGTGTGCCAAGGGGACGTTTAGTGGACATTCAAGAAGCTAAAGTGGATATTTGAGTATATATACAGGATAAGAAATATGTTAAAATGTTCATTTGGATAGATACGAAACTTTATGTAGGTATTTAAGTCTTACACATCATATATGAAGAATTTTTACGTGAGTATTCAATAAAATAATGATAATAATAATAATAATAAAGACAAACATTAAATGTCCTTTCACGACTATTTTGTTCCACCACAGCTGTTATTTAAACATCTTTTTGGGGTTGGGGGAGGGCGTTCTGTTGTTCCCTTTTCTTGTTTCCTTCTGTACCTTTCTGATTAGGGAATTATATTCGCCATACACCCTTGCTTATTAATATGCATTACCAATATGGATGATGATGAATATGTATGTATATACTTACATCTGGATCGGCATCGTTGTTCCACATACCCCAGGTTGGCCATTCCAGTACCTCATGCCGTAACCTTTTGTGACGGTGTTCACCAAATCCGAATATCGCGGTAGTTTGAAGTAATGTTGAGAACTGTATAAACTGTTCTTCAAATATGAAACCGCCAATACCGGTGTCAAATCTAAGACAAAAAAACCCCATTAAATATAACATAGATACCGGGATATTCAATGTTTGTGTGTTTACCTTATTAAACCAGACCTCGATAATATAAACCGTTAACTCTGTCTGTTTTGTTTCGCAAACATTTACATAATAATTTAGCATCCATCTCTCTTATATCCAAAAAGGATAACATTTTATGAAAGTATTTTAAATTTTTTGTCACAGATATCAAAGCTATTACACTGGCAACAAGTTTTAATGGGGGAGGGGGGGGGGGGGGCGTTTTTCATGAATGCATATCATATATGTAGCTAAGGTATGACCATATATTATGAAGTCTTATGATCATGTGACACTTCTTGTTAACATATTGTACAATCAGCGCAACATCAAAAAGAGAAATCGCTCGTTGTGTTAATGCCATCAACTATAGTAACGTGGTTATATGTTGCAAAAAAAGTATTGAGAATGGCAAGAATATTTCTGGAACGAACTGATAATTCTGAGCTGCCACATATTTTGGCATTATTAGTAAAATGTAATATACTAAATATTTGAGCTTAAGCTCTAAATTCGCATTGCTGTTCACTTTGCCAAATGATAACTCAATAGTTTACACTTTTCTGTATACTAAGAATCTCATATTTCCTTCCAAAAAAAAGAAGAAAGAAAAAGATAAATTTATAAAGTTAACTTACAATACACCACCAGAAGAAGGTCTGGTAATTTTAATTTGGAATGGATTCCTGGTATAATTCACTTCGTAATCTTTGAATCCCACCATCTTCTCTTCTCTTGGTAACTCGATAGGAATCTCAAATCGAGGATTCCAGGTCTTCTGTTCCTCTTCCTCGTACTTGTAATAGACTCGAAGATGCTGA
Source organism: Apostichopus japonicus (assembly GCF_037975245.1). NCBI lineage: Eukaryota > Metazoa > Echinodermata > Holothuroidea > Aspidochirotida > Stichopodidae > Apostichopus > Apostichopus japonicus. The sequence continues at coordinate 4,926,680 of NC_092570.1, forward strand.
CGCTCAACATAACGGTATTGGAAAATCTAAGAAAGGGTCAACGGTCAAGGGTAATCATCACTATTAGCCTTTAATATGCTAGATTAGTTCAATATCGGTCATAAAACTTTTTAATATTCTAAGTACTTCACTTTCATCAACTTATATCTGCGGAAGCTTCGAACCTCCAATAAGCTAACTTTTTGTTTTAAACTTTGAGCAAATTTAGGATAATTTTGGAAGTCAGCGACAAGATCAATGTTTGTTTTGATCAATGTATACCGACCTGTACCGAACTAAACCGACCTGTACCTAACTGTTTTTGAATTTCTGGTTGACTGTAAGTTTGAAACACCTGTCAAGTTTGACTCCAAATATAGGCCTACTACGCCTATTGCTTTAGTTCAGGGTTGTCCAACCTTTTGCAGAGGAGGGCCACATGGAATGATTATGATGAAGGAGGGGGCCGCATGAACCCTACGCTCGAGTTTTCGATTTTTTTGCCCGAAGCCCAAGGCAACAAAATGTGAGCACTGCGCGCCGAGCGCACTGATTTATTTTCCTTCCTGATAAAACAGATGAAAAAAGCCCCCCCCCCCCCCTCTCCGCTGAGAGAGTGTCACACAAACTGAACTGTGTGCAGTTTTTGGACCCAGAAGGTTCGAATGATTGATTAAATAGCTTCAAATTGTTATCAATAAATCTGCTCACTAAAATTTCGTACCGTAGAGCATCTCTGGCGGGCCGCACGCAACCCTGCGGCGGGCCGTACTGTGGCCCGCTGGCCGTAGGTTGGACAACCCTGCTTTAATTTTTATTAAAACTATTAGTTAACGGTCTTCTCCTAGATTCTTCATCAAATGAACAATGATTGGGGAACATAGCTGGTTGATAAGAGAAAGGGCGGGGCTTGGGCGGCGCAAGTTGGTTGGAATGAGAGGGAGGGAGGGAGGGAAGTGGGGGGGGGGTGAACATATTTCGAGGGGCTGCTCTATAAAACTTTCTGTATTTGAGTGAGAATCTTTATGAAATGTATACAAAAACTATGGAGACTATAGTGGTAACATTTCGTATCGATCTTTAAGTGTACTGGATCGAGGTGGTTTCTGGCTTTGCATTCCTTTGCGTTAGATCAATTAATCGACCAATAATCAATATACAGAAGTTTACCGATAGCCTTATATACCTATAAATTAATTTCTGTTTAAGAGTTTTTAGTGGAAAGATTTCTTTCTTTAGTTTCATTTCATAATCTTAACTTATAAATGTTACTATATTGTGACATAATTTGCAAAGATTTCTGTCCCAGCAAAACTTTACACCTCTCAAAAACTTGATAAACAGAGGTATTAATAACTATTCTCAATGTCCAAATCGTAATATTTAATGGAATGGACATAGCAAATGATGCCCTCACTATCTAAGTAAGCATGCATGTGCCTAAATCTACGATACCTTCCAAGATTGCTTTACGATTTTGTCCATACGTCAGTATCAATAATGTTATGTTCAATATGTGGTAGCCACATTGCACTTAACTATGGACACATACGATAAAGCTAGTTGTTACCACATTTCTACCCACACGAATGAATTGTAGATGAATTAACTTGTTTCGAGGTTTACCCACAGACCTCTGTAAAAGTTGAACAATTTTTCACATCACATTTACAATAAGGATTTTCGTTTTAACAATACCTTGATATGCAGGCGATTTTCCTTTTGATATTCGACTTGGAATCGAAGAAATTCCATCACCGGTTGGTCGAAGAAAGGAGGCGTGTCTAGCCGTTTCAGATCGACATAAAAGCCAAGGTTAGTACCTTGTTCCTCTCCGATGACCCTGTACCCGATATTACTCGGGAGGTAACATTCGGGTATCCTCTGGTCCTTATCCCAGTTGACCCGTCTCCAACAGCAACCTCTCATTAAACACATCCGGTAGGTCGGTTTCTCGTACTCCGGGAAGCAATCGATTCGATCATTTTCGTAAAAAGATTCCGTCTCTTGACATTGAACGTTCTCAAATTGCCACATTGAATATGGCCGTGTGCCTATAATACTCAAAGGCACCATGATGAGAAAGGCGAACACGAAGAAACACACAACGGTGATGATAACTTGATTCAAGCGACCCATTATGACGCTGTTCTCACCCTCAAAACAATATTAAAACGGCACACTTATTCGACTTAACTCTCACTTTTATCCTCTTGCTGTACGAAGAACTAAAATATATATGTATAGGCTATAGCTAAATATTGCAATTGCCGCCAGTACTTCGACTATCACACCATAGCTATATGCTATGTGAGTAATCGCATCATATAAGGCGGATCGTTTTTTTGGCGGAATACCAGAGAGTGCCGTTGTATATGGTATATGCACAATACGATCAGATAAACGACCTTTGTCTTGGTAATCATTGTAAATTGTTAATATTTAATCCCTATCTCAACAAGTTCTCATTCCATCTCACGTAAACAGCGTTACTCGAATGTTTGTTTTGTAAGAGGGAAGGTAAGCAATGGTTGGATTACTAACGGTTATGGAACGCGTTTTTCGTGTAGAAACAAACAAACTCCAAACATAGCTGAATCATGGTGACTGATTGCGGCCATTGGTTGTGTACCCATACAGGCACGTCTTAATGCATGGGGTCAGTGGCGGCGGAACCGGGGGGGGGGCTTGGGGGGGGGGCTCAGCCCCCCAATGAAAAAGTTGAGGGGGCAAATGCATGATAAGCCCCCCCAATATTTACCAAGGCTCCGAAACGTGCATCTGCCCATTTTTCAATGCATACTTGTCGATCTGTCCGATGCACACGTATACTATATAGGTGTAATAATTTTAGTAAATGCTGGGGGACCCTCGGCCCGTCCCCTGGCTATAGACCACATTGTCACCCCAACCGCGTCTTCACGCCCCGTGAAAAGTGGAAGCAGTGAGTGTGAGTACCGGTGAGCGCAACACAACTTCGTCCTTAGGCCAATGACTTGCCTCATTTCAGCCAGTTCTCCAACATATCCTTACTACACTCAAAAACGTCTATGCGAGTACACTACGAGTTATAGCTACTCTCTTAAAACACCATCGAATATACAAATTACAATGTTTTTACGTGCAATCTGAGAAATTGCAGGCTTGAGACCCATATTTTAGGGCTAGGTATTCGCAGCATAAAACACTCGGGAAGTGCCATTTCCGGCCATTTGGGGGTTTGAAAAACCCAAAATTTTCTTGTACGCTCCGCGCCAACCGATGGTGGCGCTCCGCTTAGATAGTCTCCACACATTAGCCCCCCCAATAATTTTCCCGTTCCGCCGCGCCTGCATGGGGTACACTGGGCCAGGGCCCCACGATTGAACAAAAACACCTCTCTACTAAATTTTCTGAATTATAAAGTATATATATATATATATGTAAGAAATATTTGGTAATGGCTTTGTTAACAACCATTGACGGACTCAAAATTTTTGTTTTATATATATATATGTCGTTCTTTTTGTATCAATTTTGGTAAATAGATGTATAAGTTAAAGTCTGTGGTGTTTTCAATTTTTTTAATATATATATATATATATATATTTTGATAAAGGATGGATCTTTGAAAGTATACTATAAAATGAAATAAGTCGTCAAATTCTACGTGCGTTATGAGCCATATTAATACGATGCAAAAAGGCCTTTAATTAATTAGCCTTTACGAAAGGCGGATGGACTAATAACTACCATACCCTTTGCAAAGTTCCAAAACTAACATTGAGAACATTCCAAGCGAAGACGACTGTGTGGAAATTCAGTCTCTAATAACTTTGACACGATATTAAAGGTATGTCATCGTCAGTCCCATTAACATATCGTGAAAAAATATACATATTTGAAAAGAGCAAAGCAAATTGTTGGGGAGGCTATATAAGATAATTACTTCGTTTTTATATTTTGTTACTACATATACAGTGGCGTGTGCAAAGGGGATGGCTCCACCTCCGACCGTCAATCTGGGAAACGGCTCAGTTGGGGGGGGGGGGGTTGTTTGCATTCAGCCGGGGAAGAATTGAACCATGACTACGGCCCCGTTTTCAACAGTTATTAGCTAAAACTTGCGTTTAGGGCTACTTTTATAGACCTAAGTATAGTCTAACCACCCAGTACAGTTGCCCTTCTTTATAAATCCTTCATTCGCCTCTTCCCTTCCACGAAAGTTCATCTCTCTGCTTTAATCGGCCGGGGATATTTGAATTTGACCCCACCCCAAATTTGGAATTCATGTGCACGCCACTGCACATATGTACACACAGAACGCCGAATTTTACTTGAAATCCCTTCCCTGTTGATTTCTGGGTCACATCGAAATACATGCTTTGTATGACATCTGAGTTACAGGGAAGACAAATGCAAGGTTCTGTGATTTCTGACTGCCCCCCCCCCACCCAATAATGCGATAGCCTATAGGGATGGCCAACAACCGAGGGGCTGGATAGTTCAAAAGACTTGAAAGATGGGTCAAGCCTACTTATAATCTTGTTCTTGGTAGAACGTTTTCATTTTGGAAAATTCTCCACTAAGTTTGCCGTTGCTATAGTTACTTAATGTATTAACGAGACACTAATTACGCAATCCTATAGCAGAACAGCCCGGGAGGCAAGGATTGTAACTGCTACCTACACTCTTACCGATATAGCAGAGCAGTTACGAAAATTATGGTCGTGAGCTAAGCGCTCTCATTTCCCCCACTGTATCATTTTTTTACACAAAATGATGCGTTAATTCGTTTTTTGTGTCCACAAAACTTTCAACGAGGGTGGGGATAGGGTGGGGGAGGGGCTTCCCTCTCCCTTTTTGGAGGGCTGGATCCATCCTGTATTGACTCGTTGAGGACAAAGAAAAGAGAAAAAGAATGAACAATTCATTAAAATAAAATCCAGTGCAGCTTTTGGCATTGTTTTCGTCTGCCTTACTTTATTTGCTAGGCCGTAATATTTATAATATAAAAAAAGAAGTTTCATTCTGACATCAAATTACCATAAAAGAACAAAATAATAATATTTGTAAGTCACAAGCCTCTAAAACTACACCCGTTGGTAATCGATGCTGAAAGGATAATAGGTATTACAGTCAAAGAGTAATTACATACAAGCCAGAGATATGAACACGATTAACTCTCTGAAAGCATCATATTTGTTGCTCAAATTATACATTTTATCAATTTATATATATATATATATATCTAAATTTATGTATTCCAACAGAATATTTCTATGAGCAGAGCAGAAAGAGAATAAATCTCGGAAATTTGGCTCTCTGAAGTTTGAGAGCAATCCAGTTTTGAAATCGATAGGAAGTATTCAATTCCATGCTCTGGAGGAGTCATTTCAATTCACATTGGGGTAAGACTTCATGTTTCCAGCATGTAAAATTACATTGTCCAACTATCATGGCTAATCAGGGGAAGTACTGGGCTCTGAAAAGTCGGGATGGAGGTTGGTGGTGGGAGGGGCGTCGGGGTGTCAGTTGGTAACTTGGCTCCAATATTTTTTCACAACAATGGTTTTCATGCAGTTGTGGTGAAACTCCCCTTCCTCCTCACCCTATTCTTGAACCTGTGTGCCAGGTTCCATGAAGTATCCAGTAAACCATGGCTGTCCAACCTTTTGCAGAGGAGGGCCGCATGGAATGATTATGATGAAGGAGGGGCCGCATGAACCCTACGCTCGATTTTTGCCCGAAGCCCAAGGCAACAAGATATGAGCACTGCGCGCGGAGCGCACTGATTTATTTTCCTTCCTGATAAAACATGAATAAAGTCCAGCCGCCCCCCCCTCCCCTCCGCTGAGAGTGTGTCACACAAACTGGCCTGTATGCAGTTTTTTGGACCCAGAAGGTTCGAATGATTGATTATATAGCTTAAAATTGTTATTAATAAATCTGCTCACTAACATTTCGCACCGTAGAGCATTTCTGGCGGGCCGGACGCAACCATGCGGCGGGCCGGACTGTGGCCCGCGGGCCGTAGGTTGGACAACCCTGCAGTAAACCAACCCACTAATTCCTTCTCTTCTGGTTTTGTTAATTCCAATCTACATATAAAAACCTTCAGTGAATCACAACTTTGATAGATGAACTCAAAATTTGGTATCTTACCATGATACTATAAGAAACAAAAGGATTTCAGACTGAATCTAAAGCAACCTTACACTTCCTCAGGTAGAACAGATTTACTCCCCTCGCCCCTCCTCGGCCCGCCTCTACTCTCAAAAGTAATCGATAATGGTAAACAATGTAACAGTTGTGTGTTGCAAACTGGCTTGCATAAGGTTTCAACACATTAGTACACAAGTTACACTATAAGTAATTTCATAATACTTCACAATACAGACACTTTAACAAATTAAAAAAATAATAATAATAGTTTGTAGAAATTCTCCTTTATGGATTTCCTCAACCAGAAAGCAATCCTTGCAATAACAACTCCAACTACTCAGACGTGACTACAGCCAGTGGAAAATTGCATATAAAACCGATTAACATGTTAACTACACCAATCAAATGCCATTGCAAAGAATAACTTGTTTGAACATTTCCTGAGATGATTTCTTTCTTGCTTTTTAGCAGGTTTCCTGACGACAAAGTTTACTTCCCTAAAATGGATTGAGAACAAGAGAAATATAATAAAAATAAAAATAAAAACTACATAAGAAGGTGACTCTATTTCCTTTGTGAACAAGGGCGTAGGAACCGGGGGGGCTGGGGGGGTGCCAGCCCCCCGGTGAAAAATGTGGAGGGGCGGAAGTATCATTCCGCCCCCCCCCCGCTTCGCAAGTCAGAAAACCCCTTTTTCATTTCCAAATGAGAAAAAAAATCTCATTTGGAGCACCAAATTGCATCTAAGGCCAGGTGAAAATACAAAATTAAGTTTACAAAATGGAGTGGGTGTTGAAGTGTGTCATATTGCACCAAATTGCATCTGAGGCCATCTGGAAATGCAAAAAATTCCAAAGGGGAGGGGGACGACCCCTCCCCTTAGACCCCTCCCCCAGGCCGGCCATCAGTCTTCAGCCCCCCCACTCAAAAGTACCTTCCTACGCCACTGTTTGTGAATATTAATTGACTACTACCCAATGATCATTTATCAACTTTCGGCGATGACTTAATCTAACAAACATGGCAGATGACATAGAAAAGCTTTCTTTGGCTTAAATACACAGATCATTCTATGGAAATACCAAAGAAATACAAAAAAAAAACTAATATTAAATCATCTATGCAGACTACAATTTTAAAATACAACTATGTTGAGGACTTTTACTATAATCAACCAACCTATACGTCAAACTTGCTTACCCCCAAAAAAGCGCAGAAACAAACAGCTCTTTCATTACGAGAAGTTATCCCTCTCTGAAGAATACAATTTGATATTAGGCAAGTAATCTTATATATTCAATTAATGTTATGCAAATTCATCTGTTGTTCAACAACGATGCCTCCTCCACTGGATGCTTTAAAAAATGGTTTTCCGAAGCATATTCAAAGATCCTTGCACAAATTCTGGTACCGTAGAAGAGTCTCCCAACTGTAATACAGAAAAGAAACGAGTAGCTTAGTGTAAGTCTGCCCCAAACCATTGCACACATCCCCCTCGCCCCAACCCTGTATTAGTCTGCAGGCGTGAATCCAGGGGGGGTGGGGTTGCATTGGGGGGTGGGTGCAAACACTCTTTCCAACCCCACACAAACACTTCTAAAGTAGTTAGAACAACATTTCTTGCAGACCTACTGAAAAATTACTAACCTTAAATATGCCTCAAAATGCAACATTTCATGTCAAAAATGTACTTACCAGTTGGTTTCAATAACCTCAGAGCCATGCTCCTCATATTTACAATAATGTAGCCCAAACCTCCCCCCCCTCCTCCACCCACCTTAGTATACAAATTTGTTAAAAATACTGTGAAGAATCAAGTAGGCCAAAAGGTCATTATTAATTTGTAAAATGCTCTTTGGATTTGAAACAAAACAGGACATTATGTTGTTATTTCGCACCTTTGGATAGAGAATACACACTTTCAAGTGACGTATTCCCAGGGGTGGACTGGGTCTTAAACCAGCCCGGGTATTTTTCACCTAGACCGGCCCATTAATATATTGATATGTAACTTACAAAGTGATTGCCGTCCTGGGGAGGGGTTTAAGGGGAGGGGTGTCCCCCTCCTCATTGAGATTTTTCTTTCTTTTTGAAGTTAAGGAATGCCTAGATGCAAAATGGTGCTATATTTCTCAATTTTGTAGATTACATGGTCCTTTAAAATAGACCCAATAATAATTTTCCAGAAGCAACACTTGATTAAACTGAGAAAAAAAAATGTATGTTTAGACTGAATTATACTTAGTTTTTCAAGCATTTAAAAATATATTTCTACACAGCCCATCTGTATTCTATTAACTACTGTGAAAATTGGCTGTAATTTTCACCAGGCTCCCCAGCCCATCGGCCCACTGGTCCACCGGGCATTGCCCAAATGCCTGTGTGGCCAGTCCGCCACTGCGTATTCCCTTTTTAAACCAGAACTCACCTTCTCCTGTGTGCAAGAGCTTGGAAGATCAAACCATTTCCCTGGATCTGGAATACCACTTGTGTAATTGAGGTGGCCTCCACTGAAAAGCATTGGGACTGCATTTTTTGAAAGGAGAAGAGGACAAAATAGCACATTTAATCGGAACTCAATTCAATATGAAACATAGTTAAAATGACCATCTAAGGAAGTTACTTGCCATATCAACCTAAAAATTGGAATCACCAAGGCAACGGTTTAGTTAACTTGTTTTCTAGCATTGACAGTTGCCAGGGAGTACTTTATCCAGTATCAAGTCGTAGAATGCTACCCAAAATGGTCAAAATGTTTTACCAGTGCAAAAGATTCATAGCAGTTTTCTTTACACAGGAACAATAATAGTTTATAAGAGAGAGAGACAAAATAAAAATCAGAACCTGTAAAGACGGCTACACAAAATTTGAACTATAAGCTTATTCCCAGGCTGCCCTTGCAGAATTGAACAAAGGGACAGAGTTGTTCACCATAGGAGAGAGTACCGACGAGAAATCGACTTGACAAGCGTTTTCAGGCTTCAACTATGCTGCTGACCCTTGACCTTCACAAAATGTAGTAAAAATGCACACAAACTTTGCCCAAGGTCCAGTTGTAGGGAACCTCAGCTGACCGTTGCCCAACACCAAGCACAAAAGTGCTCTTTCATTCATAACAGGAAAGCTAGTAAGCTACACTATCAAGCATGACATTCCTCTGCTAGACAGTATTCCTGTTTTGACCCCTACTGACCTTTGATCCCCACCAAAAGCAATGGTGCCCTAACACTCGTCTACAGGAATGCCCTACATAAAAAAATGACAACATCTACCAGCAGAAGACAAATTAAAATGTTCATTCTCTTTATCAATAATGGAGGAAAAAATCTTCTATGGAGGAAAAAAAATTGTCACATAAACAATTATTTGAAACCATGTTTATTCCTACCTTTTCCAGAATATATACATTTAGGTCTTGGGTTTTGCAGAGATGATGAAAAATGTAGAATGCAAGTTAACTCTTACAGAACATCAGAAACAGCACCGCATATTCACTCTCCCTCTTCCCTATATTATTACTGTTGCGACCCTTGGCAGTTATTATTCGAAATCTTACCGGGGCCTTGCTCTGATTTCTGTCTGCCCATCAGACTGACACCGAGGGGAACACATGTAACGTTTGATACGGACAGGTATCCATGTCCATCTATGAGACCCACATCAGAAGCGGCCAGAGACCAACTCTGAATAGTCAATTCATTCTTTCCTTGGGTGGAATATCCTATGAACGTGGCAGAACCTGAAAGTAGAATCCAGATGGCAGAAACATTTAATAAACAACCTGACCACATGATATTCATTCAAATACAACTTTGGTATGTAATTAAGTAACAACATGTAACGGAATGTAACCAAATTTTTAAGACCCTTTCTTCTCTGAAGTTAAGCTATTGCAACTTCCTGTTCATGACCACAATGCAACTGGCAAGTGAATTGATTGACACAATTTTACAATTACAATCCCAGTTTTTTGCAAATTTGGACGGGGGTTCGGGGAGGGACGGGCCATCAAAAAGTGTAAAATTCAACTGAAAAAGATCTATCCAAGTTTGTTACTAACTTGACCAGACCTTTAGACTAAGTTTGATACAACCAAGACATTGATCCTTGAATAGCTCGTTTAATACCGATTCCCTTTGCATCTTAAACTTCCATCGCTATTAGGGCAGCTCTTCGCATTGTGGTTAATATCCTCGTGAGCAAAAGTACACACCAAGAAATTTTCAATAGTTTGGACTATTTTACCGTCAATAGTTGAAAGTGAAACCTAACTGGTCTTGCTAAGGCGATATCGTTGTTATCGGATGGTCACGTTGAGCAGTTTTCAAAGAATATCAAGATTGATCAAAATGCATCAAATATGCTTCACCCTTCGTTCGGATGATCAAATTTTAACATGTACTTGAAAAGTATTCATGTAGCAAACCGATGACAATGAAGGATAAATGAGATAAAGACAAGCTGTACAGAGTAATTGAATACACCGTTGCTTAGCATATTTACTTACTTGGGATGCAAGGAGATGGTTCTGGTCTATCTAGAGGAGCCACAGTGCAGACATCATTGACAATAGTGTACTGCTTTTTCTAAAAAATTCAAAAGAATGGTTCATTCATGAAACATTGTCATTCATCATCACCTTAAATTGTTTTCTTGATTTGTATACCAAACGGTCAAATTTCTTTCCCCTGCTGGTTTTCCAGGTGGCACTGAACTAAACTTAAAGGCATTGAAGACTCGCCCCAAACCGAGTGCCCCGCTTTGAAAAAGTTAACTTACCGTTGCTTGCAAGTGAAGTTTTCTTCTTGTCGCTACCAAATGCAGACAGTAATGAAACGTGATACCTTGTTATCTTTTATCTAGACCTGAGATGTCCATCGCTGCTATGTACACTGTGTTGTGGGTATTGACCGTAGCTGTAAATGTTGACTGTACACTAGTGTCTTATTACCGAGGGTAGCAAGCTGTGTGTGTATTTTCTGGGATCGATGGTGGTGTCTTACATTTCTGTTACACCTCATTCGAAACTAGGTCAGTTTACTGGCATGAGACGTTTCTTTGTGCGCGAGTCTTCACACCCTTTAAGGTGTGGTAGCTGGTTACTCAGTTGTATGCAAGGTACTGTGGCATCTGAGAGTCACCCCAGCAAAGACATATTTATATTGGGGATCCCTACAGACGTTAGGGGTCTAGAGCTCACTGAGTCACTACAAACTACAGTACTAATAGTCTCTAACTTGTACGCTCTTTTTCAAATGTCTGACATGGGAAAATCTCTCTACATAACTGATACCTCAGATATAGAAAATATTAAGCTCTTCCATATATGCCCGACTGAGAATTGAACTTCATCTGATAAAAAACACAAACAAGACTTGAAAATGAGGACAGCATTATGAGGACAGCTTTGTGGATGATCACCATTATCTTTATAGGGTCCTTAATGGGGACTTGAGTGTCCCTCCTGATCCTTTTTTTCTACTTAACTACTACTTAACCTTACAAGAAGGCTAGCTATGGAGTTGTTAATAATAACAACAGTGCACTTCCAAATATAAGGAAATGTCCCCCTGTATTCCATTTCGACTAAAATTCTTGAAGTGATGCATTTCATAAGTACTGTCTAAAATCTGACACTGCACGACTCAACTTGACTTGAATTTGTGGATAGTCAGAGAGTGGGCATGTGCTTAATATTACCAAGATTTTACCACTTTGTTAATCGGCTTAGAGTCAGCTGACAGTGTGCGGCATTTTCATAACTCAAACTGTCAAAGTATTAACAAATGTGACCAATAATGAGGTCATTTTGCATGTGACCTACAGTAAATGAGCACTGGTCATTAACACGAAAACAAATTTGTTGTGTGTGTGTGAATCAGTCGTTATGAATGCGGGAGACAGTTGTACGACCGCACATCTCCGGGACAATAGACGACGATGCGAGGTACTCGAGTCTAGTATCGTTCAGTCTGGGCAGTGAGATGCTGGCATTAATGTCAGGTACAGATCTACAAAACAAAATACTGCTCACCTGTTTCCAGAGCTGGATGAACTGCACGGCAAAACTTACGTTCCCAACAACCGTGATATAACCTGCACCGCCCACTCGCTGGCCGGTAAAATCCACAGCCATGTCGTAGTAGAGCTGTAAACCAACAGCTGTCCCATTCTGCACACGCCCAACGGATCCACCTGGGTACCAAGTTATGATAAAAGAGTTCATGGAAAATTCATGACTTCAAATGACTTTTGAAAGGTTTGGATCTAAAACCGAAACTTTGCGCATGTGTAAAGTCGATACAACAATCGGGTGAATGAGTTCACAGAACTGTTACCTGCAGCCTCCCATCATCAGGGCAAAGTGTTTAATGATATCTGGCCATCAGAGACTACTAAATTTCTGTTCAGATTGCATTTTAGTAAACTGTACAATGATATGTAATTGGTATAACCTTCCTTCAGCGTGTGTGTTCACCAAACTACCAATCTCTCCTATAGTACACAGATTGGTCATTTACTGTTTTGCAACCTTTTTTGGTGGAAGCAGTATAGGTCATGATGTCCTGTGTAAATCACCCTTGATATTATTTAAGCCAAGCCAAGGTCTAAGGATTTATTCAGGATCAATGCAGGGGGGTCTTGGTTTATAATATTTGAATGGCCATTTAGCATTTACACATTGTTTCCAGCTGACAAATATGTTTTAATGCTAAAATACATCAAGAGAAATGACAGAACAATACTATCAACATAGCTATAAAACTTCTTTTTAACTATATACTATGGAATGAGGATGGAGAGTGAGAAACAACATTCAGTCTTGCATGAGTTTTTCTTTCCCAGTAAACATGGGCCCTCCCTATCCAAAGAGGTATCCTTTCTCTGTGCATCAGTATAGTCGGGGCCACTGGCTCAGCACGGTCCGAGCCCGTAGGAGTTACGCTACTGGCTCCAACAATATTGGTCATTCTCACACGTTGTATTCCATATAAAAACTGTGGACAGTTCAAAATGCAAACCTGCCAAGTAATCCTTTTTTAAGGGATGCATCGGATCCAAATTTTTGGATCCGGCCGGAACCGGATTTTGCCGGATAGTACATGAAATCCGGCCGGATAAAATCCGGCCGGAACCGGATTTTTTTCATTACACAAAAGAAAATCATTAATAAGAAGTAGAAGTATGAAACAAGGAGCAAATCTTAGGTGAGGTATATGCATATTATAAAGAAGGTGAAATTAAGACACCATTTATGAGATTAAATATGACTTGAAGTGGTGTTATCTACATTCTTTAATAAAATAACTACAATATAATTGTTGACAAGCTTGATACATTATAATACTGCATACTACCTATGAAGTTTGTTTTAAAACAGGAAGCTACATTTCACAAATCTCATACTTTATACTGAATAAAAAGATTATTTAAGTCTTTTATTATTCATTATTTGGTAACAAATTTTACACTGCAATATTATCTGTAAAAAAAAAAAAAACATTGTATCTTTCCAGAAGTGGAAGAAACTTCTTATCTATCTTTTATCTATCCTTTAAAATGGAATTGAATGTTCATTAGAACACTTAATGATTTAGGTTTATCATGAACTTTAAGGAACTTTCAGGGTGACAAGAGATATCTCTTTCTGTGAGAAAATTAGGTACTGTTTTATCTGTGACTGGCACCCCATTTGGTGGTAACTCTTCTAGTCCATTGCTTCATCTATTTATAAAAGTGCCAAGATTACAATTTGCATATTTCCATGACCACAGACAATGAGTAACAATTGACAGCTTTCTAGACAGGAAATGGACTGTAGTGGTCCACAAAAAGATCCATTGTTTTGACTTTTAAGGTCCTAATGCACATGTTTGTGAAAGAAATTCAGACGTATTTAACCATATAAGAGATTGTTTCACACATAAAAATTTAGAGAAAACATGAATTACAACAATAATGGGAAAGTAAAGATTCAATGGAACATTATTTTGACTGATAAGTATATGAATGGTCTATTTTAACTGCACAATATTAAATTGATGAAGGCTGCAAGAAATGATTTCACTGCAAACTGTATTTGTTGTATACTGTAGCTTCATATTATTACAGTAGTTGTATTATTTTGGTTGATCTTTAGAAACAGTGGGTCAGACCACTGAGAAAATTAAATTAAACATGTTTAACTTAATTTCAGGCGCGTAGCCAAGGGGGGGGGGCGAAGGGGGCAGCCGCCCCCCCTTGAGCATATTTTTAAAATTTTTTTTTAATGTTTTTATGATATCGCTAGTATTTTCAAAAGAGAAAATGCTAAGATGCAACTTACAAGGCCTGGGAAGTGCCATTTCCAGCGATCTGGGAGGCTTTTACAGCCAAAATTTTCTTGTACGCTTCGCGCCAATCATGGTGGCGCTACGCTTAGATAGTTTGCAATGCCGATTCTACAGTTTCGCCCCTCCCTTGGCAAATTCCTGGCTACGCGCCTGCTTAATTTTTCCTTACTTTGAATGTTTTTACTAATTTTTGGAAATAGTTTACACTGATTTAAGTTAATACCAACACCTTTATAAGAAATAATTCAGGCCAGATTTTGAAAATATCCGGCCGGAACCGGAACATTGCTCACTATCCGGCCGGATAGGCCGGCCGGACCGGATATCTGGTACATCCCTACCTTTTTTTAATAAAAAATGACATTAAAAACTAGGCCTGGATAGTAAGCCTAAATATTTGACTTGATCAAGTCTCCCATTGGTGGAATTATTTCCCAAATGACAGGAAAATTAAGATGGACGACACTAATATTTTTCCTGATCAACTTTTTTTCTCCTGAACAACCATTCAAACGTTATATCCACAATATTTCAGCAGATATGGATAAATGTTCTATGAGTGGCATTTCTTAGGTTTTCAGAAAATGTTCTCTCATGACCCTCAACTTGATAAATTATGATGTCATGATATGTCATGATAAATCATGATATGATATGATAAATTATGACACTATAAATTATGATATGAATGTATGATGTATGAAATCTTCACTCACACCAATCACTTCCAAAGTTTCATCTAAATCGAATGAAAACTGATGAGATGGCAGTCATTCAAACACGGTGGCAAAAAGTGAATGAATTATGGTAGCATCGCACGATCGCTGTAGCTCAGCTGAAACTGAACGATTGCAGATGAGCTAAAACTAGCCTTCGTCTAGCCTAGTTAATGTTAATAATACAGTTAGGCATAGGCCTAGGCAAGGGCTTAGATTACATCGCTCGCCATGTTACCTAGTGTGCATTCATATTGCTTGTCTTCCTGGCAACATCGTTGTTGGGAGCATCCGACAGCAACGAATATCAGAAGAGTACAAACTGTAGCAAATATCTTCATCTTTACTATATGGCGATCTAGGAATAGGAAGGCTGGCTGGTCGTGTCAACGATCTGTTTGGTAAATTTCAGCTCACAAGCTCTTTTATATAATTAGTATGCCGCTTTTATATTGCTTTGTCAATCAACAATTATTACGTTATGTTGGAGGTGTCAACTTCAACAAACCAAAGATCTCGTGACTTCTTAAAATAGACATGACGTACGGTATCAGATGATTGGAACAGGATTTTTTTACGAAAATGGACGAACCAATTGATCTCAATCTGGAGATGCAGATGTATCAATAGCTGCAGATCCAACGGTTTGTGAATGTCGCACGACCTGTTAACGAAAGTCTGGGAAAGTGCTTGCCCATGTCTGATCTCTTTTGTTCTCTTTCGTTCTTTTTCTTTCTCCGGAATACGCCTTCATGTTTAGCAACCTTTCGTGCTTCAAAATTACAATTTCGATACTGTGTTACTGCAAACTGGCTGTATTTAAAATACGTACGTAAACACCGTGCTAACTACCTATTAACTTGAATATCCACCACACTGACCAGCGTACAGTAAACCTTGGAGGTAAAAACACCTCCATGAGTAAACAAACGTACATCACCCGTGGCCATAGCTTGCAGCACGATACCGTTCACAGCCAGGTACAGTTACGATCAGGTGACCACTCAGAATGGTCATGTGAGTAATGGGTGACACGCAAAACCACTGAAATCAAAGCCCCCTATTTCTAAAAGTATACGAGCGCCCCCACATTTAACCCCCGCGAAAAGTCGTACCACTCAAAATATTGCGCTTCAGATTGAACAATGATTTCCCTGCCCAGCTGTGCATTGACTTTTTCAAAGGTGGTAAACGTTGGCCGTATCGGGAAAGCCCCGGTAGAAAATAGCGTGTGTGCGCTGCTTGGATGAGATATGCATGTGTGGAAAAGACTCACTGCATAGCTGTCGATCGCTGCTCGTATTCTCTATTGCAATAACCGGGCTCATATGCGGTTACAATTTTAGCTCTACCTATGCTTGCTTGAAGCATGGAGGTAAAAACAGTTTTTATCTCCATGCTTGAAGCAAGCCCGCGTTCGTGGGAACGGCGTAGAAGTGAACAGGTAATCGTAGAAATTAGTTTAGTGTGCATGTAATTGACTGATCTTACATGTTAAACTTGTAATGATTCCCGTAATCGTATCATCATGGAAGTATAACGATGTGAACTTTGACCAGATGATGACACCTGCAACAGACGCGGAGTGGCAACACATATCATATCCCCAGGGTGGGGAAGCAATCGATCCCCTTTGAGTACCCCGAAAAATCACATTTAACTAAAAGCAGGAAATAACGTTAAAGCCCTCTTTTCAGATTGCAGGAAGCTAAGCGACCCTTCTCAGTCTTCACCCTGAAAGCAAGTTCGCGTCTGCTACATAATACCCATTTCTTCACAGGCCAGGTCGATAACGCGGAAACGCGGAAACCGCGGAAACCGCGGAAATCGAGAAACCTGGTTCGATATCAACGGTTTCCGCGGTTTCCGCGTTATCGACCTTGCTATATAGCAAGGTCGAAAACGCGGAAACCGTGGAAACGAGAGGAATTTGTCAAGGGAGGGTGACAAAGTCTTTTGGGCGCATTTCAGCCTATATTCGCCAGGAAGGGGTGCGGGTTTAAAGCTTTCTCACTAAATGTAGGTCGAAAACGCGGAAATCGTACATACAATGGATGAGTTAGATTATTTTGTCAAGGGAGGGTGAAGAAGTTTTTTTGAGCGCATTTCACCCAGTATGCGCCAGGAGGGTGGGAAGGGCTTAGGTTTTTTTCTTACTAAATGCAGGTCGAAAACGCGGAAATGTTTTTTACACAATGAATTGCGAAACTAGAGGATTTGGTTATGGGAAGGGTCAATATGCGCCAGGGAGGTGATGGGGTTGTAGGCTTTTCCCCTAACTGCATGTCGAAAACGCGGAAATGTTTTTTTTTTTTTTTTTACAATGGCGAAACTAGATGATTTGTCAAGGGAAGGTGAAAAGTTTTTTAGGTGCATTTCAGCTGTAATCCGCCAAGAAGGGTGGGGGTAGAATATTTTATTTCACTAAATGCCGTTCGAAAACGCCGAATTGTTTTTTACAATTGCGAAACTATAGGATTTGTTCCAGGGAGGGTTAAGAGTTTTCGGCGCATTTCAGTCAATATGCGGAAGGAAGGTGAGGGTGTATAGGCTGTTTTTACTAAATGGAGGTCGAAAACGCGGAAATGTTTTTAACAAAGGCGGAACTAGAGGAGTTTGCTCAGGGAGGGAAAAGGAGTGTTTTTGGCTGGCGCATTTCAGCCAAAGTGCCAGGAAGGGGGTGAGGAGGGATGTTGAGGCTTTTTCACTAAATGCAGGTCGAAAACGAGGAAAACCTGTTTGCCGATATGTGCAAAGATGGAGTGGGGGTATGAGACTTTTATCAGTTAGTGTAGGTCGAAAACGCGGAAACGTATTTTTTTTCACAACATTTGGCGAAACTAGATAATTTTGTTAAGAGAGGGTGAAAAAGTGTTTTGGGCGCATTTTAGCCAATAGGCGCCAGGAAGGGGTGAGGTTGAGGTCTTTTCACTAAAGGCATGTCGTAAACGCGTTTTTTTTTTAACAATGACGGAAATTCTCTAAATGCATGCAGGAAAAGTAAAGAAATGTTTTGGGCGCATTTCGGCCAACATGCGCCAAGAAGGGTTTGGGTTTGAAGCTCTTTTTCACTAAATACAGGCAGAAAAAGATGAAAAAAAAAACAATTGTGTGCACGTTGTAATATTAAATGTATACATATATATATATATATAAATATATATATATATATATATATATATATATATATAAAAATGAAAATCGTAATGAGTTGGAATATCAAGAACAGTGAAAAAACTTTCAGCCTCCAACGGGATTCGAACCACGGGCCTTCCGCTCTGTACGCGGACACCCTAACCACTGGGCTATGGACGCTGATTGTATGTCCAGAGGTTCGAAACCGGTAAGGAAGGTCGCAATTCCACTGTAGGCGTTTGTCATTTTTTTTGGGGGACTGTTACCCCGCTTCCCCCTCCCCCTCTTGGGCCACCCTGTCGGTATATATAAAGTACGTGCGTATGTACAATGGCGGACTAGAGAATTTTCACAGCTAGGGGACGGCAAAGGAGCTTTTGATCGTTTATGAGAAGAATACATTTCCGCGTTTTCGACCGGGATTTAGTGAAATAAAATCTTCTACCCCAATCCCTCCTTGGCGAATTACAGCTGAAATGCACCTAAAACACTTTTTCACCCTCCCTTGACAAATCATCTAGTTTCGCCATTGTAAAAAAAAAACATTTCCGCGTTTTCGACCTGCATTAAGTAAAAAAAAAAATTACCCCTCCCGCTCCCCCTCCTGACGCATATTGGCTGAAATGCGCCCAGAAAACATCTTCACCGTGCCTGCCGTGACAAAATTCTCTAGTTTCGCCATTGTAAAAAAAACCTTTCCGCGTTTTCGACCTGTATTTAGTGAAAAAGCCTCAATCCCACCTCCCCACACTTTTGCTGGCGCATATTGGCTGAAATGCGCCGGCCAAAACACTTCATTTCCCTCCCTTGGCAAACTCCTCTAGTTCCGCCTTTGTTAAAAACATTTCCGCGTTTTCGACCTGCATTTAGGGAAAAGGCCTACAACCCCATCACCTTCCTGGCGCGTATTGACTGAAATGAGCCGAAAACTCTTTACCCTCCCTTGACAAATCCTCTAGTTACGCAATTCATTGTGTAAAAAAACATTTCCGCGTTTTCGACCTGCATTTAGTAAAAAAAAAAACCTTAGCCCTTTCCGACCGCCTCCTGGCGCATATTGGCTGAAATGCGCTCAAAAAACTTCTTCACCCTCCCTTGACAAAATAATCTAACTCATCCATTGCTTAGTACGATTTCCGCGTGTTCGACCTACATTTACTGAAATAGCTTTAAACCCGCACCCCTTCCTGGCGAATATAGGCTGAAATGCGCCCAAAAGACTTTGTCACCCTCCCTTGACAAATTCCTCTCGTTTCCGCGTTTTCGACCTTGCTATATAGCAAGGTCGATAACGCGGAAACCGCGGAAACCGTTGATATCGAACCAGGTTTCTCGATTTCCGCGGTTTCCGCGGTTTCCGCGTTTCCGCGTTATCGACCTGGCCTTTCTTCACATCCGAAACGGTAGCCGTGTTGATCATGACGTACTGTGTTACGTCAAGTAAAGTATTGTAAGGAGCAGATACTATACGCATGGTCATGCTAGAAATTGGTGAGTGAGCTGCAGCTGTGATTTTTTGAACTTATAAGAACATAACCCACAATTCCTTCTCTTCAACGGTGTAACCATGTGTTCGCAAAGTATAGTCTCTTTATAGTGATATATGTATTCGTGTATGGAAGACTACTATACTCTCTCTTTGCACTTGAAGGACGATTCCGACAATGTAATAAGTAACACTGGCCCTTAAGGCCCGGTCACACTACTGCGATATTTTATCGGAATACGGTCCGATTTTTCCGATTTTAGGCCGAAGAGTGAGGTTTGTGGTAGTGAATGTAATGAATGCAGTGGAATATTCGAATACCTGCTCCAAATCTGAGGGGTTCTGGAACGGACTACATTCTGAAGTGAAGTCACATCGAAAAACGATTAAAAATCGGAAGAGAAATCGGATAGCTATCCGATAAAAGGAAACGGAGTCAAATCAAAAGTTAGGAGAGGGCTATTCCACATCGGAATGGCTCAATTTCCATAGGCGTTCGAGGGGGGGGGGGGGCAGGGGGGGGGGGGCAGACTGCCCCAAATTTCCAGAGGACAAGAAATCCGGGCAAAAGTCCTGAAAAATTCGGGCAGCCTAAGAGGAGAAAAAAAAATATATATAAATATTTAGTAGCTTGCCCGAATCTTTTCATATTTTTTGCCCGAAAATTCCGTGGAGAGTGTTTTGTGTTATTTGTTTTGTGACATTAATATTAATATAAGCCTAATGATTTTCTTTATTTAGCATCATGATGCCCGAATATTTCCGTGTAACACCCCCGTAAGCGCAGCTCATCTGGGCTACCACGCTTTTTGCACTATCGCCCAAAATTATTAACAGGGAACGCCGCTCACAATCGTGGTGACAAGCATGCATGGAGATTAGCAGTCTCTGAAGTGAAAGAACCGCAGTAAACATTTTTTTCTAACTAGTCAACTGTAAACCTGGACATCCCAGACATGAGTGTATATAAGAAACATTTTCTTTTTCATGGATGGTGGGGGGGGGGGGGGAGTGCCTACGAGCCTAAAAGTACAGGTTTATCATATTCTTTGTAATTTTTATACTTTTTGGTGAGACAAATTGCAGTCTCACCCGACATAGCGACATTTTCCCACCTACGTGTCGTTGAACAATGTATGTTTTTCTGGGGGTAGCTGAGTTCTGTGTTAAAATAATAAATACCGTAACTAAATAGGAGTTAAAAAATATACTGTCCTAGTTTTCCCCGTCAAAGTGATGTTACCATATTTTCTTGTTCTAGTTTACCAAATTTTTGGAGATTATAAAATAAAGAATGTTTAGATGCAACTTGCAAGGCCTCAGAAGTGCCATTTCCGGCAATCCGAGAGGCTTATTTTGCCAACAAAAAATCTTGTACGCTACGCGCCAACCGATGGTGGCGCTCCGCTTAGATAATGTCATGGGAAATTTCGGGCACAACAGTTTCTGACCCCAAACCGAAATGGTCCCGTACACCTATGGGCTCAACAGATAGCAAATCAGGTCCTTTATCACTGTGGCTAGAAGACCCGAACGAAAAACTGGCTGTTCCGATTCCTCCGGGAAAATAGGATAGTATTCCGATAAAAAAAATCGGTATAGTGTGACAGTATCTGAGTCCTATGATTGTTTTCAGATATTCCACGTGACTAACTTTTTGCTTCTTCGTCCTTGCATTATTAAATAAGTAAAAGCGTCAAACATAAACCTCCAGACAGAAAACATAGAACAGTTAGTCAGTACTCATGAAGTTGAACAGATGTCAATTGACCACTCTCTTTACGGTATTTACATTTAAATATCTATGTATAAGGAAATCTCGCTCACATATTAGGTATTGCTGCACTCTTGAATGTTTAAAATCGATGCACAGAATAAGACAACGCGAGACAGTGAAGATTACGGCAAGTAATTTCAGTTATTTTTTATGAAGGGAACGTTCCCATGCGATGTATAAGAGGGATTGCACAAGAGACCTTTCATAGCTCACCGTGTTGAGGGTTGAAGAACATGACGTCGGGATTGTGGCGTTAAGCTGCGTGATCTAAAGCTTTTGTCTTCACTGAATTGAATTATTTATTGTACGTTTGGAAGTCATTGTACTCGGCAACGTTAGCTATTCCAAAAGATACGTAGTTTGCCAGGAATAAAGGAATTATAAAGTTTTTATTTGAATTTAGAGACAATCCAACTGGCATTAAAGTGTTAGTGTACCGTTGTATTTGTTTTACAGAAATATTTTCTATTTTGCATTAGTGGTATGTTCGTGTTAACGTGCAATAAAGAGGAAACCGTCTATGCAAATAGTAAAATGAGTTGCTTATTTCCCACAACGTGAGAGTGAGGAATTTTTGTCAAAATGACTTTGATCAAATTATTTTGTTTAACCATGTGAAACTATTATGGATAGCTCTATGTTTTAACTGTATTTTGTATGTAAAAATTAACGAACGATTGGGATAAGAAAACATAGATACATAAATGTTATTATATTGGTGTCCTTTGTAGTGTATTGAGGTGTATCTCCTTATTAATTAATACATCAGCCTCCAACCATTGAGTTCATTGCCTTGCAGTTGGTATTTTTTATATTAATTGCATGAACTTTATTAGAACATGTTTTGCAGAAAGAGTGCATTTGGGACATCCTTGATAACGACCGTTAATGCACAAATTGTGTTTATAGGATGACATAAGACATACAAACTACACATTTGGAAACCAATTTCAATAACATCATTTTATTTAGACTTCTGCAGAAGTTAAATGTCAATCATTGTTTGTTTTTTCCCCACAAACCAAACATAAATGATTTTCCTATCACCATGCAATTTCTTAGAAAGAATAAAGATGACAATTTAAACGTACTATTTCTGTAAATTAAAACCGTAAGAGATGCTTTCATCTACTAGTACTTACAAAATAATAACAATTTAGTTATTGTCATATTTACCAGAAATTGTGAATGTTAAAAAAGACATTTTAATGTATAAAAAAGACATTCTTTATAAGCATTGTATTTTTTTTTCAGAAAACCAAAACGTTTATGATTAATCTATCACCATTCAATTTCTTGGTACATGAAATTCTCGTATGTACCTACTGAAAAGCAAAAATTACATCATAAATGTAGAAATGAATCGCACTAAAAAACAAAAGCAAAATAAAAAATAAGAACGAACTCGTTCAGAAATAGTTAGTAGTAGAAGGGCAGTCTGATCCTAAATACATACTTTGCTGCAACGGTATGTTTTGAAACATACCTTAAGCGCTATTATCTTAGTCTCTACAAGCTGTTTCGCTAGGTCAACAGTTTGGTCACTGACTTGTCAGATGATACATCTAGAGTAACAATGAATTAACAAAATAACTAGTACGTTTAGGGCATGCAATTATATAAAATTCTGGACTAAATATCTTGGCTGTAAAATCGGTTAAATAACAATGAAAAAAGTAGTTAACATAATCTGAATACAATAAGTATATAATGAAAAATAATTCTTTAAACGTGTTCCATTATCTCTCGCATGAGTGCTACCTGTCTGGACACGAGAGGGAAAATCTTGGGTTGGGATGTTTGATCACAGGACCAACGATACGATTGTCGGACCACAACACCAATGACTTCGGGACAACCACTGGTGGTGTCGGCATTCATCACAGGACCCCCATAAAGATTCTAGAAGGGAACATGAATTATCATATTATTACTAAATTAATTGAAGGAAACGATACCTATGGTTGATATATTTTCTGCTCCAACTAAGGCTAGAATCAGTGTTTCCATCTATGAACATGCCACATGGAAAACTGCGACTTATGTTGCACCAACCGCATAATGATAAAGAATAATCGAAAAGTCGATATCAATGAGAAGAAAGCAAACCATCCACATAGAAAGCATATATCAATATAAATCTGTTAGTTGTTTATATAATTCTGAACTATATCATTCCATTACCTAGCGTACTGATCTACCTTGCTTAATAGTATGTTAGCATGAATTAACACATGTCCATTTACACTAGATACTTAAGGCCAATTATACAATTGTTTTAAGTAATTTATTAATAACATGCAACTGGCTTTTTCTACCAGCATATTTCTTGGAATAATCAATATTATACTTTTATAAGACCCTATCTGATGTGCATATTGTCATTAGAAAGTAAAGACATGTTACTCACATAGCAGTCAGCTCCATAGCCCTCGATGTATCCAGTGCAGAAAGAGTCTTCTTGGCATTGGATATCAGAATATCTACGACGCCTACAGAATTCGGGGGATACCACAGGTTCCCTGCTCACAGAAAGCGTAGCACCACCTAAATCAAATGAAGAAAAGCAAGTCGTAAAGCAATTTAACAAACCTGCCATAATACCGAAAGGTAAGCTTTAAAACAAGAAAGTGACAATATGGTAATAATAATAAAGACCGAAGATTTGTTGGTATCTGGGATTAGCTGAGTTTTTAATTTGTATGGACATATTACGAAGTTTAAGGTTAAATGCTAGGTTGTGGGGAAATATGACATGAACGTTTCACCTGGCATCATCTCCGTTTGTTTCAAGTGATCAGTGTTTGTAGAATACCATATCCATTACATGAGAGATGTATAACCACCAACAAAGTTTGCCTTTCCTATAGATTTAATCATTAACTTCTTACTCTCGTGCATTTATAGTTCTTATCTATACATATTTATAATCTTCCTGGTTGGGCAGTCCTAGTCACTTTGTAAATCATCGGATTTCACATGTTGCGGTGCTGATACGGACTATTACACAGGGTTACATATATTGAAGCCAAGTTATTTCAAAACTCATCTTGTGTGACTCGAAAGTAACAAAAAAGAAAAGAAAACGTAAACAGAAAGTCAACAGAGTATATGGGGCTACTGACCTGTTGGAACACCAGTATTCCAACCGAAGATGTTAACATAGGCACCAGATTCAATGACAGAGTCATTATTAGGAAGGCAGGCAGGAAAAATCTCAGTAGCAAATGCATCAACTGGTTCATCCAGTTTCATAAGAACTAAACCCGAATCCTCTCCATCGTTGTTGGGTACACGGACTACAGCTGTTACACCATAAGTTCTGTCTTCATTCGAACTATCTTGAAAGTCACCAACTCCAACGTGTACCTCCAAGCTTGAATTGAACTGCCTATTCCATCTGTAAACAATGTGGGATAGAAATAACAGTTCATAGCATTAGAAGAGAGAATACACGGACGATCTCAAGGATCACAAAGATAAAGCCACATTTCAAATTACAGTTCCTTTATAGTACCAGTAAGCGGCAAGCTAAGTTATATATGGAATAACAGGCATATAGCACCAGGTCACAAACTCTGGAATAGTCTATTATGTAACATAGCTTATATTAGTTACATTCTTACATGATTATCATACATATATTTTACTAATTTCCATGTTATTGAAAAATAATCAGACCCTTCTAACTCTTCCTCTTTCAATTCCATGCATGTATGGACAAGCGTATGTTAAGCCGCAACATATAACCAGACAGTAATAACTTTTGCGGCTAAATGTATCTTAGCGGAAAGTTAATAACCCTTTTAACGAGTTATGTATAACACCCTTTTGACGCAATGTAATAAAAACGAAATAATGGTATTTAAAGAGGAATGTACTAACGCAAAATGTAATAACTTTTGTTCATGACATACTTTCAAACACTTTTTGATGGATGGACGTCATATGTCACGTGATCATTTTAAAATCCATGTCTCTTTCTTCGAATAAAACAGAATTGAGGGTGATATTGCGTTCACAACTTCACTCCCGGCATTGTAAAGACAACATTGATGGCAACGGTAATACTGGCACACACTGTTTGTTATCAAAGGAAGGGGTTGAATCAACCACAGGTCTAAACATTGTATCACAAGCCTAGCCGTAATAAGCGATGCAGCACCCGCACCCCTCCCCTCCAAACACACTACCGATCCCCCCCAGTCGCAAAACCTGGTCACTGTTGGTCAATTTTTCCCGTCAATTTTGCCAAATTTCCGGCGGCTTGGGCAATTTTAAGCTTATCAAGTAAAGCTGTAAGTGGTGTCTGCTTTGAATTAAAAATATTTTTTAACAAGTCAAAGAAAATGTTTGTTTTAAAACAAACCAACCGTTTGAGCTCATATCTTCCATCTTCCATCTTTTTACATACCGGTAACTGGTTATAACAAAACAAACTAAATTAACGTGAAACTTAATAGTATTGGATAGTACCAACATCTTTTACATATCTGTTTTAAAGCAACCAATCGTTCTGGTTTGTAACACTATCAGTCGTATTACATTATCGGTAGTTATCCCGTTATCAGTTACAATACTTCGTCCATGATACACCTTTCTGAACCCTTTTAACCCCATAGATAGAACAATTTGGTTACACCCCTTGTGTTTATGTTAATTCAAAATAATATTCAGAGCACACATAACGGTTGTGTTGGTTGACACAGGTTTACACATTTTGTGTTATTACTTTTCTCGTTAATGTTTTGATTACATGTTGCGTCAAAAAGTACCTCGTTAAAGGATTATTACATTTGCGTCACGGCTACATTTTGCGGCGAAAGTTATAAGTAACATATATGGTTCAGATTATAGGTTTACGTCCATTATTACATTTTGCAGCGTAACAGGCGTATGACATGAACGGTGTTGGCAACGATTATCAAACTATATATTAGTTATTAACAAGTTCACGCACCTCTGAAAAATATCAGTACTTGTAGAACAAATTTGCATAAAAATTCAATATTACAATCTAATACAATAATCGCAGTTGTAAAAGTTTATGTCAGCTTGTAGAAAGAAATACTCCACCGCATAAACGCGATAGATATCTCTGCCAATTTCATACACACCATCATGTGAGACATTGGAAAGAACATCCATAGATTTTATCTCCAAGCCTGCCTGAGCTAGGCATGAAAATTCCAAGGATATTTGACAATTTCTTTGAATTGTATTTCAACTACTCCCATGCAATACTTGTATGCATTAAAGTTAGCTCTCGTGGAACATTTCAACTAGATCACATATAAGCAACATAGGATGTGTATACCTTTTATTGCTACAACTTGTGACAGTTAATTGGAAAAAAAAATCCTAAAAGCTTAACACGATGTCTTACATGTTATCCGATGACGTCAACACCCATCTACTGTTGATAAGAGTGCCCCCACAAAGTAACCGTAGATTTTCAGTAATTTGAACCAAGAAGCCTGTATTTGGTGCACTATTCTCCTCTCCAGCCTCGACATCCTCCTTACTTGTATCTATAAACATATGTATATAAATAAAGATATATTTATTTATATATATTATGAAAGCATGTTGGTCCAGCTACATAAATTTATTAAAATGAATGGGACGTATGTGGTATTTCATATTAAGCCAGAAAAGTATAGTATGCATAATCCAAACATGTATGACTGCCTTCCCCTTACCGCAGTTTTCTTCGTCTGTTCCCAGCAAGCAGTCTGTTCTTCCATCACATTGAATGTCTGATGGAATGCGGTCTTCATCACATTGAATTAATCCATCTGAGGAACAGGAAGAAACACAATACGTGGAAGCAATTACACATCAAACTGAGAACAAAAAGCGCGGTCGAAATTAACACACGGTATAAGCTGTTATCCCTCCTTGATAAATATTTAAGGAATAAAACCAGAATTAAACATTTAGCTATACATTGCAATGCATACCTGGTACGGCCGTTGCTTCTATGATAATCGAATCATCGTATGCGTGGTATGCTCTGTACTTCAAAAGGACTTGATCTGATCGTATTAAGAGCTCCTCGGGCAGGTCATCAAGGGGATAGCTGGCAATCTGCACAGTCCTTAGCGAATGTGGAAGTGTGACAGAAATATCCAAATGCGCGACTGTGTAGCTCGCGGTAGAGCCCACAAATGATAGACGCAATGAATGGTCGACAGGAGTGACGAAATCCCACGATTCTTCAATATCATATCCATATGGGGAGGTGTAATTGATGGTCACTGTAGTGTTTGAGCTTAAGTAGTACACCTCTGCAGAGAAACAGAAATTTTGTTAGGAATTTTACTAATTCACCTTTCATGCTTGGAAATGATAAGGTAGATTACAATTGAAACAAAATTTAACTCCCAAGTGGTAATTTGAATGCATATATTGTGGTATTGATATTTAATATTTCAAGATCCTCATAGATTTCGATTTATCTGTCAGCAATCATACCTGCATAACTTTTCTATATTTTGCATTTAAATAATCTTAACTTGAAAATATGTTTATTACATCTGATTATACAAGGCGAAAAACGTAAAGCAGTTGCATTACCTGGCAATGCATGTACCTATTTTCATTGATATTATTCTTGATGATAACTTATTTAAATTTCACAGTAAAGTCCTAGAAATATTAAATTTCAAGTAGCCTATTAATGTTAGTCAGTTGTTAGTAAACGAAACAGTTGTCTACTGAATATAAAAAGACAATAAATAGAGTAGGCCTATACATGAACTTTACCTTCTGAGGACGGGGAAGCAGTTGTTAAGTTTGGCTCACCTGAATAAGAAAATACAAAATGCTGCTCTTGAAACTGTTTCGATAACATCAAAATACTCAGATAAACTATTTATTCAATTGAACCAACTACTCTTACAACAATACCAGATAATATGCCTATTGGTGTAAGTTTTTTCGCCTCAGAACACGGTTCAGATAATTTTTCGGCAAAGCAGTTATGGACATTTTGTCTAATCTGCACAATTATCTGATTACACAAGCAAACAACGTTTAACAGGTGCATAACGTGCCAATGCATGTACCTATTTTTCATGGATATTTTTAGTGATGATAACTTATTTAAATTTCACAGTAGAGACCTAGAAATATGAAATTTCAAGTAGTCTATGGATGCCTGTTTAATCTGCACATAATGTATGTGTGTGTGAATATATATATATATCGACCTACATATATATCGGCCTATATATATATATATATATATATACATATATATATATATATATATATATATATATATATATATATATATATATATATATACATCTACATCTATATCTATATCTATACATCTACATCTATATATATATATAAATATATATATATATCGGCCTGCTCTATGTATAATTACCTGTTAAAAGTATGATGCTAGAGTGAGGACTCCCAACCTAGTTTTGTTCAGTGTATAGTTCACAAAGAATGTAGTCATGTTCACTTCAAAAACGGTTTTACCAAATTGCATAGCTCATAATATATTTGTTCATTTGAAATCAGTGTTCTTCTGGCAATGACATATGTTACTCCGTGGATTTCCCTTTTGTTTGTATTTTGGCTTCGGCCACGTATATCAGAGCTGTACATACTACATTATTCTACCACTAATGTATTTCCGTACACTTATAGAGTTTGATTTTTATCGTTGCAGTTGAAAGAGGACGAGTTAGGTAACCTATTATGAAATGACCTACTGCGACCATTTATGAACGGTTGGCTTAGAAGGATTCTGTTGATTTAGATTTATTATCAGTCATCGACTATTTAGTTTACTTTCTCTTATTCAACCAGGCACTTAAGAGTCCATATTTGGATAATTGATCATAAAGAAGTACCTTTTTTTCTAAATTTTAGGACAGCTAATATACATTATGTAGTTGATTGTAATTGACAAAGTCACTTCATTCCGTAAACTGCATTATTGTAACATTCTGAATATGTAGTTGATCTCACCATCACATCTTACTCCTGCATCTTCATGGTGACCACAGTTGTGGGACCCCCACTCAGAGCTACCACAATCCTCTAAGGTTCTTTCAAATCCATTACACTGTACATCATCTAACCAGATTTGCCCAGTTCCTGGTACGTTAGAGATAGGTTCCCCATAATCTCCTAGACCAAGCTGACGGCAAACCACAGATGCATCTTGAGAATCCCAGGAGTCATCACAAACTGTTCCCCAAATGCCATCGTGAAGTATCTCTACTCTACCCTCTTGGGAATTTCTGCCACCGACCAAGCGAATAGCTTCAAACAGAATTAATGTAGACAAGATTGGTACTTGAAGATTTATACTGAACTTAAAGTGAAATGCTCAAAAAGAGATTAAAAGGTACGTTGAAAATATACATAGCTTCAACTAGGATGTGGAACGTTGGATAGATTAGAACTTGATTGTTGATAACTATATTAGTTTAATTCAAGCATGTCGAAGAGTACAGTTATGGTATATACAGAAAATAGCAGCAGATGGATAAAGGAAATTGAAATAAAGTTCATCCTCTTTGGTAATAATATCATACATAACTGAATTTAATTCTATATGTAATACGTGATACTGAACTATATGTGAAACATGTTTCCACACAGTGTATATACCTTCATTGTTAAAAGCAAACAAACTCCGTATATCGGAGGCTCCCCGAGGTTATCGAAATATATTCCCTATCAAAGTAAAACACAGTTATATGATCCCTATACAAATATTCGAACAAACTATGTGAAGAGGTCTATAGAAGCTTAGAAGTCAAAAGCTTGTAGATATAGCAGACGTTAATTCTTCGATTATTTTGAATACCATCAATATTATGTTTATATATCATAAACATAACTACAGGACCATGTGTAAGAATGCATACACTTTTCTAACTGCAGCACAGCCATTCGATGTGTGGGAAGATTGTAAAAGTGTCCGATATTTAGTGATTTGACTTTATAGTTATGCTCCTTCCTCACAAACTTAGTACACTACATGAATCAGGCAAGTAATAATAAACCATAAAGATGAATATATGAATAATGCAATAAGTAATGTACCTGACACATTATACACCACATATTCTACATAGACTTTTGCACGTTCGCATATTATGTTCTGTAGTCTGATAGAATGAAATATTGTTAAAGTGAAGTACATACCTAGTAATCACGTATTAAACAGATGCTATAAACGGAAGTATTCCATGTAAGAGTAAGGTATTCACCTGAAAAATCTTTTGCGTTAGGTAATAAAGTTTGACTGCTTCCAGACATGTCTTATATATACTAGCCTATAAATAATTATAATAAACTCATATTACATTAAACCCTTTTGAATTTTCTGTCAGTACCAAGCTTCAGGTATAATTTATTCAAATGCAAAATAAATTAAGGTATGGCGAATCATTTTTTTGGAAACAAGTATTCATTATGACCCAATTTCAGGAACCACCTGACTTGATACTTACTTTCTGAATAATCTGTGGAATCTAGAAAGAAAAAGAAATGTCGACCGAATGAAATATTTTTGCCTCTCCCTCTTTAATAAAAGATTTGGTGAGAAACCAATGTTGTATATTTATTGAGTCATTTTTTACAGTACAGGGAATATAAAATCATATTTAGAGTTGTAGATTTGTTGAAGTAGGAACATATACATGTTAATGCAGAAATAATTACAATTATCGCCAGATTGATTTCCATTTATTTTCATAATAAATTATTGAGTTGTTCACGGAGGGCCCATTCAACTCAACAATGGCAGATCCAAAGGGCAAGTAAACCACCAGATACAGAAAATTATACACGAATATCATCAATATTCATATAGTTCAAACTACGGTAATTTTAAGGGTGGGTGCAACATTAACAAAAACAAATCTTTAAAGTTAACTCCAATAGTAGTGGTCACTTCTCCCCAAAGATCATTCAATCATACGTAATTATTTAAATATCGTGATTACAAAATTGTACTCCCGTGTCGGATAATCAGGTTAGTTAATCTTTCGGAGAAAACAATAAGTTTTGAAGGGGAAATGATCTTACCAATAACTGATGTAATTTCAGCTCTGAATCCTTGGCATGTTTTTGAGAGATCACTAGTAAATCTCATCCACATGCTCGAATGATAGAAGGAAAAGTCATCTGGCAGTGATTTCCCGCTAAACGCAGCCAGCTGAGATGTTGTACGTGGTTCTACTCCACCACCCAAGGACACATAGTCCCAGTTCTGTTCCAAGCTGAAGTTTGTAAATTTCACCAAGAATCCATACCCATCTAATGTATGGAAGTTCCAGACTTTGTCAACTTTCACAGGATAATCTTGAGGATACATAGGGGATTCTATCACCACTTTCTCATCAGGATTAACGTATATAACGTCACCTGTGAATGAAATTAAATGGTTCTATTCAAACATCATTTCCTTTTACTACCAAGTTATCTTCAGTGGTCTATTTAAACATCAAGAGCATTATGTTATATGGTCCCAGATGCTGATCCTAACATTATCCAATTACATCATGCAAAATATAAAACTCTTTGCATCTGATGACTGGTTGAGGATATGTGAATGCACTAAAAGGCAACCTTCAGTGAATTTGTAGCCATATGTTTGGTTAACTCATACACAGTGTAGCCGTACAAATGAGCTACTCTTGAAATGGAATGTGAAAAGACAAGATCATTGTTCAGTACATAACAAAGTTGAGTGACCATGGATAATGTGTATATGGAATTATTTAAAAACTAGTTCTTGAATATATGTGCTAAACAGGTAACTTCGGTTTTTCGTCAAAGGCATTTAAACAATGATGTTTACATTTAAATTTTCAACATTAGACAAAGCGAAAAGTGGAACTTAGTAGATCGTGACACAATTCAAGGAATGGAAAAGACAAGTGTTTCGAGGAACATTTTAGAACTGAAGCAGCAGGTATTTGCCGTTCTCTCGCCAATATGCTGAATAAATATGACATACCACAACGGTAGAGAAATTAACAAACACAACCTTTGATATTACTTTTATGATAGACCTTTTAGATGAAGCTGTACTATAAAAATCGTACCTAATTTACATTTATGATAGTGTAAAGACAGAAATAACATCACATAAATCAACCGAGAACTGATTTTGTTTCGTTTTACTGGTGACTGGTGGAACAGAATGTGGAATCTGGAGCAGGACTATACTCTTAAATTAAGGTTTGCATGTAATCAGGGTAACGTGGAAATCAAGACATAAATGACATGTCCAATAGCGTAATATCACTTACTAATGCCAATGTTTGGGACAGCAGACAGTTTGAAGGTAACACCCCCAATTGAAGTATATCTGCTGGTGTAACGAATCCAAATTGTGCTAGAACGTAGGAGATGGTAAGGATTGGAGTATCGTTCAAGCTCAGCTATTTGATTTTGTCCTATGCTTTCACCACCTCCAATTCTGATTGAGGAGTCATATCCAAAGTCTGTATCAACAGCTTGTAGTTGTATACCATATCCATGAGGAGCGTTTATTAGCCATGTCACTTCATGCGAATTGGATGCGTCAGTAGACAAGATGGTCTCTTCATTAACAACAAGTTCGATGTCATACACTGTAGAGTTATGAAAAAATAATGAGTTCCTTTACAGGTTAGACGAGAGAAAATCGCCAAAGTGCGTGAAAGGATCGCGAGAATAAAACAATCTTCTACTATATATTGCTTATATTTTATTAGTCTTCACATGTCTTTATCCAGATATATTTGAAATGTCTTACATTTCTTTCTTCTGCCTAATAGACGTATAGGTCAGATGTAAATGTATTTTGAGACTGATAATGAAATCGAATTCTAAGTATCCTGGTGACATTTTCATTCAAATCCTTCATACAATATCCAACAGCTTTTCACATCGACACGTTTTGTGCCGAAAATAGCTTAAAGCAACCAGGATTGATCCTATTGAAGAAACTCTTAGTGTTACGTGTGACACACGTTTGTGTTATGTTATTCACTAAAATTTACATCCAATTTTCTACATTTAAACTGGGATACATCAAAATATAAGTAAACTACAATAATTGACGTATTATTAACTTTGGCTTACATACAATTTGACTGTATCATATCCAAGGTATAAACAATAAGGTAAAAAATAAGTACGAATAAATAAAGAATATTTTATATCATTACGCGATCCATTACCTAAATTTATAATATTAAAAATCCAGAACTATTAACCATTGGACTGCATAGTCATGCTTAGTGATGTGGTGAACACAATGAGTGTTCATTGACCTCAAGCAGGGAGTGAAAGTTCAAGGGTCCGTCTTAGTTGTTTAATAACATGATTAAAGTTTCTTATATTTTGAAGTACTCACTCTCAGGGATAGCAGTTGGCAGTTCCCCACCTAATGTCAGTCAAAAGAAGCAATAATTGATGTTAATTTATTAAAGTTAATATATTCAACTATGTTGTTTTTCTCACGACTGATAATTTTATACTTGGTTACTATAGAATTCAATTATTGACTATTAATATATAATATCACAAAATGGTAAAATGCTGCGGCACATACAATTTTTGTTTGCTAAAGTTATTAAGAAAGCAAGCAGCTCACGACTGTATGCTTTCTTAGTACATTAAAACTAAGTAATATACTTACCATCAGGAATATCAGTTGATAGGTCTGCATCTATGGTGAAAAGAGGGTTTTGGGTAAACAAACGAAGAAATATATTTTTCACACATTATTTTTAAGTTGTCTCTTCCCCATGGATTAGTACTAGCTTATCAAAGGAACAGTTAGAGTATATTGTTTCTGAAGTACGTAACTCACGAAATACACGTTAAGTTCACCTAACCATTGCTTATCTGATTGACCGGCTGAGAGGAGCAACCCTGAAAGGGTTAAACATACTGCCACGTTTTTACATCACATATCAACTTTCTCCTGAATGTCTTACATAATGTAAAAGAATCTTCCGAAAAACCTCGTTAACAAACAGCATATCTCTCCAATGGTGTGACTATTTTAGTCGTTGAAAACATTTATATACTTGCTTACAGGTTGTATCAATTAACGTTTTTAGTGTGATTAAACATTTTGGCTTGAAATAATGGTAGGCACTTGGTCCTTGAAATACTTGCTTTCACAGTTTCTGCCATAAAATGGAAAATTGCACACGCAAAAATAATCTAATCCAGCTAGTCCAACGCAAATTCCCCCATTTACACACTGTTGAAACAGACAAGGTGGCAACCCTGAAATTTAAAAGGCCAAAAAAAGAAAGAATACGAAGGTATTATTCGTGAATGTACTCTCATAATATATCTAATTTTATGTGTCACTTATCTGATAGAAAAGAAAGCAATAATGATAACGCGTCAGTTCACTACAATCATTATTTGTGCTAACGGCAACTGAAAATGAACCTGTGCTAGTCTCAACGTCTTAACTATAGTCTTAACTATTGTTGCGATGACGTTGGTGATGTAAGATAATGTCTTGGCCTTTTTAGGTTTGGTGACACTTTCATAAAATTTTAAATGTCACAAACTTCCATTGCTGATGGTCCCTTATTCATACAAGACAATCAATGATTAACTTCGATTAGCTCATTTACAAGTGGCACAAATATTAACAACTTATCTACAGTCTGAGACTGTACTCTTGCTGAGAGTCGTAAACGGTAATTGCTTCCGATTTACTTAACCGCTGTGCACCTTGAACATTCTCCCAAATACAATGACGTATCATTACCCAACACAGGTAGTGTTTAGATCGTCCTGTCTTCCAAACTACATGACCTTGTATCAAAGTCACGTATTCAACTTGTATTTGTAAATTTCTCCTTCCTTGCTTGGTTACTGCTTTGGAGATACAGATACTTCTATCCTTGATCAGGCATGTTTTGCTTGCACACTGACTTGGATCCTTAGAGTAAAATAGCTCGACATAATTATTATTGATATGTACGTATACTTACCGCCAGGAAGTGCAGTCACAAATCCTGAATCAGAAAAAAATGCCCAAATAATAATCTTTCACAAAAACATCGTCATTAGTGGAATATATTTTAACAGTTAATAGCTATCACTAACGACGTCTTTCAAGAGTGTTCGCTTTGGGTAACATATACTTTGATGTCCAATACGTTTGTTGAGGGAAGATGCAAAAAATGTGCGAGAAATAACAGTTGGAAGACATTAAGTGTCATATGTGTTACTTTTCTGATATTTTTCAAATCACAGAAAAAAATCAAAAAGGATGCCAACGAATGACATCTATTGTTCCAATATAAATAGCCGTACAAGTTGGGTGAATGTTATTGTTACAAAAGAGTTTATACTACCCCACCTCTAGTTACATTTAAGTGAAGTATTCAGTCAGCCTTGGTTGATCACCTACTAAAGAATAATGATGTGTAGAAGGCTGTTTTCATCTACCCTTATGTCTCTTAAAGCTAACAATCATCAACATGAAACAGTCATAGATATGACTAAATGACATATTCTAAGAACACAAACGTACTTTACAACTATTTTGTTAATCATATTGACCACATTCAACTACATGTTTACCTCCACAATCAGCTTCATCTTCACCTGCTGATACAGATACTTCTCTCCTTGATCAGGCATGTTTTGCTTGCACACTGACTTGCATCCTTAGAGTAAAATAGCTCGACATAATTATTACTGATATGTATGTATACTTACCGCCAGGAAGTGCAGTCACCAATCCTGAATCAGAAAAAAATGCCCAAATAATAATCTTTCGCAAAAACATCGTCATTAGTTGAATACATTTTAACAGTTAATAACTATCACTAACGACGTCTATCAAGTGTGTTCGCTTTAGTTAACATATACTTTGATATCCAATACGTTTGTTGAGGGAAGATGCGAAAAAAGTGCGAGAAATAACAGTTGGAAGACATTAAGTGTCATATGTGTTACTTTTCTGATATTTTTCAAATCACAGAAAAAAATCAAAAAGGATGCCAACGAATGACATCTATTGTTCCAATATAAATAGCCGTACAAGTTGGGTGAACGTTATTGTTACAAAAGAGTTTATACTACCCCACCTCTAGTTACAGTGAAGTATTCAGTCAGCCTTGGTTGATCACCTTCTAAAGAATAATGATGTGTAGAAGGCTGTTTTCATCTACCCTTTTGTCTCTTAAAGCTAACAATTATCAACATGAAACAGTCATAGATATGACTAGATGACATATTCTAAGAACACAAACGTACTCTACAACTATTTTGATAATCATATTGACCACATTCAACTACATGTTTACCTCCACAATCAGCTTCATCTTCACCTGCTGGACAGTTGATAACATTATCGCAGACATACTCTTCTGCCAAGCAAGTGAGGTCAGAACACTGGAAGTAATATTCAGGACACGCTGTTGATTAAAAAACACCAAACCTTATTCTCCATTCAGTAACTCAGTACTTATTCCCCCCCCCCCCCCGCACCCAACCAACGATCCGCCTTTTTTTGTGGGTCTTAAAATGTGAACTTTTATATCGATCAATATTATAGAAAAGGTACTAACTATACTTCTGAAGTTAAAAAAATGTTCATATATAACTTACAATTAGCTAGTTAACATTATTATTCTAAAATTCCACACAATAGTTTAGCATTGTTTGTACTTCATACAAGTGTTAAAACATACAAACCTCCGCATACATCGCTGTCTATGCAATCTCCTTCCAAGCAACAGTCCCAGTATGCGACACACTCATCTTCATCCCGCGGTAGCTCAAAGCTGGAGCATTCTGATGAAAATGAAACAAGAACTAACTCTCAACACACAACGTTTTTTGCTTTTAAGTTGCTGTCTGTATGCAAAAACCAGGGGAGTCAGAAATGTCTGCAGTACTGTTCTATATTTTGTTGTGTTGTGTTGTGCTACATCTAACACCCGGAAGTTTGAACTCTGTATATGTAATCTGCGTTGGCTACTAGTCGTAAATTGACCACAAACTTAACTTGACTACAGTGTGGAATATATTGATCAAAACTGCAAACACCTATAAACTGTAAACTGCACACTTCCACCAAATTTCATTTCTAGCTTGTTGCATATGAAAAAAGTAGAACATATGATATTAATGAGAAACATTTCTAGTCTCTTAATGATAATAACTAAAGGTAATCTGGCATATGTGACTTCACATGCATTTACCAACTGTTTTCATATACACGTTATTGCAGAGCATAACATGGTCTTACCACAATCGCTTTCATCGAGTCCATCCAGACAGTCAACAACTCCATCGCAAACTTGATTTGGAGATAAGCATCTCCCTCCGCAGGAAAATGCAGGAGGTTTGCATTCTATGGCAGAGGAGCAATGGTAAAACAAAAACATCACAAGTTAGACATGACAATAGTTTTGTACTTTGTATGAGGAGCATAATGTACCAAGGTACAAAAAAAAGTATGTGTCATTATTTTCATTAACTTCTGTACGCTTACGTTCTGTAGGAAAGCAATTGCTAAAAAAACAACAACACTAACGTGACCTTCAAAATAGTTTCAAATCAATTGACTTACTAAAAAAAATATTCCATTGGAATACTAGACCAAGACTGTGTTCTTTAATGATTGTAGCACACTAGTTAGTACTTACAGCTCCGGTTGTGTAATCCATATAATGTTAGCTGAAAAAAAACACCTTAAATAGAATTAACCTGATATTGAAATTCTTATTTTTGGCTTATTTCATAATGTTATAATTGAAGATGCTTGAAACTTACCGCAATTCTCAATTTCTTCGTCTGAACCATCAATACAATCCCGGTATCCATCACACAGAAACGTGTTGTGAATAACATCATCTCCGTGCCACGTCGCACATTTGAAATCTTTAAATGGAACATAACATGACATTACATTACAGGTTTGAGAACCTTAAAGGTATCACGAATATTGAATAAAATAAATTCTAGATACCCTGAAATGAGAATTTATTATTCTCTCCTTGTTTGATTGGTTAGCAGGTTAATTAATGTATGTACTCACCACAGCTATATTGCTCCTCGATACAAGCAAGGTTACCGTAGAGACTATTTGAACATACTTCATTCCTCTTCACACATCCTCCATTACCACAACGGACTTCAGAAATGGAGCTGCAAGCTAAAACAGAATTCATAGAATGCTTGTTAAAGTTTTAGGTCAGTGGTCAGTCATATCATCTTTATTATTATTATTATTTTTATTATTATTTATATTAAATCCAGACACTAGCGAGGACCAACTCATCTGAGAAGTATTCCTGAGAGGCTCTCAGTGCAATGACATATTGAAGTGTGAGTTTGCTGCTGATCTGGTTTTGTAATAGCCTGGTTAGAAGAGAATAACAGACACTTGCTTCAAATGTAAAACTGGCTTTGAAAGGCTGCCCGAAAAGGCACAATCAAGCAAAGAAAGGAAACAAAAACACTACATTGTTTACTATTTGAGCAGGTGTGGATATTGTTATTACTTTACGTAGACTATAAAATGAACAAATGAGAAGCTTTGTTACCTACCATATGTATCTTCATTCCAGTTTGAAGTAATTGTTACAATGGTATTATGACCGTTTGATATATACAGCGTATGTTTATTTAACAAAGAAAACGATCGTTTGATATTCGTTTCCGTCAAGCATGTACTCAAAGACAGAGAACAATGCATAGACTAAAGTAATGTTATAATAAAATAATATACAATAAAAGGTTGCACCGAATAATGCAGTCCATTTCATTGCTGAGACTATTACTGAAGATAACTCCAATCCGTTTTTGTCCTGCAAGTTTCGTTCAGCACACAATGATATGATGTTTGAGACGACTATGAAAGCAATTTAGATTTAATTGACTGAATTATGAAGTCGTAATATATTTGTTCCTTCTTTCCCTTCTTGATGAATGACATGAATATAATTGAACTTACGACAAGATGTTTCATCAGATTTATCTAAGCAGTTTGTAGTCCCATCACAGGTTTGGTTAGATGGGATACATTCTCTTGTGAATGTGCACATAAACTCCTCGTCTTGGCATCCATCTGCAAAGAGAAAACACAATATCGGTATAATAAACAGTCGTATCAAATAAAAACAAACCAAAATTGTACGTGTAACTGAAATAGGCTAATTATCATAAGCGTCATTTATAAAGAACACTGAAGTCATTCTCATGTTCTAATATGCCTATGTAATACAAAAAATACATACCTTCTCAAGCCACTTATTTCGCCTTGAGAATTTCTAACCAACATTTCTTTCCTACCACTGGTTACAGAATAGGATCATTCAAATTTCACGTAGAATTAGCTCACGTTGAAGGTATTTACGAGCTGAATTATAAAGACCTAACTATTGCCACTAACAAATGTTAATTTTAGTAGTATTTTACATTGGAAATTCTATAATATCCTGATTTTTTTTAAATAATGTTTTACACATATCTGATTTATCAAATGACATTTATCCCATTGGGATCAATATTCGCTGTGTATTAACGATAAACGACCATAGTATGGATGAACTGGGGGGCGGTAATTTCTAAATTCTGTTCTACTATCCATGGCATTATCAACGCAAACCGTATCCCAATGGATGACAAAATAATACTTTTTACATACAAAACAGCTACCTTGAATGCACATACTCCAGTTATTTGCTTTAATACAACATATAAACAATTGAAACAATAAATACTCTCTGCACCAATTATCTCTATACTTCCATAAGAACTTATGTACCAAGTTTCCCCTTCAGTGACTTCATAGTTTATTATATGAACCAACGATCTTTCAATAGCTTTCAAATTCGTTGCATGTCTAACAGTCATTTGGCCCGTCAAGAAATGCTTTACATTTCCGTTCTAGTTACTCTTCAAGTTAATTAAGGCTGTTACATGCCTGTGCTAGTAATCTATTTGACTTCTAAACTTAAAGGTACGTCTTATATTTTTGCATTCATCCACGCTTATGTGTCAAGGTACCCACTTGTAAATAATTGAATGAATGAAACAAACTGAACATTAAACAATATACATGCAGGTAAACAATCATACTGCCTTCCAAAAGAAAGAAATTATGTATTACCTATTTGTAGAGGTCGAAGTGTAATGTCTACCGATGTAGACGACGATCGATAGCTAATAACACGAATGAATTTGATCCAAAACTTGTTTTCGGGTACCACCAGATCTGGACTGGATGAGTCAAGGACAGAGTAAAGATGGCTACTGCTCTTCGTCGGATCCGTTCCAGCCCCAAGAGATATAATAGTATATCTCACATTTACATTAATTGAAGTCAAAACTGCCTCAAAGCCATCAGGAACCTCAAATGTCCAAGATTTTGTTAGTCCCTCATCATCACTATAAGAGTTATACGATGAAATACCATGGCTATCTGTCTCGTTAAGGTACGTTGGTTCTATTAGAATGAACGAAGAATTAATATATCTTAATAATCTTGAAACTAAATTTAAATAATTGTAATTAGGCTGGTATCAGAAAAGAAAAGTATAATTCATTAATGTTCGTGGTTTCCTTTTCTAAATTGATAGAATAGTTAAAGTTTGATGGAATTCAAATAAAGTGTAAAAAACTTATATTAGTCATTAAAATGTACAATAATAATTTTGGACTATGTATAAACTCAACGTATCTTACATCGCTGGGTAAAACAAAATACAAATTATAACTAATTGTACATGGAAATAATCGACCAAAAGCAAATTATTATATGTTTATATATACACACACACATATGTATATATATATATATATGTATATATATATATATATATATATATATATATATATATATATATATACATATATATATATATATATATATATATATATATATATTAAACTGTCTTTCGGTCTTATTTGAGGAACGGTAGTGAGTAATATCGTACAGAACTTTCTGATAGTTTTGGTCACCTTAGCACCTTAGCTTCATTTTCAAAATTATTCTTTAACGCCTTGTTGTGTTAACGTGCTACTGTTCCATACACATGACATACCACAATCTGATTCATCCAAACCAGTAGGACAGTCCCAAACAGTATCACAAAGTTTGTCCATGGCAACGAACTCATTCATCCTGCCGCAATGGAAAAGTTCTGTGAAAGAAAAGGAAAAAACTGTTCCATAAATCGCAGACTACTTACTTGGTACTATGGAAATTGACACATAGGTACGTCATGTACGATCCACAAATGTATGGTTACCAGACTTTGCAAACCCGCTAACCAGATTATCGAAGACATTCTTGAGAGTAATTCTTCCCGACTTCCTAACCGTAACCTCTCCCTCAATGGTGATAACCGTGGGATATGTTGATAAGGATGTACAATTAAAATTCCGTACTACAGATCTCAACAAATATCATACACATTAAGAAGTAAAGAAAACATAGTTGTCACAATAAAAACTGAATAAGAAATAAAGCAACAGAAACAGCAAAACGCATGGAGTTAAAATCTTACAGAGACATAAATGCGAAGTAACAGAGTCGCAAATTTCGATAAAAGGCATCTTTTAACTGAAGACAGAGAGAGATGGTATGATTCAGTACCTGATCGAGAGATCACCGTTAATGTAATAGTTGTTGATTGAGAAGATCCACCATCCAATGTAAGCCACATCTCAGCGCTACCAATATAAATGAATCCATCAGTGTCAGCATAAGGATTAACCATGCGGATAAGGGTGTCTGTATCATTAAAGTTTGATCCGGATCCTACACGAAGGGTGGAGTACAATCTATATGGAGTCTCCACTACAAATACTTGATCATCTGGTGACGCTGAACTAATGATCCAAGAGGTCTTCGTATCTTGTGACATCGCTTGAAACTCATCATCATTTCCAAGTATAATAGCTAGTACAGAAAAAAGGACAAAGAGTGTAGTATATATATATATATATATATATATACGTGTGTGCGTTTGTTTTGCTATCTGACCGAGGACTTGAACAAAAGAATTCCAGGTCCTCGGTTGTGATTTCTGAAGAATCACCACGTCCTCGGAAGAATTCTATTGTATGGGATATTGTTAAGGTTAGGGTACGTGGATTTGAACAATGGGAATTACAATGGGGTCCTCGGTCTGAATGTAATGTGTGTGCGTGTGTGTGTGTGAAGCAAAAATATCTACTAAATGTATACTTAGTCTTTCTTAAGTCTTTCTAGCTACACTGTGCAAGATATTATTTCACCTAAGTAAATCTTTAATTCCAAGAATTTCGTGTGCTCAAGTTATAATACGGAAACATGTGTAACATTCACAGTTGACGATAACTAACTGACTGAAATTCTTTTACACTTTTGTGAAACACGCTGACTGTAACCAACGTTCACACAAACTTGAGGACATAACGACAAATGACGTTCGACATACTGTCATGAATGAAATGAAACGACTTTTTGTGTTTAGTTTAGTTTAGTTTAAGACTGATAAAAAAAAAAAAAGTTCCATCATTATCGATTATACAATCTGCGAGTGATTGCAACGAAACGAAACTAACATCTCACCTTCACATCCCAACTCATCTTCTCCATTTTCACAAGCCCATATATTATCACACAGTTGATCAGAAAAGGCGACGTACATGCCATCTTCACACATCAGGATTTCTAGTGAACAGAATAAATTTGAAAACGGTATACAAGAATTCCCTTTGTAGCTACATGTATGAGCTAGTAAGGTGAGGAATATGCCCGAAAAATGTTACACAACCAACTAGGAACATCGTAACAAATTAACCAACGAAATAACATAGTTTTGTGCTTGGTTGTTATACAAGTTCTAATGTAAATGATTCAAAATCAGGTGATTGTCAGTACAAGTGATATGACTGATGAAACAATTATCCATCTCAAAGAACATGCCCAAACGTTGGAGTCTGTTGGATATTGGATACAACGATGTTGTAGTTTAAATTCTGATCTACAGTACATAGCATGGAGGTCAAACTTGTTTTTAAGCTAACCTATACAGTTAAAAAAGAAATAGATACCAAGTCATTCTAAGTTAATACAACACTTGAATCGATATATTCTAAATGGTACATTTACATTCACATCATTTGAAATGATACTACATAACATCATCAGTGCCCAAAACGCGTATTTCGGTCTACAAACGATTTGAAGCTAACCCATATCTATTCTTAGAACAAGCCACACCATATTGGACTCCAAGTGCAATTCCTGGATGAGATCGTATTGAGTAAGAATACATTCAGCCGCAGGACGATAATCGACAGATTCATTTCCAGGAGTAATAGCAATAACTCCAGCATCTAAGCATCTACGTTTTAGTTCTTTAAATATATGTTAGCAGGAAATGTTTTATTTAGATATTATACATATATTAAAATGAATGTGAAATTGGTATTGCCGTATTTATACATGCTGAATAACTCGGCTTACTGTCGCATACTACAAACATACAACAAATCATTTAGCAAGTTAGAAAATTCTTTTGTGA
Organism: Apostichopus japonicus; assembly: GCF_037975245.1. Taxonomy (NCBI): domain Eukaryota; kingdom Metazoa; phylum Echinodermata; class Holothuroidea; order Aspidochirotida; family Stichopodidae; genus Apostichopus; species Apostichopus japonicus. The sequence goes on from NC_092570.1 coordinate 4,970,791, forward strand.
AACGCGCAGACATATCAATATTGTATAAAATAATGTTATATCCGTATCCCTTATGGAAGGTATGGTACAAAGAAGGATAGGAGTGAAGAGAGAAACCGTTCAAAATCTGTACAGAGAGACAAAACTGCAATTTTTAAAATCTGAAATTCAAATTAGATCACTAATAGGAAAGTATAAATATGATCTTTTCTCATAGTAACTGGCTACTAAACATTGAAGGAGACGTAGAATGGTGAAATTTGTTAACACGATTAATACCCGAAAAGCATGAAGAGATAACACTAGACAGAAATAACGCTCATATGTAAATAAAAGCTTTAATATTAATTATAAGATGACATATATTAACCTACCTTCGTCAGCACCAACAACTCGTATTTCTGCCCACATACGAGTTGAGTGTAATCCATAGCCATTATCTGAGGCTATGGCAATCCAGATCATGTTCGACTCCAAGTACAAATCCTGGATCGGATCATAAGGGGTAAGGTAACAATCAGCCGCCGGACGATAATCAACAGATGCATTTTCAGGAGCAATGGAACCAATTCCAGCATAAAAACCAGTAGAATAATCCAGCCTCAGTTCTCTGAACTGTATAACAATTGTAACATCCTCTCTGGTGGTAAAGTACTCCCATCTTTGTGTTATGCTGGAATCAGCATAAAGTGGATAGTTTGTAGTCTGAATCGTAGTGACATTTCCAGTTATTTCTGTTAACAAAATGACATTCAAGCTAGTCTCAATAACAAAGGGTGGTATTAAAAGAACCTTTCATGTGTTTATCGGTCAATAAACACGTATAAACAAGTTTTTAACTCACTCAACATTGGATAAATACAGATATGCAAAGATACTTTTCATATGCTATTTCATTAGCCGCTGCGCATGGCACGATACAATCCTCACTTACAGAAAGCTACAGAAATTCCAACCATACGTTCAGCTATTTAGTCCGTCAATAGTAACTTTTTCATGCAATCAGTGACGTATCTGAAAAGCCAAGACATCCTAACACGCTCATTGTATTTCTCGCTCTAGGCGTCATCTATACATATATTTTCTGGTGCAATGATGATATGCTTATCTTTCCATTTTATATTTGCATTCTGTGTAATGTACATGTGAGTGGCGAGTTAGATCACCAGTCGACTCACCACATCCAATCTCGTCATCACTGAAAGGACAGAAAGGTTCACCGTCACAAATCAACGATTGGTTCAGAGTCACATATGAATCTCTACACACAATAGTACCTATAAAAAAGTATACGTCAATATTTACAGTAAAAATATAATTGTATTAACATATTAGTAAAATAAATATAAAGAATTTGATGCAGAGAACTGTTATATAATTTTCTAGTTTTCCATTTGAATCTGGTAAACTCTATGGTCTTAGTTCAAGAAGATATTCTCGATCAAATAAGAGTTATTCATATTTAAATTAACATCTGAAGGTTGATAGACTTTCGTGAATAAGAAAGGAACCCACACGCTAGACGGGTCTCAACCAACATCTGATTATTTCATATTTGTGTGTGCTTTTTAAAGTGTATGAAATAATGAATAACTTTGTTTTGATATGTTTATACAAATTGTAATTTTGTGTAACATATTCGCCTATTCTACTTAGTGGTGACCAGCCAGGTTAAATGTTAGACTGATAAAGAGTTACGCTTACTTGTAGAACTACTAACAACAGTAATGGTCAGTAAAAGTTACATGCACAGCTTGTCTTTTCGCAGAGGCTCGACGCATCACACAAATTGAATAGGTTTATTTTAATTTTTTCTAACTGGGAAACCAATGAACGCCAATTCCTAAATACGTCATTCATCTGTTTGATTGCTTCTCATTTATTGAGTGATCTCGATTACATTTGTCGACTTGGTCACGTTCCACGCTTTCAATTATCGACACTAGCCTTAATGGAGCATAATTAAATATAACAAAGAACACTACGTGGATATTAATTCCATGCATTTAGAATAAAAAATTACACTGTTGGCACCCACACTTTAGATGTTCTGCCTACCTAAAATCATAAAGTAGAGCAAACTTGAAAAATGCACCTTAATTATGAAATTGATTGCTAGCTTTTACAATGTATGTTTAATCTTGCACGAGCATGTGTTATACATACCATATGGATCAACTGCTGTTACCGTTAACTGACTGGGCTTGTCGTATGAATAATAGTAATTGGAGTCTCTGTAGCGTATCCAGAAGGAACTCCACGGGAGCAAAAGTTCAAAAGTTTGGTTTGTGTTATCAATGAATACTTCAATCGAATTGACTGTATTCCAGACACCACTTCCAAATTCCAAGGTTTGGTAATAATTAATATTTCCATCTATTTTAAGAAGAGCCTGAGCATCAGATTCAATAACAATGGACCATATCATATCTTGTTGTTCATCTCTTGATGAGGACTCTGGGAGAGGTAACGAAATCGTTTCACCTTGAAGAAGTGTAGCTGATACTAAAGGATAAAGAACAACGTCGCAAAACTTACTGATCGCATTAATTGAATACGGTACCACAAAGAAAACGAAGGACAAAGAATAAGAATAATACAGTAAGATGACCAACTGTGTTCTAAATATTAATATTTAAAAATACCCATTCATATCAATTCAAAGTTTAATTTAACTCCCAACCAACGTACTATAAAGTGACTAATCTTACAAATCGCTGTCTGAATTGTGATTACTTAGGTTGTTTTAAACCAGAAGAACAGCCAAGAAGAAAGACAGAACCACAATCAAGGAAGACCATGTCACTACCTTCCTGAAATATTTTTAAAGGTACGCCCATGCTTGCTCCCGAATTCACTATGAAGAAATGTAGGACAGGGGTAATGCCTCACATGATTAATACCTCAGATTCTACATGTACAACCGCATGGTAGTTCATCTTATTCTGGTTAAATTTATGAAACGTATGTGGACCACCTTTGGTATGCTTGAGGGAGAATATGTGAAAGGTTATTCGATGAAAACATCAAGTAACTATAGATATACTGATAATGTTAACTGTTTAGCCTAACTTTTCTTTAGAATAAGGTTCAATTTTCGAAATAGAAACAAAAACTTGAAATTCTTTTCACAATGTTGTGAAAACGCTATGGTACCAGACTTACTAGCAAGTAAATCTCAAATCCAACACATGGTGACAACATTATATTGTTTTGACACAACCATAACGTATAGTGGTTAATGATGACGAACATGCCGCGATAAATTGTTTCTTACCACATTCACTTTCATCAGCACCATTGGCACAAGTTGAGATATTATTACAGATATCGACCTCTTGATAGATTTTTGATTCGCACACAAAAAGATCTGAAAAGCAAAATGTGTCGAAGCAATTTCTGATCATTTCGATTCAAATTCCGTTAATACTAGCAACAATTATGACAACGGTTATGAAAATAGAACTACACGTATAACCTTTACAGTTTTCAATGTCGCCTTAGAGTATATCTAACATTTTTACAACACAATTATGTATTTAAACTCTCTAACTTTCATCTCTTGTGAAAAGACGATGGAAACTCAAGCACATCTTTAATACAGGTGAAAGCGAAATTACTAGCAAGTTTGTTATCCAAACAGTAATGAACAAGCAGATAACTGAAGGTATAATTTGCTATATATGAATTTATAACGATGTCTGCCGAGATTTAATCCTTAATGAGGAGAAGAGTTAAAACAGGAAAACACAGAGATAATAAAATATCGTTCAGTTATCGTGTTCAGGCATAATGAAAGGTAAACACTCAGAAGAACAATACCTAATGCATAGATGACAGTTATGTTGACAGATGTAGGTCGATAAGAGGATTCCTCTAATGTAATCCAAATGTCAGTGTTGTTGATATAAATCAATTTCTCGTGATCGCGATAAGGAAGGAATTCGAACAAGACAGAGTCCGGATCACTGAAGTTTGTTCCAGATCCTATACGAAGGCCAGAGTGCACCTCATCTTCAAATTTCACCACAAAGATTTGTTCATCTGGCGACGATAACCGCAAGATACTGGAAGTCGTCTGTGGTTGTGACATCAGTAGAACAACATCATCGTATCCAACGGGAGTGGCTAATGCATACAAAAAGACCCCCAATGAGAATAATTTATGGCGGTACACATATTTAAAGAAAAGGAGTGTTAAACATGCAAACAATCAAACAAAGTAATTTTCGACAGTAATAGCAAATACAGAAAAGCAGGAAGAAAAGATAAAAGAACACAGCCCAACCCTGATTGGTAATATCTGGTGCAGTAACTAGACAATTGTTACCAACTCATAGGATATAGATAGGTATAAAAATAATACCTCCAATAACTACCAGTCACTTTCCCGACGCATAGTTTATCTAAAATTTTAATTTAAAAAATGAATGGAAACAACTTGACTTTCAGCTAAACATATTTAAAAAAGAGATATTTTGGGAGAAAGTCAAACATTTTCTCTTTTAAATGCTCAATGAAAATATTTGTCTTTAATCGTCGAATCGAAGCTCAAAAGGAGTTGCTGTAATGTGAAACCTAGACAGTATTCCTGCAAACATGTCGTTATGGAGAAATTGCGTTTATGAATAATTAAGCATACAATTTTAACATTAAGCCCTTATAAAGTCTCACCTTCACATCCCATCTCATCGTCTCCATCATCGCAAGCCCAGAGGTTATCGCAAAGTAGATCTGAAGTTGCAATATGTCTGCCATCTTCACATCTCAGGATTTCTATCCGAGGTTTTAAGAGAAAGGAGTTTAATAGGAAAGTTATGTAGGAAACAAATTAATTTAGTGGTTTCACAGGCAAGTTTGGTTAAATAGTATTTTATAACTTAATGAGCAACCCTTCTGAATAGTACATACATTCTTGATACAAAACGCATATGCTTTTTCACATTTTTATAATAAAAACTATTGCGTGGTTAAAGAAAATTCCTAGATCTGTTTTCTGTTGAGAGTGCTTTTGTCAAAATGAGCCTAAAAAATATACAGTTAGTGCATAACTCAATTGTCATATAGCAAATGTTTTGCGGAAACGAGCTTTTATCTGAAGAACTAAATAGTCAAAACCATGTTTTGGATACTACAAATGCTACAAAGACTGTATTCAAACTTTGCCAACACATATACGCTTTAGTTCTTCATATGAAAATTGAATGTAAGCTTTTAAATATTAAACATGTATTATCAAATTGACATTGCCAGATTTATTCATGCTTAACAACTCGACTTACTGTTACATATTACAACATAAAACAACACATTTAGCAAGTTAGAATAGTCTTTTTGGAAACGGACAAACATATCAATACTGTAGAAATAAGAATTCTCTCCGCATATCGTATTGAAGGTATGCCACAGAGAAAGAGAGAGAGAAAGGTGGAAAGAGAAACCGTTCAAAATATGTACAGAGAGACAAACTTGCAATTTCAAATCTGAAATTCAAATGACATCACTAAGGCAACGGTTAAATATTAACTTTTGTTTCATATTAACTGGCGTATAAACATTATAGGAGACGTTGAATGGTGAAATTAATTATCCCGTTTAATACACGAAAAGTATAAAGAGCAGACACTAGGCAGATATAATGCTCATATGTAAAGAGAAGCTTTAATATCATATATAAGATGACATATATTAACCTACCTTCGTCAGCACCAACAACTAGTATTTCTGCCCACATACGAGTTGAGTGTAATCCATAACCATTATCTGAGGCTATGGCAATCCAGATCATGTTGGACTCCAAGTACAAATCCTGGATCGGATCATAAGGGGTAAGGTAACAATCAGCCGCCGGACGATAATCAACAGATGCATTTTCAGGAGCAATGGAACCAATTCCAGCATAAAATCCAGTAGAATAACCCAGAGTCAGTTCCCTGAAGTGTACAATCATAGAGACATCCTCTCTGGTGGTAAAATACTCCCATCGTTGATATGTGATTGAATTAACATACCCTGGATAACTTGTAGTCTGAAGAGTAGCCCTACCTCCTTTTATTTCTGGGAAGAAGTGAAGCAAAGTGAAAAATTAATTAAAAAAGGTTTGGTAAGATACCAAACATCTTAACATTTATTAGTTCTTTGAATCAAAATAACATTCATGTTTAAAAAATCACAAATGCCTTGTCTGGGTAAGTAACTATGTTATACATTCACATTGAAGCGATCACTGGTAAAGCACTTCATGCCCATATGCACAATTTGGCGCAGGGTAAGATGTATGTATTCTATTACAGGTCTACCAGATATAGCTGAGCTCAGTTATGACATAATAAGTTGTAATACGCAAACGTTTATGAGTATCAAATGTTTGTCATAATGATTGGGATGTCTATCTCATCAAATAATATTTTTTCATTCTTTTGAGGTCTTCATAGTACCTTGTAACCCTGTAGATTATCTCCGTACTTCAAAGCACCAACGGTTTTTTGTATGCTCCTCAGATGTCCCAGAACTATTATTCAAACGTGTTCTACTAATAAGCATTTCTAGAAAAATATATGTAACAGTTATTGCCGGATGTTACAAGGAAAGGTCTCTCTTTCCTGGTGATTGACCTTTTTTGGTCAAATCAATCCCTAGTAGTTATATGTTCAGGTACGTGCTTCATTCCACAAATGATGGTCCTGCAAAACACATCTCATAACAGTTGCAGGACGCGTCTGCTTATGATCGTTTTTTATTTGTTGCTTAAAGTTTATTGTTTCTGTATGAAAAGTAGATATATTTTAATTTTTACGTTTTGTTTTACATATATGCCATGTTTTGTGCCACAATTTAGTGTTAGACTATCGAAAGAAACTGGCAGTTTGAGTCTTGTGTCATGTTACTTGTCCCCTAAGTCTTAAGTTAACTAGTCTTAGGTTAGATATCTGTCAGTTTGCCAAGTAATAGATAAAAGGTGGGTTCACTGTAATTATATAGGGAATGTAGATAGTTCCATGTGTAAGAAATGATATTTCCAAATATAAAATCTATATACAATTTAAATCTGAATAAATGATTAGCTATCACCAAACAAGTTCTACACGGGAGATTCCTTTGAGAAACCCTGGGCCCACAAACTCGATCACATCACTTTTTTTAGATGTTTGAAGTTTTCCAAACGCAGTATAAGCAGAGGACGTGTGTACATTTATCATGGTTTGTTTGTTCAAAACTTACATAGACTGAACACTGTCAGCTAAAGGGTTTAATTTTTAGACACTTGGTATAATATACTGGTTGCAACAGTTTCTGCGAGTTTTGATGGGTTTTTATTTCACATAACACCGACAAATACCGAATATTTCATCAGCTCTAAAAACTTACCACAGCCAATTTCGTCATCGCTGTAAGGGCAAAAAGGTTGACCATCACAAATCATCGTTTGGTTGATAACAAGGTAGGAGACGTCACACACCATAATGTCTGTAGGAAATTAAAACAATTTTTAAAAGTTCATGTGTGTGTTGAAGCCAAACCAACAATGGATTATTGATTGTAGTGGTGCCTATGGAAACTTTACCACCAAAGTGCAACGACCTTGGAAAGTGTAAAAATACAAACGATTTCCATAAAGAGACATTCATTTAAAGGGGCATATTGTGTTTAAGTATCAACCCAAAGTGACGCCTGCATACCATTATTTGTGATTATAACACGACTCGTTACATGTACCAAACATACAATAATCCACATATTGATCTATCACGTATTGCCAAGCATCTGCACTGTTCGTATATTTCCGTAGAATATAAGCACATTAGATGTAACCATGACCAATAGTAGGCGATAAAGAGAAAAAATATCTCAATTGATGAAATATATGTTTACACTATGCAGTAAATCTCTTCCCATGTACATCACTGTCTGTTCACATACCATCTCCGTTAACTGCTGTTACCACTAAATCCACCGAAGAACCGTAGTAGTAGTAGTTATCATAGCCGTTATAGCGGATCCAGAAGGAATTCCACGGTAAGAGAAGATCATCAGTGCTGTTTTGGTAATTCATTGTCAGCTCAATAGATTTGCCCGTTTCCCAGACTCCACTCCCAAACTCCAAGGTTTGGTCTCTACTGAGACTTCCATCAAGTCTGATAAGAGCCCGAGCATCAGATGACATAACAATTGACCAGATCATATCTATGCTTTCGTCTTTTGAAGTGGTCGTTAACAGGGGAAACATAATTGTCTCATCAAGATCAAGTGTTGCGGTTACTATATAAATAAGAAAAGTAGAACAAGTTACTGTATTAAACACTGATAGGGCCTACATGTAAAAAAAAAGAAGTCTTAAAAATCCAACATTATAATAAAACAGGATATCAAGGTATAGTTTACAGTATTCGCGAAGTCAACTATTGACGGATTGAAATCGAACGATACTACTACCTATCCAGCCCTGCTTGTTTTTCATGAGAAGGATACAGAAAAACAATCACACCATGAACACTTTAAAATTTAACTTGTATTGCAGCTGTGATAAAAAACCTTGATTTCAACCGCCAAGAGTAACGTAAATTAGACTAATCCCTTGACGTTGTCTTTATTATGTATAAATCTGTACCCAATATACATTTCTAATTATCCAAAACCAATTCATTGGGATATAACAGCAGACGGTGTAAATTTTAATTTATTATTAAAAAGCTTAGTATCAAAAGAATCAATTGATCTAATCGGTGTAAATAATGAAAAACTCTTGCTTATAGAAAAACAAAAATTAATGACTGCACTTTTTCCACAAAGCTCAAACATGATATTCTTTCACCGCAATATAAAAAGCTAACAAATCTAAAAGGCGATACTGGACATATATGATTAGCAAGAGCGGTAGGACTACATATCTAACCTAAAGTTGAATCATTTTAATACTTATTTTAATAGGGTAGCAGAACTGTCACTCACCACAACCACTTTCATCTGCTCCATTCTCACAACTTGAATCATTATTACAGACATCTAACTCCCTGTAAACAAATCCTTCACAGACAAGGAAATCTGGAAAAGAAATATATAAACCATAATTCTCAAATTGTGCATCTTCGTAATAGCATACAAATATATATATATGCAATGTGAAAAGGAAATTATCAAGGAAACAATTTTGTTATTGCCTGGAAACCTATCTCTCTCACAACCATATCAATATAAAAATAAAGAATTAAGAACGATATGTAGCTATTTACAATCAGAAACAAAATCGTCCGTACTAAATGTGTAGTTTGAATTAGTTATATTCTAATTGTGTTATGTGACATCAGATTTTCAGATATTGTGCTATTACGGTGTTTTCATATTTATTCTAAAAGTAGTCATAATGAATGAACAATCGGAGATGAACACGTGATATGAATAAAATTATTACAATACATTAGTTACATAAGAGACAAAATGAAAAATAAAATCGTACGTCACATACATATAACACTGCAAATTGGATTGTGAAAGATTTACGGAAAAACTGGTTATATTTAGTATGCATCGCACAGAAATAATTTACATTCTATCAGTTTAAATACTGGAATAGTATCAAATAATATGACACACCTTTTGCATCAGCAGCAGAGACTGTAATGGATTGTTGAAGAGTACCATAGCAGCGAGGTATTGACAGGACAATCCAGGCTGAACTATTGACAAAGATATTCCCTAAAGGTTCATCAGCAGGAAACTGATAATCCACAATGGTGTCTTCTAGATCAGTACCAATCGACAAAATACCATCTGTGGTTGTTCCATTATTAAACGTGATCAAAATCCCCAACGAATCCGGTGGTATCAGAGACCAGCCTACCCAATACACCGTATTGTAGTCCGAAACAAAACTGAAATCTGTTCCAATATCTTGCAGCAGGTTAACTGTGTAAGAAAGTGACCAAAGCATGATTTTTACAGTCCGTAAACGTGGACCATTATTAATCAAAACCAGTTAAAATTCCATTATTCTACATTAACAAACATAATACACTGAGAATATGTAATATTATATCTAAACGGTACATGGACATGAACTTTTAGACTAATCCTTAGATATAATTACAAATAGATATATATATATATACGCAAATATATATATATATATATATATATAAATAAATATATATATATATATATATATACACGCTTTCCATGAAAATGTAGAGAGCGTACTTAATCACACCTTACACAAATAGCTAAATACTTTGCTGCATGTAAACGCACATGATGTTCGTACCTTTGGTATTAGCAGCCATTACACTACATGTAAAGGAATCTCCACCATAGTAGTCGTAATAATCGTAGAAATAGTAGTCTCCATAATAGTTGGGATCACTCTGCAGTCTAATCCATATCGTGTCATATGGAATCTGGATTTCAGCAGAATCATGACGGTACATCATTTCTACAATAACGTTTTCAACATTAAAATCATCTCCGACACCAACTTGTAGCTTGGAATCATATTGTAATGATATACTATCACATTCTATTTTGCAACCGAGCTCACTGGGAAATCGCATAATCCATAATGAGGAGGATAGCGACAGCTGAGTCAGTTCTTCGGAGATTCCCTCCAAGACAGTAATATCTAAACAAAATGAAACACACGGGTGATTCGTTTGCAACACAAACAGTTTTCAGCGTGCAAGACATTGCTAACCAAGCAATTATGTCACTTTAATTGACAATTGGCAAAGTGAAAATATGCGCAACGTGTGTATAACAACAACCAAGCTTTATTCATAGTTTATCTCAATTGTCACGCTGTTGCAAGTTTCGATTCTATTTTGTTTTCTCTCTATGGTGACTTGCATGGTTAGGTTGCTCACATGAAGGCCACCATCAAACACATCTTATAATAAAACATAATTATTGTAGGATAATGCTATACCATCTCAGATGGTTCCATTATTAATTACAAGATGGTTGTGCGAAATGGTGACGTAAGTGGAAATATCTACACTTTGAATGGTTCTACGGAAGTGCCAAAACGTTCAGCATTTTCCAGGCTACGATTGTAACAACCACTCTATTGAGTAGGCCAAATGACGAACAAAATGGTATACAATTCACTACCTCTTTATACTTTTGCCAGTGCTAGATATTGTTGACATTTCATAGAAAAGTCGAAACAACGGTTTTCCATAGTGTAGCAGTATTTAAGTCGCATAAAAGTCTGTATGCACTGTTTGTTTACCATTTGCTTCAATAACGCTGCATGAGAATTAATTACAGTTATATGCTCAATGATCAGGCAAGTCCTATATTTCCAAAATATCATAATTCGACTTCGTTCAAAAACAGTGTCAACAAACTCTGGAGATCGGTCTGTTATGTTGACCAATATTGTTAAATATCAGAGTATGGCAACATATATCAACCGCTTCGGAAGAAATATAGGCCCAAGTAAAGATAATGATATTATTATACGATTGTCACGCAGAAATCCTAAAATGCCGAAACTCAGATCTATATTGTTTCAACTGTGAAGTATATATTTCGCTTTAGGGAGAGTGTCATAACAGTTGAAAAGTTTACATACCAGTAACGGGTACAGCTTCAACAAATCCTGGTGATCCGTATGGTATATAATTATTCGGAATTAATGTAATCCAGATCTCCTGCGAACCTATTAAATGATTGAATTCATAGTTGTGGTCTTGATACCTTGACCACTGAACTACGATAGATGAGTTATCAGATGGATCTCCGCCCTTGCCAATGGCTAAGTAAGAATAATCATAATAGACATCGTAATTGAAGTGGACGTTGAAAACAGCTTCTTCCGTGGTGTAGAAGCTCCAAGTTACCACTTCCGCATTCCTTTGACCGGGAAGAATCAAGGATGTGGCCACATTCAAAGCTAAAGGAGCTATCAAGAAACATAAAACAATATATTAATTAAAATATGCCTCAGTTGATTTTCATTAAATAATTACTTTACATGCAGGTGAATCATTAGCAGAGTAATGAAGATAACACCCACCCACACGCACACACACACACACATACGCACCTGGTATGCAATATGGGGACCGGCATTTTTGTCCAGAGTGGTTCACAGGAGTGGGGACCAGTAAAAAACTTATCTACATTTCCGGGACCACTGGAGACACATCTACATTTACAAGACCACACAAACACATCTACATTAACAAGACCGCAAAAACTCACCTACATTAACAAGACCACGCAAACACACCTACATTAGCAAGACACTCACACACGCACACACACCTATATATATATATATATATATGTTATGCGATTAATCGTATGTTCTTACAGAGGAGTACAAACGTGTAACATTGTATAGGAACTCGTGAAGAAGCCATAATTGGCTTATCAAAGCCGCAAGCTGACCGAAGTTAGTCTCTTAGAATCATATTTCACGTCTATGATTATTAATTATCAATTGTTAACAACTCTGGACTCTGTTACTCTTGTAACTGGACGACATACATTAATCTTGGAGTAACTCGAACTCGGGACCTTATTATTCTGCCGAAAAAGATAACGTCTTCTACTACGGAAACCATCGCCGAAGAGTAAACACTATTAATTAAACACAATACACACATATAGTTATATATGTTGGGTTAAAGAACTAACAAAATCAGGGGTTGAATTGTTGACGATGACGAAGAAAGACCAATTTATATCAATTTGAAACGTGAGTAATATGCAAGAAATACTCCGAATCAAACAGATTCTTTTGACGTTTGAGCAATTCTACAAAAAATAAGCTTATAAATTGCGTTTTGATCTCAAAATAGCCATGTTTTGAAACGCAAAAACCCTAAAGGTAGGCATACAGAACTCTTGTATTGCAATATACAGTGACTGTATCTTTTTCAAACATTATTGTTTCTGAGGAATCAAGATAAACAATGGAACTGCTTAATTGATGGTTTACTGTAAGCCGTTAACTCTGAATATTTGAGTAACTAAATTGTCTGACATGTGGTAGTGATTATGCAGTCATACATATGTGAGTTATGTTCCCAAATTTACCAGGAAGGATTTTAATAATATTATCATACATGAAGTTGACAATGTTGAAAACTTAGCGCGTTGTCGTCACCAAGAACTAAAGGGATGATCACTTACAACATCCAACTTCGTCATCTCCACTACTGCACTGATGCAAACCATTACATCTGCCAGCACCGACAATGGCGAACGAGTCTGAGCAAAGCAAGAAATCTAAAAGAAACAGATGATTGAAGAAAGGAACTGGTTAGATTTGTTCAACTTAGATTTCAGTGAGCTAGATTGCTAACCTAAAAAGGAAGAAAAGTGGAAATGAATTATCGAAAAATATGAACTAATTTTCTCATAACGTGTGCTCATTTAACTTAGTCTAGTAATGTTTGCGTCTCAACATACCTGTAGTAGATGCTAGATAAAATGAACAGTGATTGCAAGCGGCTTACCTTCACTTTCATTTCCAACAGAGAGAGATGCTTCAAAACCATCCTCAGCTTGAATTTCAATCCAAATAGTGTCATTTCCGAAGTATAGGAGTTGATCCGTGTCAGGCAGTTCATCGTTAGTGACAGTAATGATTGGGTCTGTTTCCATACCTTGATAGGAGCCACTTCCTACCCTGATGGAGAGTTCGCTGTATCTACTAATGTCACTAGTGACAGATAGGAAGAAATAGCTGTCACTACTCTGTTTTCTAAATGTAAATATTTTGATTGGCCGTGAACTTGAAGTAGTAAAATGTGACGATCGAGGATCAGAAATGAGGGCATAGTCTACTACCAACTTTGGTTCTGTGAATAGACAAAGAGAATTAATTATCGTACTATGGCTATTGTGCAACAATTAATGAAGTTGTCTATTACATCAACAAATCGAGTATGATTATGTAGTGAGCTCGTAGATGGGGTTAAAACGTATTTGTATCCTGAAACGATCTGAAATTTCTTTATTACAAGATGAGTCATCGATAAGTTCCTTCATACATTTACAAACCTGGGAAGTGTGGTGATGAATAATCATTACTTAATTATACTTCTTGGGTGGTTTATAAACTCTAAAGGAATTGAAATACACAAAATCCGCAAAAGAAAAACACTGGAAACTGATTCCGAACAGAGGGGAGAATATAATTATGCAAATCCCTAACATATCTGTTTTGAAATCCATTCATTCTGGTATTACCTATACATTTTCTTGGCACATTTGCCCTTATTAAGTTTAGAAACAAAAATCGGTTGCTTTGAACACACAACTATGAACATATCCACGCAAATCACAATAGTGTATAGATATTGCAACACCATTTACTGGTGTAGCTGTAAACTATCACTACATTTGAACTTTCTGTTCCCAATATGGTTAAAAAAATTGGTGTGACAATTAGGTATCAAGAAGTACCAAATCAGTTAAGAAATAAGGCAATTTGCAATCTTTTCCCGAGTTTTGTACCCTTGACCCAAGAAGTTTGTTTTTAATCTCCCTGTCGGTTGTTTGTAAATAAATTTTTTCCCTATTCATAACTTGGTACATATATTCTCATACATATGTCACAGTCGATCGTGTAATTATATCATATATGTTCAGATAGGAATCATCCTTACCACAATCGAACTCGTCTTCACCACCAGCACAGTCCCATTCAGAGTCACAAACTTGGGTATCTTTTACGACAGTGTTGGAACAGGGGCAGACCATATAACCTAATTAGATAAATGATATAAAACTTTTTTAATTCATGCAAATTATAGTGAAGTAGAATGCATTTTATTTTATAAATGGCCCAATAAAATGATGAGCAATGACCCTTCATCCGTTATTCCTAGATCAATCCACAATGCGATTATTCTCAACATGAAACCCTATTTCGGATGTCTCTTTGTCTCAAAATAGACTTGCGTCCTTTTTCATCATATCGTAATCGTAACTTGTTAATTCCGCATCAGTATAGAATGTTCATGTATTGAGCATACACTGAATGCAATGTCGTATCAAAGACGTATCAATAGTTGTCAGGAGAAAAAAAAACATGAGTGAAGGAAATGTTTCTCTGGTACTAAATATAATGATATGTACTCATTGTACACATATTTTATTGGTAAAGTTGGTTGAAGTTTTGTGTGCATCATTTCTCTCAGGGAAGTACTTATTTTGACAATAACTCAACAAGTTTGCCATACTTCAAGAATGCAGCCATTTGATGATTGGATAATATAGATGAACTCGTGTTGACCTTATTCTGCAGTCACAGCAAAGAACAATTTCATGGGTACTACAGACGTTTTTGACCAAACGTGCTATAAAAGTTACATTTTCAAAAGATTTCAAAAGAACACTAATCAAACACTCTTCCTCTATGTTGCTTCATTCCAATGCATTGTATCTCATATCAGTCCAAATATGTGAGATTATTACAAAAGACATTAAGGCATCAAATCTCTCCTGTTTTGTGCAACTTATAATATGGTTTGTGTCTGCTATTTTGTTCTTATCACTATTAGTTTTACAAATGCACGAACGTAGTATTTCAAATATCAGTTTAAATCAAATTATTCTGTCAAGTCAAACATGCAATGTTCCATATTACTCACTTAACGTTTTACGTTGTTGGCCAACAATTCCATGATGCTATATTCATGTTCACTAAATTGTCTTAAGTTACTTCACTAGCGCACAAAAAGTTCAATTTTAAAGTTACCTAACGCTGAAAAAGTGATTCAAAATGGTCCATATCATCTTTTTACGCTTTTATTCAGGTTTTAAGCAAGCTAACTTACCAGAAGGTACTGCCGAATGTACCTTGATGTTGTACGGACAATCATCAATTCCATATGGACCAACACTTTGCAGTACACCAATACTGCTTCTGGACCGATGAAGAAGAATTGAACCCATTACAAACTGGTTGTTAGTTAGTTCATTCACTGTCCATGGATCACCAACGGAAAGTAGGGCACAACTTGAGAAAATGCGATCTGATTCCACAAAGAGCTCTTTTTGTGAAGAAAATACTCTTCTATTTGCAAACAAATTGTCTGTGTAGCATAGCTGGGCTGATGACATAGAGAAGATATCGTCTTGTCCAAGAGCAACTGCCAAAAAAAAAAAAGAAATTAATGTGAAAAAATGCATTAAGAAGTTCATAAAGGAATACACTGAATATATTCAATGTACGTTAAGTTTTATATGCTAATGTTCATTTGTGTCAGTCACACAGTAGATATTTTTCATTAACTTTATAACTATAAATATATAGAGATAACTATTACTATATAATTATATAACTATATATATAACTATAACTAAGACTATAAGTATATATATATATATATATATATATATATATATATATATATATATATATATATATATATATATAATCATGATTATAACCATGATGGAGAGTAAAAGTAACGTTTAGTTTAGGTACTTACCATCTAAGTTTTCACGTTTCATTTCCACTTGTATATTTATAAAAGACCTTATGTTTTCACCGTAGTGGCACTGATAGTCTGGGAAGGCAACAACCGTAATTGTTGTGTTCGTCACGTGTGTAACAAAGCCTCCGGTGCTTGGTTGAGAATCAGACACAATGTAACCCAACGGAATAACAGATGGGTAAATCCCCTCGAAGAATACTACATTCGCTGATGAGTTTTTGTTAGATACCTTCATTGCGTACTGAGAGGACTCTGGCAGCTGAACCACCCATGCTTGCTCGTAGCAGCCATTAACAGAATCGGACTCAATTGTGAGTTCTGTACCTTCGTCATCGTCCACACGGATGACTACGTGTAATTTAAAACACATGAAAAAGCATAACATATATTTAAATGCAAATTATGTACTTCAATTTAACCTATATTTCAACAGGAATCATGTATGGGTATTTCTTTGCGTGCTGAAAATAACAACTTTCGCTTATATCAGACACACATTCTATCCGTTGCAAGTTATAAGCATTCTTTAAAGCAAATAATACTTCCAGCTTGTTACAATATATATGTCAAGGAAAGAATCAGCCATCGATACGCATATTGTTAGAAGTAAGTAAAGGAACTGGAGATTCACTGGGCTAACACAAGTAAACAACTCGGTATTCAGCTACAGTTTGTTACTACAGATTTATAGTAAGATTCATTCTCTTTTCCAGACTGATTGGAATAAATGGGCCTTGTAAACTAGATACCCATATATTTTTAATTGACAACCACATGAAACACAGAGAACCTATTCAGAAATATTTATTCAAATGTGCCTGGAAAAGTATCTGTTATTAGTTGGAAAAAGTGTCTTTACCTTGAGGATCATGGGCAGATATATTCAATAGGACGCCTCGAAAATGAATGATCCATATTGCATTAGTAGGATACAAAAATGCCGATGGTACAAAAGTCAAACTTAGTGGAATCAAAGGTCCTCCTTCCTCTGATCTTGTTGCAAGAAGAGCATCATAGTTGTAGTCCGTCAAAAATGTACCCTCAATCCACTTATCATCTGGAACCGTGACTTTCAAGATGCAATTTATATTTTCAGTTACATTGATCAACGTAGACCCTTCTTGAATGTGAATTGGACCTAAGAAAGAACAATTACTTAATTAAGAGAACTTGATAATGGTTATAGTCACGCTGATCATGTTATTTATCGTAAGTATACTAGACGATTAGAAAACGACACAGCATCAAACAACTAAGGACGAATGGAGATGATATGGATCTCGACAATTCCTAAACGGGACGATTTAACGTGTGTACAGTACTCATTACTGTACTGATCATTTATTTGTTGTACTGCTTCATACCCATATGCACTATCCCACAGCACGGTTTTGCTAATCATGACAAATACTTACTTGTAATTGTTGATGTTTCAACAAACAAGGAAGAAGAACCTTCCACGTTATCAGAACTCGTGGCAGTAATCCAGATCAAATTTGAGGGGAGATGTACATCAACTTCATACAAATGGTCGCCGGTGCTGTAATCATTCCGTCCAGGCACACTCCCTTCGCCAAAGTTGAGAGCAATACCATTTGGAATAGGTGAATTGAAGGTAATGTGGACACCAAGTTCCTCTGGTCCTTGGAACAGCCACGTTGCATTGTACTGCCATGAATGTTCAATTGTACTTCCATCGATAGTTTGAGGAACTATTGTAAATGTTACAGAAATAAAACCATTGGCTGAGTGACTTATTGCCAAAATGAGATATGACACCACCTTTTGTATTGAAGTTGGGTTAAAAAAAGAAGAGTCAGTTCCATTAACAGCAGATTAAGTAAACCAAAGGAATGTTGTGTTTGAAGACGATTAGATTAAATCGCGTGTGGTTCTGCCACACTGATGGCTGAAATCATTAATAACTAATGAGAACTTGGAAAAGGACATTGAATTTGTTAATTTTTTGCAATGGCTGCAGTTTGTGGGAAATAATTCATACACTGATTTGTTCGTTAAATTTGAATGAAGAACTGGGAAAGGGGACTAATAAAACTTGGAGCGTTTATCTCTTTAGTTTTATCGTAGATAGTCATCTATACATTGGTGTTACAACATGGGCCATTTTGTTTTTAGTGTGATAAAGTATAGTTTATATTCAAACTTATGCTCGAGAAATAAGCCTATACTTTTGTGTGTGTTGCTTTGTGTTAGTAAAATTACTGCGTCCATGATGTAATTCGTGACATACACATATACAATGAAAACGGAATCCCATACGCACAAGTCACCTTGAATGTAGATATTTGAGTAGGTCACATATATATATATATATATCAAATTTATGTAGCCCTTATTAATACAATAAGTAATAGTGTAAATGACGAGGAGTTGATACTATTATAAGTGTAGCATGCGTGACCGGCTATTGGGATTAAGCTATATGCTGTTTTCGTAGATACCATACATTCTTCCAACATGATAAATAAGTTGAAATAATTGAATCTTGCAATGTCATATCCAACATATTTTCATCAAAAATCACTCACAAGTGTATACCTAACAACATACTAGTTATTGAAAGAAGATACTTTTTTTCGTTTACTATCAATCGGGTGTGTGATAGATTTAATGAAATAGAAACTTTTGCACACAATTGTTTACAAGACGTCAAGGAGTACCAGTGTAAAAGCTTAACGTATATATAAGCCTTTTTATTAAAGCATACTCACCACAATCAAGTTCATCTGCTCCATTCTGGCAATCCCAAATTGTGTTGCAGACAGCAGAATCCTCTATACTTGTACCATCGTCACAAACAAAACCAGGGCGAGCTGTCAAAATTAAGAAATTTAGTAATAGACATTGCACTAACATTCATACGTCCTATAAGTATAGCCTTGTTTCGAATTGAAATGATAAGATATCAACTAATCAGATGAGGGTATAGAAGGTATTAAGCCAACGTCTTAAAATGAGGTCTTCTATAAGTAGTGTAGTCATAAACAGACGAAAATAACCTGATCCGCATTTTCATCCTCGTCTCCACCGTCATCAACATTGGAACATTGGAGTTTGCAAAAACACCTTCACGTGGTGATCGACACCAATTGATATATCTACGAGCATGTCAATAAACTAATAACAGAAAAAAAGTAAACTCGTTCGATCCGTGCAAACGGGCTAAATGCAGGGGAAAGTACCTCGTTCATGATTGTGTGAATGTTTACTGCAGGATAGCCCTCCAAAATAATGCGTTCGTATTATATTGGAATCACATTATCAATAAACAATACACTTACCAACAATAAAGACTCTGAAAGTACAGGATCCACGGTTCCCAGAATGATCGACTGCATTCATCGACACTTCGTTCGTTCCTGCGTAAAAATTTGATCCACTTCTTGGAGTAGCAGTAACAATAATGTTTTCATCCACATTGTCAGTCACTGACGTTATACCAAAATGCACAACCGTGTACCTCTCGTTGATGTCAAGAATATAGATGAGGTCGTCAGGACAAACAAGAGAAGGAGACTCTTCATCTGTGAGAAGGGACAGCAAGAGAAGAAACAGTTCTTGTCAATCCCTTATGTTACATATAGTAATATAGTTGTATAATATACGTCGTGTTATGCGACAGCCTATAAAAATCTTTATAATCGCAACTTCAAAGGATTGATGTGGCCTTTAGTAGAACCAGCTGACAAGAAGTATAATCACGCTGCAATAATGCATATGATTATATACGTTATCATTACATAACAAATTTACGCATCATATGGTACTGCATAGATGACGTTTCGAGTACCTTAAGCCAAGCGAGTACCAAGCGACCTTGTTGTTCACATTGTAGGTTACATAATAAGTGAACGGTCTTCATCAGAATGACTAATAAAATAAGCTAACAGCTACTTTGTAAACCAGCGCTGTCAGAATTTAAACATAATATTGAAATAGGATCGCTGAATAAATGAACCAACCTATCACAGTGATTGTAAACTCGCAAGTTTCTTGATTCCCAGCCTTGTCAGTAGCGATCATCCTCACTGGGTTGTTACCGAAGTAAAATCTTGACCTCCTCTCGGGTATTGAAGAGACATTTGGTCGAGATCCATCATTATCATACATACGTAATGGCGCGAAATCGGTATATGTATAGTTATAACCTGTGTCCGTTGGAATTGTTACGTCATCAGGACAGATAATGGTTGGTGGCAAAACATCTGCGAGCAGCAATGTGACAGAAACGTAACAGACACGTGACACGTGACACTCAGTGCGTAAATGCATTTTGCAGATAGTTGTGTTCTTTGTATTTCATAATTAGATGACTTTATGCTACAATTGTTAGGGTACCATTTATTCTTTCCTATAAAATTTGTGGATATCATGGATTATTCTACATATTTGCTGTTGATGAAACTGTATGACTATAGTTTACATGGCTAGGAGCTAGATCAAACCGAAAATATAATCACACGTAGGACATAATTTTCAAATGAATAAGTTTAACATACTTGAGAGCTTTATAGCAATTAGGTCATAGGAACTGCAGTTGATTTACTGAAGAATGCAGACTATTATATAATCTACGGGAACAAGAGTCCAATTCAACCACACGTAAACACTTATGAACATGTTTGCAGATTTCCCCCACCCCCCCCCAATCTTTGGCTAATACAAACAAGTTTAAGAAACATCGACTCACCATTATCACAGCGGGAGCCATCAAATCCGTTATCGCACCGGCATACCTCTATCACACCGAAGAACTTATTACAGACACCATTTCCACAATCTGTATTACATCGTTGTATGTGCGGGAAACTTCCTGGTTGACCTACAAGAGGAACAGAAAAACCATGTCAAGCATATCTCTTTTTTGAAGGACTTTTAACAGAACTCTTGATATGTCATATATATAGTCCAAGAAAATTGGCATGGTCTATTGATGTTTTTATTAGATAGTTATTTTGGTTTTCACGATCCTCACTCTGAAAATATAGTAAATCTCTGGAATGTATCACATGATGCTAAACTTATGATAATGTCGGCTGGTACGGCTGTAACAGGCCAAAATGTTAATGTAAAGGCATAGTTTTATAAATTGTAATACCGCCATCAAAACATTGTTAGTGATGTACATGAAAGTCTTATGCTTTTCCATTGCGTTTGGTGTGGTATCTGCGGAACGTACCTAGTGGTCTATTTATTAGACCATGTAGTACAGTCACTTTAACTGACGAACTGTTTAAAGGTCGAAGGTCAAAGCGGTTAGCAAATAGCACCTGGACTGGTAGCCGTGTTTCTTAACGGTCTACCAGCTAACAACACCACAAAACAAAAACCTTCAGTAAGTCACCTGATGTTTTTGTTCAAACTAGACGTTTTGATCCACAATTTCAACACATATCAGATCAGTAATATTTCAATTATGCAAACAACCCTGCAGGCGTGCGATTGCGAAATTGGCTATATGCTTCAGTGAACATACGAGATCCTTTATAATGCACAGCCGTGTATGCTTTGCCAAATAATAAAAATTTCATTTAGCATCTTACGATATAGCAGTTAAAGTTTCAATATGCTAGAGTATTGAATTTAATTGATAAACATCTACTAACATACAACATATGACACCGAAAAGTATAGGAAAAAAATCAAGTTTGATGCGATTGTGGTATTTCTAGTGAATACGTACGATATTGTGATACGATAGTGTTGTCTTATTTTCATTTACGCCTTAGCTGTGCATTTAACGTGATCAGCACAGCAGACCTACAACATTACGGCCAAAAACGAACGAACTGAAAATAACCCTCACCGAAAACAATAACACAGCAGTAACACCTATACGACAGGCTCGCCCGCAGACTAAGCAATACCTCTTCCCAAATGAATAATCGCATCGATGAGACAGGTCTTGGCAAACTGCAAAATTTAGCCCCAATCTGCAGCCACAAGTGAGTCCCTACAGCTGAAAAAACGGTCTCCCATTAACGGGCCCTCCCATGAAAAACATTGGCACAACTATTAAACCATATCTGCTTCATGATCAACTTGAAGCACGCAGTACGACACGAAAAGAAAAGACATTAGAACAGTTACAAAAAAAGTTACAAATCGTCATTATAGGGAAAATCCCAACTAGGTATTGCAAAAGCGGATTTGGCCTTTATAGTTCACATCTTGTAAACAGTATACTATACAATACAATAAAAGGCTAGAAAAAACAACAGAAATAAGGAGAAAATTACATAGTTAGCATAATTAGCATAGTTGCTATATTCAAGGTATTGTAAAAGTTATATAGCTAACTTGAGTTGGAATGTTTGCTAATTGTACGGTTCAGACGATATATATATATATATATATATATATATATATATATATATATATATATATATATATACATATATATATATATTTATATATATAAACATATATATATATAAAGGTTCGAAACCCGGTGGGGCTGGAAGTTTTTTCACTGTTCTGGAATTCCTTGTCGTTACGTTCTCAATTATATATATTCATTTGTCTTTGTCGTTTACCTCCATTTCATTGACATAAAGTCTGTTCAAAGTATCTCTTTTGAAATCCGGCTTTAAGAATCACAAATGATTTTTGAGTTGGTTAGCATCATGTTTGATCTCTAGAGTAAGGCAAAATATGTCACCAAAAACAAAATTAGTATTGTTCGATACAAGTGTCAAACGCCTACAGTGAAATTACGACCTTTATTACCGGTTTCGAACCTCTGGACATAAAGTCAGCGTCCATAGCCTAGATGGTTAGGGTGTCCGCGTACAAAGCGGGAGGCCCGGGTTCGAATCCTGGTGAAGGCTGAAAGTTTTTTCACTGTTCTGGATGTTTCTTCACATTACATTTTCAATAATATATATATATGTATATGTATATATATTTGACGAGATTTCTTTGCCCAAACCTTCCCTGACGTACTATTATGTATTTGTAAATGTTTGATATCGTTAATATATATTTGACAGTAGCCACTGGGAGCTTGGGGACACATTCCCCTCCCCAAAGTTACTTTGAAATAGCGTACATATTATAATTCAGGTACTCCATTCCTTTTCATAAAGGTTTTTAAAATGATGGAGATGATAGCACCATTTTACATCTTACCCTTTAAAAACCGTAACAACTTTTGCTCAAAGGTGAGGGGTTCTCCATTAACCGCTACCCAGAACGGATTTCAGTACAATTTTGTGCTCTACCCCTCCCCCACCACCGCAAAATCCGAAGTCAAAGCAATAGGTATATCCTATATGTTGTCATGAAAAGCCATATGGAAACGTGAATTCAAGTTAACTCTACATGGCTATTAAAATGGGGGCAATATTTTGCCTTTCCCCCCTCATACCACGACAGCTGGCTATACGCGCCTGTCACACATACTAGACCAGGTGTACTACAGGCGCGGATCAAAACAGATGAACCACTACAGGAATACATTGCAAGTACCGTCACGGCCGGAGTATAAGACAGTTGTCATAACTATATTTGAGGGATCCCCGGGAAAGCAGGACTACCCCCATTAAAGATGACAATAATAAAATAAATACATGCCTGAGCGATGGTGAGCTTGCCCGAAGACCTTAGTATACCATATAGTAAGTCAATCAATTCCAAACAGTTTTTCCTATCTCTGATGTTGATTTTATTTTCGGATATTGTGTTTGCCCATTTATAACATTAAGAGGTTTTAATTGTATAGAACTAATTCAGAGTCTAAATATGCCTTAGAGAGCACCATCTGTCGAGTCAAATTTGAATATTGCCCTCGGGAGTAGAGATTTCCCACAGGACCCCTATATACATTGCACATTTAATTTTGTAATATTCCTGAGAAAGTGAACATAATGAAGCCTGTGCACGGGCATCTAACATCGATGCACTAGCATACGTTGCAACAAAAATTAAAACAACAAATAAGAACACGTGCAAGTATACAGCAGTCTAGGCCAGAATTAGTATAAGAACGTTAGCATGTATGCATGGTTAGTGACAAACCTAAGTGTACCCGGTCATTGGTTGATCACCTTAAAACAGTTCTTTCCGCTTCCTGTCCCAGATTGCTTCTTTTTCAACTATTGCAATCAGAATCGATGTAAATTTGCCCCCCCCCCCACCCTCCCCTCCCAGTAGACAAGACGAGCGATATTCACTGATGTAATATTGCTGTACATCATAATAAAAGTAGAGGGAAAACGTCTATTTAGTTCATCTTGGAAAAGTTAACATGACTTACGTGAACCTTTTAAATCTCCCGATATTGCCAAATGGAACATTTGTTGTGAGACCAATGATTTATAGCCCTACCTACCCGACCCCCATCATTCCTCCCTGTACTGACAGGCTGTTCCGAGTCCGAATGCGCAGTTACCCGCACTTGTATTTACCCATGTGTATATTTATTCGTACATTTTGTATTATAGCACATAGCAGCAGCAGACAATTACGTATACCTGTACTTACAGGAAAAGGAATTCTTCTTGTAATCGTTTTGACGCTGTTATACTCAACCACAAGCCTTACTACCTTTTACATTGCGTATTCCAGTGTTATTTATGTCTATAAACGATACATTTTTTTCATTTCATTTATTTCGTCTATATATAAGAACAGAACAAAGTGGTATAGTATAAACAGGACACTAGAAAAACAATAGTAGTTTATCGAGCTAGCGACCAACAAATAACAAATCACAATGAAAGAAGGTAACAATTAAGAGTAGAGAAAAATAAACATGAGATAATGTTTTCAAATATTTTCAAGTGTTATTCACTCTTCCGCCTCACTTACAGTATGATATCAATTAAAACTTAAGTTTATATAAATTCATGATTACTTACCTTGTGTGAGATCCGCAAATGCGCAGATTTGCGCAAGGAGGCAGAGAATCCAAACTTTACGCATTTCGAAGCATTTCTGGTGGTTCGGCAAATGAACCAACACAAAATTTGAGAAGTGACGAACAAATTCAAACACTGTGTTTTATATTCGTAATCATATCTATTGAAGCATAACGTCAGACGTTAGATACAAGGGACAAATGCGACCCTCGGTTTATTTGAACAAAGGACGACCAAACTTATAACAAAGACAAAAGAAGACAAATTTTGTTATTTACATAATCTAAATAGGCATATGCAACAACACGCACGCGCGGGCCCACTCACACTCATCCGCACGATCACTACAAAGGTTACGATTATCATTGAAACTAAAAATGATTTGACCCATGTTTAGGAACAGCTTATAGTAAGTTAGATACAAAAAAAGTCGTAATAATTATTAATTAATTTCTGACATTGACTGTAAAGATAATACTTTCCGTCAAAAACAGAAAGGTTTCATCAGGCTATCGAAAGAAACATGAGACTTCGTGGACCCATATCAGACATCATTTACATATACGCTATGTAAAAGGTAGTTTCAAATTTCATCACTAAGGTATTCCATGCTTGAATATTAATAGGAAGGTTATCGGAAGATGTGTCATGAAATTGTTCAATGTTAGTTTTTGTTTGTAAGATCTTTTAAAGAGCATTTCCTATTATAGCGTAATGAGACAGTTTGCTGATAGGTATAGTGATGCTATAGAGTTTCAAATTTCAACTCTGAGGAATTCCATGCTTGAAAATTTAGAAGATTATCAGAAGATGTGTCACAAAATGGATCAATCTAAGTTGTTGTTTGTAAGATAAGTAATTGTGACCTTCAATAGGTCATTTCCTCTTATACCGTAATGAGACAGTTTGCTGAAGGGATGTAGTCATCAGAATTATATTGGTTGTTCCAATCATACATACTAACGCAAGGTCTGCCTAAGAATAAAGTGGTTTAAGAATGTTTTATGTTCTAACTGCTGCCATCGAAGCGTAGCTCCTTACGGAACTGAATTGTATGAAGGAACCTTGCACTTATTATTTGTAAGACATATAAGATGGTTAAACAGTTATAACATCACTTTTGGTTTCAATTGTACCCGTGGGTTTAACTGTACTTTACAAGCATTACCACAAAAATTATCCCATTTCTGAAGTCGGTTTTGCTATTTACCGCTGAAAAACTTAGTTGGTACTTCACCCATGCAGTGATTAAGATTAATCTAGGCATGATAAACAGTTTCAAGCGGTGCGTGGAGTAATTCTATTGATATATATTATACCATGTAGAAAGTGTCCGGACGGCTACATTTGCATAGGAAATCATTTTCCCAGGACTATATTAATATCCTTGACATTGTTTACACATTAATAACAACTTCAGGATATATAGTTCCCCCGATTTGAAGGGTGGAGAAAACAGATTGGTATGAAATAATGCTATGATATCTAGCTGAAAACTATGACTTATGGAAATATGGTGTGCGAAACAACAAGAATGAAGCGCTTTACTGTAGGTTTAAACCTAATCGTACAGAGAAATTACATGTGAATGTCACGACCATCAATAAGGGGTTAATCAACGGTCTAGCGTGCGTTACTCACAGGATTAATGCACGATCGGGGGATAATGCAAGCGATGCACGAGGGCGGAGCCCGAGTGCATCCAGCGATGGCATTAACACCCGGAGTGCATTAATCATGTGAGTAACGCACGCTAGACCGTTGATTAACCCCGTTCATTCATACACTACCATTTGTGTGGGGGAAAAATCATAAAACATTTTTGGTTACATATAACCAAAGATTTATTAAAGTGATGCCCCGTAATTTTACCGTGCGTTACTCACAGGATTACCCACGGTCAGCTGACCTGAATGGACCAATAGGATTTAGGAATCTTTACTAAGTATGAATGAACAAAGCTTTATTCTGCTGGTTTCATGATCGTATCGTGGGAAGGGCTTTGCTGTGTAACGGTGAGTATAACGCATAGGCGACGAGGTTTCATTGAACTTGTAGCAAAAATAGACATGCATGGCTGGTATCATATCAATGAGAAGGTAATTCTATTGTCGTTTATAATAATGAATGCAGCAAGAAACTCAAGCGGCGTTGTTTATGACAGACATGCTCACTGACTATCTATATGAATGCCATACAACAAAGCTGATTCCTTGTTAGATGCTATATAGTCACGTTTTGCAACTTTTGAATTCGATGTTGAATAATTTTTGACCTTGTAGACCGTATGTTATGTATTTATGTATACTGTACACTGTAGGCAGTTTTTTAATACCCTGTCTAGCAGTGAGGGATGAGTCGCCTGCTCATTGTCTGGGGGCTAAAGCCCGGCCCTTCAGAGAGTATAAGCCTACGTGGTTAGTGATACCAGATGAGACAGTTTAGTTACGTTTCTTTTTTGTGTTGATATTTTCAAAGTAAAATAAAACAAATAATATTTACATGTATATAGTTGGCCTACTGTGACTAGGCCTTAGGGATTAGTATATATGTGAATTCACCTTTAGATTCACAAACAATCCTGTTTGTCCACGTTGGTCTACAAAAAAAAATTGGTGGGGGGGGGGGCGGAGAGTGTGAGGATGGGGAGAAATGCAACTTCAAAACAGATAGTTGGTGGAGTGGTAGCAAACTTTACTTTGACGCTGTAAAATAAAGTTCAGTATAGTTTGCACGGTGGTACATATATTCTCAGACAGGGGTAGGAAGCTTCAAAAAGTGGGGGGGGGGCACAACATCAGAGGGGCACTTTCTCATTCCTCAACCACCACTCGTTATGTTATAAACCGATACACACCTGCCATTTAACTTAAATATATATGATGTGTGAGTATGCTATCAATACTATTTATTGAGATTGTTTATTTTTAACCGTGCTACAAAATGAGATGGGATGCCAATCTAAAAATAGCATGTACAGACTAAAATAAATAATTAAAATAAAATATTAAAATTAACTAAGGCTTAAGATATCCAAAAGACAGTTTTTCATCAAAGGGGCACATTTTATTTGCTAATAGGGCATGCGCACATTTGCTATTTGGAAAAAAAAGTAGGGGGACGTGCCCCCGGCTTCTACCCCCGTGTTATCAGATAATAATGCCCACAGGGTACAAAATTCATTGTTATATGCCTGTTCGAGTGAAACGACCATTGGTGGCATGCCAAGTCTTTCGGTTTTCGTTCAATACTATTAACTCACAGACATCCGTTATACCACAATGGGGTCAAACAAATGGCGCGCTATTGGCAAAATGAATGGAAAAAGGAATGGAAAAATAAAAAGCACTGGACAATATAGATATTTTTGGTGACAAAAATAGCTATGACACTAGTCGCAATATGATTACCGGGGAAATGTTGGTTTCCCCATGCAGTGATAACGAATCAACATATGTATGCATCGCCATATCGGAAGGGGAGGGGTGGAGCACCAAATTGTGCTGACATGCGTAATGGGGACGGGTTAATAAGGAACCCCTCCTCCTTTGAGAAAGAAATGTTACGGTAATTAAGGGAGTTAAATGTAAACGAAATACTGTGCCACGCCAGGACTTGTGATCTTTATTTGGATAATATTTAGTTTGTTAATACCCGTCTAGCAGTGAGGGATGAGTCTCCTTCTTATTGTCGGGGGGGTTTAGCACGGCCCTCCAGAGAGTATAAGCCTACGTGGTTAGTGATACCAGATGAGACAGTTTAGTTACGTTTCATTTTTTGTGTTGATATTTTCAAAGCAAAATAAAACAAATAATATTTACATGTATATAGTTGGCCTACTGTGACTAGGCCTTAGGGATTAGTATATATGTGAATTCACCTTTAGATTCACAAACAATCCTGTTTGTCCACGTTGGTCTACAAAAAAAAAATTGGTGGGGGGGGGGCGGAGAGTGTGAGGATGGGGAGAAATGCAACTTCAAAACAGATAGTTGGTGGAGTGGTAGCAAACTTTACTTTGACGCTGTAAAATAAAGTTCAGTATAGTTTGCACGGTGGTACATATATTCTCAGACAGGGGTAGGAAGCTTCAAAAAGTGGGGGGGGGGGCACAACATCAGAGGGGCACTTTCTCATTCCTCAACCACCACTCGTTATGTTATAAACCGATACACACCTGCCATTTAACTTAAATATATATGATGTGTGAGTATGCTATCAATACTATTTATTGAGATTGTTTATTTTTAACCGTGCTACAAAATGAGATGGGATGCCAATCTAAAAATAGCATGTACAGACTAAAATAAATAATTAAAATAAAATATTAAAATTAACTAAGGCTTAAGATATCCAAAAGACAGTTTTTCATCAAAGGGGCACATTTTATTTGCTAATAGGGCATGCGCACATTTGCTATTTGGAAAAAAAGTAGGGGGACGTGCCCCCGGCTTCTACCCCCGTGTTATCAGATAATAATGCCCACAGGGTACAAAATTCATTGTTATATGCCTGTTCGAGTGAAGCGACCATTGGTGGCATGCCAAGTCTTTCGGTTTTCGTTCAATACCATTAACTCACAGACATCCGTTATACCACAATGGGATAAAACAAATGGCGCGCTATTGGCAAAATGAATGGAAAAAGGAATGGAAAAATAAAAAGCACTGGACAATATAGATATTTTTGGTGACAAAAATAGCTATGACACTAGTCGCAATATGATTACCGGGGAAATGTTGGTTTCCCCATGCAGTGATAACAAATCAAAATAGGTATGCATCGCCATACCGGAAGGGGGAGGGGGAGGGTGGAGCACCAAATTGTGCTGACATGCGTAATGGGGACGGGTTAATAAGGAACCCCTCCTCCTTTGAGAAAGAAATGTTACGGTAATTAAGGGAGTTAAATGTAAACGAAATACTGTGCCACGCCAGGACTTGTGATCTTTTTTTTGTGGATAATATTTAGTTTTACAAATATCAATCTTTATAAAATACATATCTACAAATAGAACAATGCATGGGATAAAGAATCTGTCCGTATAGTGAATAAAACCATACATTGAAACTGATACACAAGAGTTTGTGTAACTTTGCACCTTTGAGGCTATTAAACTCTTTTTGTTTCCCCGTTAAGTTTGTTTTGCATCTAAGGAACTGAGCTGATGGTCGTTTATATCATGAATATAGTCCAACCACTTACTTTATGAATCTCGGATGTTTATAGGGTGATTTCTCACAAATTGAGCAAAGTGTCTGTTCTTATTATGGAACCTGATTAGGAAGTTGGTATGTGTGTAAGTGTGTGTGTGTCTGTGTGGGAGAGACTGTGAGGGAGTGTGATTAATTTGGTAATATTTTTATTTTTTCAATATTCGTGTGCGTATAGTCTGTGCACAAAAAGGAAAGGAAATCCGTCCATCCATCCATCCCTTCTGAATCTTACTTTAAGCACTTTTAACCGGTATCATTTGCCAAGCAGTTATAAATCTTGTGTTGCTTTTAATGTAACTTCTTTGGCAAATGTCGACGCTCCTGACGATCGTCTCGGTGACTTAGTAAACAAAAAGTAGCACAAAACTGTTCAGTTTAGTGTAGTGCTTTATCTGTGAATGGCAATATGGAATATGAAGACATTATTGTTACTTCTGATTCCAAAAGGAGGATCAACATATTCAAAATGCTGATGGAAATCAGTATTTGTAATCTTCCAGATTATGATTATAATGATGACATGATGATAACATTTAACATAATTTTGTCCTTCAGTTATTTGTAACACATTGTCACACATGTCATTTGAGGCCGTAACAGTTTTCTTTCCCATTGCGTTTGATATGCATCTGACGTAATGGTCTGTGTGTAATCTTCATAGCCCAGTCACTAATAATTGATGAACCTCACCGGCTCAAAGGGTAATTTTGCAATGATACAATTAATAAAAAATGCAACCTGAAAATGTGTTTTTTAATGGTCTACAACACATCATAATTAAGTTTGTGCCTCGAGTCATCCTTTCAATATTTCTTCGTTTCTGAATTGAACCCTTATCAATTTGGTTCGTATCTTATCATTTGAAACAACACGACTTAGTATCACTGTATAGTTTTGCTATAGGCCTACCTTTTGTACTATTCCAACTTCTTCGGCGTTTCATTGTCAAAATGGCTTGCGTACAGAGAGTTAAACGATATGTGTAACAAAATCTGGCATTGCCAAGATGGAATAGACGAACTTGGTTGTGGTGAAGATTTAATAGTCTCGTTTTGAAGGCCGATATAATTAACGGGTTCATCAACGGTCTAACCGTACGGTTATATCCAAGGGCGGCGGAAGCACTTTCAATCTGGGGGGGCACCAACGTCGAAGGGCACTATGCAGAAATTCGATTGGACTGATGCAACCTGATATTTAGTACCCTTTATAACTCTTATTGTATTATCTTATTTGCGTATACACATCACTCCATCAACGCCCCCCCCCCTCAAGGAAACAATGCATACTAGCACTACAGTATCTAATGTGCAAATTGGGAAAGAAGGAAAAAGACAAAATGAGGTGAAATCATTATAAAGTCCAAGTCCCTGCACACGCGATCGATACATGCATGAAAGCAAATGAAATATGTGAAAATACTGAAAGAAAAGTAATTTTCTATGTGTTTTTCAATGGTTAAACTGATATTATTATGATCATTATTATTGCAACGACTTTGCCAATAATTATAACCAATTTAGAAGGGTTATAACACGGCAAATGATTGTATGATATAGGCATGCGATGTAATAACCGGTGCATGCCTATATGATATGCACATTAACGTGTTGAACGCGCGCGAAGCGCGCGAAAAATTTTGGTAATATTTTTCGGGCAAGTCGTTACAGCCCCCCAAATCAAATTGGGCTCCTACGCCTGTGGTAGTAAACATTTAAAACTTCCCGAAATATTTCATTCGACGTGGGTTTCGCTTTGTAAACTCTTTTTTATTTAGAAATTTTTATGTAGAAAAAGGGCACATTTTTAATCTGAGGAAAAGTGGGGGGGGCACGTGCCCCCTGTGCCCCCCCGGTTCCGCCGCCCTTGGTTATATCGAGATAAGGCACGGAATATATCTCAGAATGTTACAATTTATTGAAATCTTTAAAAGGGATATTGTCTCGAAACGATAACCCGTAGTTTCATAAATAACTATTGTATATATGTATGGGTGCATAAACGGTGCGTGTATGTATGTAATGTGTGTTTGTATGTGTGCATGTATGTGCGTATTTTTGCATGTGATGTATTGTATGTATGTACATATCAATATGTTTTGTCGCGCTTCACGTAGAACTGTGCCCGTCCCCGGCACACGCAAATCACGTTCATTGGAAAACTGTACAGATATGCACTTCGGAGCGCTCTTTGATGTCGTACATGACTGATATTATTTAATACATGGATTTTCGTGTACACCCAAGTGTACACTACTGATTAGAGTGGGGGAAAACAATTTAACAATACAAGTTGTACATAGGGACCTGGATGGATTTCCAGGTAATGTTTTTCTACAGTGAACAATAGGGTTCAACTATTGACCGCGCGGTGTTTAATAAAAAAATCTCTGATTGAATACGTCATAGTCTAAAACTAGCCATTTATGTCATATTCTTCTTTTACATTGGTGACACTCACCACATAGGGACCTAAACCAATTAAACACCTTTGTAACAAACACGTCCTAAAAATGAATATTCATATTCAAGGTCGTCTCGCCTTGAATACCCGTGCAAAGTACATGTGCATACATGTATACATGAGACATATTAGAAGCCCCGCCCATTCCACCAATCGAGATACAGAATGAGGCAATACTCATTGGGTCGGCTGGACTATTGGCAGCTTTGAAGTTGACAGTGGAAATGCGACTCTTCCATTGAAACAAATTTATATGATGTATGTATGGGTGTAGGTATGTACGTATGTATGTATTGCAGTATGATCACTTCTCGGCCTTTTGGCTAAGATCATGTGTAGTATCTGTTCCCTTTCGAGGGTAATGGTGATGCACACCTGACGATGATCATACAGTCACAGTCCCGATGCAAGGGGAATGGGTTTGAGAGCCTCGGCTCAGTCGTTTGGTAGTTTGGTTTTCGTGCCCAGTTTCTTTCCTGGGTGACTTTTCCTTAAAAAAAGTGTTTGTATTGCAGTTAAAATAAACGAAACGAAACTTAAACCCTACTATAGAACACTGGAGTCGTACTTGGTGTTGCGCTAAATACTTTCTGTATACAGTGAGTAATGGACTAATGGCAGACCTTTTGACTGTGAACGAAATGGGTTCTTCTTGTGATATTGTTAAACTTACCGTACACGTACGATCGACAGCATTGCTAAATGAGGTTAACGTTGTTGCTTGCACCCTATGGATATTATACTTCGGGCTACAACTACAATGAAATCACACAACCATGGAAATACGATAGTACTTAAGGGTGTTATGTAAATACGACACACCTGTCATAACAGTATCTTTTAATTGGCATTCTTATTTGAAAATTAAGAAAAAATATCGTGTTGCTTCAGCCTAGAACTCGCAGACATTGTCATTGCCATTGACCATGCGATTCAGTTTTCACAAAGTGAAAAACTGGGAAATTAGATTTACAGTTATAGCTGATACTAAAATCGCACTCACTTTTAGAGCATATTAATATAGAGGAAAATAATGGCATGCAACCCCTATACTATTAATGCTTCTGATAATGTGTTAGTTACGGCAGTAAACTGCTTATACAAGAGTGTACACCCAAATATGACTATACTGGGAAACTATCAAATGAGCTAAGTGAAGTGAAATATATTCACCCCTTAATCTGACGTCATATACAGATCAGTCGATACCCATGAGCGATACGATGCTCACAGACACGCGTATCTTTCCAAAATATGATAAACTTAACACACCTAACATAATACAGAGCAAGTTGTGAATATAGTCTATCATAAAGTTTAATTTCATGGGTAACCATACATATGGTGCGAAAGGAAATTGTGCCCACACAATGCGACATGAGACTCGATTCTCTTTTATTTCGTCCTTGTAGGCATCTTGTGACTGTAATATATATATATATATATATATATTTATATATATATATAGATATATATATATATATATATATATATATATATATATATATATATATAACACAAAATGTAATAAACGCGAAAAGTAATAACACAAAATGTGTAAGCCTGTGTCAACCAACACAACCGTTATGTGTGCCCTGAATATTAACTGAAATTTACATGAATACAAGTGGTGTAACCAAAGTGTTCTATTATGGAGCTAAACGGGTTCAGCGAGGATTCACATGGAGCAAGTATTGTGACTTTTAATGTAAAAACTAACGATAATGTAAAACGACTGATAGTATTACAAACCAGAACGGGTTTTGCTTTAAAACAGATATGTAAAAGATGTTGGTACTATCAAACACTATTTAGTTTCATGTTAACTTTATTTTTTTATAACAGGTGACCGGTATGTAATTAAATGGTCACCTAAGATGTATATGAGCTAAAACGGGTTGTTTGTTTTGAAAAAAAAAAAAACATTTGGAGGCATCTTCAAAATAGAAACCACTTACACGAAACTTTACTTAAACTTAAAATTTGCACAAGACGCCCGAACTCTTGCAAAATTGCCAGAAACAATTACCGCAAATAAAGCCAAAAGTGACCAGGTGTTGCGACCAAGAGAACCGTGTGTGTGTATGTGTGGAGGGTTGGGGTGCTGCATCGCTTCCTACGTATATGCTTGAAATACAATGTATGGGCCTGTGTTCGATTCAACCCCTACCTTTGATAATAAACAATGTGTGTCAGATCACTGTGCGGTCAAGATTGGCTTTACAATGCCGGGTGTGAAGTTGTGAACGCAATAATATACTTAATTCTATTTTATTTAATGGAGACATGGATTATAAAATGATCACGTGACTTGTATGACTCCCATCTATGAAAAGTATGTCATGAAGAAAAGTTATTACATTTTGTGTGATTACATTCCTCGTTAAATATTATTATTATCTGGTTTGTATTACATTTGCGTCAAAAAGTTATGACACAACTCGTGAAAGGGTTATTAATTTTCCGCGCAGATTCTATTTTGCCGCGAAAGTTATTACATATCTGGTTAAGATTACACTTTGCGTCAATTATCATATATGTCGCGGCTTAACATACGGTTGTCCATACATGCATGGATTTGAAAGAGGAAGAGTTAGAAGGGATTGATTATTTTACAATATCGTGGAAATTAATAAAATATCTTTCATTCGAACAATAAATATGATAATCATAAAATAATGTAACTAATAGAAGCTATGTTAGATACTAGAGTATTCCAAAGTGTCACTTGGGTACTCTATGCATGTCTTTTCATATATAATTTCTCTTGCCACTTACTAGTATACTGGTACTTTAAAGGAACTGTTATTTGGAATGTGGCTTTATCTTTCTTGAGATCAGCAATGTATTCTCTCTTCCAATGCTTTATAATCAATTGACAATTAACTGTTATTTCTACCCCACATTGTTTACAGATGGAATAAGCAGCTCAATTCAAATTTAGAGGTTCACGTTGGAGTTGTTAAATTTCAAGAGAGTTCGAATGAAGACAAAACTAACGGTGTAACAGTTTAGTCCGTGTAACCAACAACGATGGGGAAGATTCGGGTTTAGTTCTTATGAAACTGAATGAAACAGATCAAATTAACGTCACGGTTGTGGCGTTGAGCCGCATGCTTTTAAGCTATTGTCTTCATTGAATTGAAGTCTCTATTGTACGTTTGAAAGTCATTATATTCAGCAATGTCAGTTATTCCAACGGATACGTAGTTTGCCAGAAATAAAGGAATGATAAAGTTTTTATTTGAATTTAGAAACAATCCAACTGGCATCAAGGTGTTAGGAAACTTATACGGTTGCATTTTTTTACAGAAGTATTTAATATTTTGCATTGGTGGTATGTTCGTGTTACGAGTAGTAAATAGGAAACCGTCTATGCAAATAGTACTATGAGTTGCTTATTTCCCACATGTGAAAGTTTATTTGTCAAAAAGACTTTGATCAACGATTAAAATTATTTCGCTTACTCATGCTGAACAATTATGGATAGCTTCATTTTAACTATCATAGTATCCTATACATAGTATCCTATATCATCAAACTAATGAATATTAAAAACAAAACAAATAGTTGCTTCAGATGTGAATGCTACCGTTGGTGTCAATTTTAGTAAGTTTAGGTGTATCTCCTTATAAATTACTACATCGATCTCAAACGATAAAGTGCTGTGCTTGGAGTTCGTATTTTTTAATTCATTGTTTGATCTATCATAGGACAAATACAAAGAGAACATATGCAACTTCCGTGATAATGATCTTTAATGAACAAAATTTGTAAATATGATGACATGAGACATACAAACTACACATTTGTAAACCAGGTTCAATGACATCATTTTATTTAGATTTCTGCAGAAGTTAAATTTCAATCATTGTTAGTCTTTTCCCACAAACCAAACATTAATGATTTTTCCTGTTACCATGCACTTTCTTGCAAAGAAAAAAACGTGTAAATTTAAACGTATAATAAGAGTGTTTTAATTTTATTAATTGAAACCGTAAAAGATGCTTTCATCTACTAGTAATTGAAATAGTACTAATGCAGTAATTTCCGTAGTGACCAGACATTTGAATGTAAAAAAAGAGACATTTTAACGTCTTTTGTTCTGTTACCAAGAAAAATATGGAATATATATATAAAACAATACATCATACATGCAGAATTGAAGCGCGTGAAAGATAACTAAATCGTTCAGCCGGGAACTGATTAGAAGTAACTGTACAGTTTGATGAAAGAAAACTAAGCTAAAATGGTAACATCTTTGAAATGTCTGGCCCAGCATCGTTGTAAACTTAATCTTCGTAAGCTTTTTACTTCATCAACGAAACCAAAACATTTATGATTAATCTACCACCATTCCATTTCTTGGTACATAAATTCTCGTATGTAGCTACTGGAAGGCCAAATTAAATCATAGATGTTGAAATTCATCTGACTAAAAGACAAAAACAAGAACAAAACTCGTTCAGAAATAGTTAGTACTAAAGTGCAGACTGATTTTAAATACTAACTTTGCTGGAACGATATGTTTGAATGCACTTGAGCGCTATTATCTTAGTCACTACAAGCTGTTTTGCTAGGTAAGCAGTTTGGTAACCGATTTGTCAGATGATACATAACGAGTAAAAATGAACTAACAACATCACTAGTACGTTTTAGGCCTATAGTAATATCACAGACTGGAATAAATATCTTGGCAGTGAAAAGGAAAGATACTCATAAAAAAGGAGTTAACATAATATGAATGATATATTGACAAATAAATCTTTAATTAAATTCCATTATTTCTCGCATCAATGCTGTATGACTGGAAACGAGAGGAAAAATCTTGGGTTGGGATGTCTGATCACAGGACCAACGATACGATTGTCGGACCACAACGCCAATGACTTCAGGACATCCACTGGTGGTGTCGGCATTCATCACAGGACCCCCATAAAGATTCTAAAAGCGAAAATGAATTATAAATTTTATTACTTAATTAAATGAAGGAAACGATACATCTGGTTGATCTGTTTTCTCCTCTAAATAAAGCTGAAATCAGTGTTTCCATTTGCAAACATGCCAGGTGATAAATTGGCTTATGATAAAGAATAATCGAAAATTCGATATCATGAGCAAAAATCAATCAACATAAAAAGCATCTATCAATAGAAATCTGCTAAAAGTTGATTTAATTCTGAACTATATCATTCCATTACCTAGAGTACATATAATCTACCCTCCTTAATAGGATAGTACAAGAGTTCCTATTTTTATCAAATGTTAGCATTATTTAACACATGTCCTTTAGATGGATAGATAGATGGATGGACAGATAGATGGATGGATTAATGGATGGATGGATGATTGGATGGATGATTGGATAGATGGATGGATGGATAGATGGATGGATGGATAGATGGATGGATAGATGGATGGATGGATGGATGGATGGATGGATGGATGGATGGATGGATGGATGGATGGATGGATGGATGGATGGATGGATGGATGGATGGATGGATGGATGGATAGATGGATGGATAGATGGATGGATTTTTTTCGTCCATTAGAATATGCAAATTTTTATCCCTGTAGCAAAACATACAAATTCTTACAAATACAAAATTGCAAAACAGTCTAGAATTAAAAACAACATATAAAACTCAAGACAACCTACCGAACGAACAGAATTGGGTAAAAACGAAACCCGAATCTGTTATGTTTAGACCGTGGCATGCGATGTCTGCTACCTCAACGGCATAAGACATAGTTCGGGAAAAGAGGATGTGTTTCATCATGTAATATTCTATTCATATTCTGGTGTACCATATCATATCAGAGACAGATTTCAGACAAAAACCACTACAAATAGCACGGTTTGCGGCCAATTATAAAATTGTTTTAAGTTATTTGTTAATGACAAACAACTGGCTCTTTCCAGCATATTCCTTGGAATAATCAATATTGTACTTTTATAAGATCTTATCTGAGGAAAATATTGTCATTAGAAAGTAAAGAAGTGTTTCTCACATAGCAGTCAGCTCCATAGCCCTCGATGTATCCAGTGCAGAAAGAGTCTTCTTGGCCATGGATATCAGAATATCTACGACGCCTACAGAATTCAGAGGATACCACAGGTTCCCTGCTCACAGAAAGCGTAGCACCACCTGAATCAGATGAAGCAAAGCAAGTCGTAAAACAATTTAACAACTTGGCATACAACCAAAACGTAAGCTTTGAAACAAGTAAGTAACAAATTTGGTAATAATAATAAAGACCGAAGATTTATTTGTATTTGGGATCAGCTGAGTTGTTAATTTGCACGGACATATTACGAAGATTAAGATCAATGCTATTTTGTGGGGAACAATTACATGAACGTTTCACCTGGTATCTTATCAGTTTTGTTTCAAATGATCATTCTTAGTTTGTGGAATATCCTATATATTATATGAGAGATATTATCACTCACAAAGTTTGCTTTTCCTGGATCTAATGATTAAATTCTTACTCTCGTGCATTTTTATGTGTTACCGTCACAGAAACTGTTCCAGGTTGGGCAGTCGTAGGCACATTGTAACCCATTTTATTTCACATATTGGGGTGCTGGACTTAACTATTACACAGGGTTTAATATATAAAGCCAAGATATTTCAAAACTCATCTTGTTTGTCTCCAAAGATAAAAAAAAGCGTTGTCAAAGAAAGTCAAGGGTATATGTGGCTACTGACCAGTTGGAACACCAGTATTCCAACCAAAGATGTTAACATAGGCACCAGATTCAATGCCAGAGTCATTCCTAGGAAGGCAGGCAGAAAAAATCTCAGTAGCGAATGCATCAACTGTTTCATTCAGTTTCATAAGAACTAAACCCGAATCTTCCCCATCGTTGTTGATTACACGGAATATAGCTGTTACATCGTAAGTTTTGTCTTCATTCAAACTCTCTTGAAAGTCACCAACTCCAACGTGTACTTCTAAGTTTGAATTGAGCTGCTTATCCCATCTGTAAACATTATGGGGTAAAAATAACAGTTCGTTATCAATCGATATAACGTATTAGAAGAGAGAATATATTGCAGATCTTAAGAAAGGTTGAGCCACTTTCCAAATAACACTTCATTTATATTACCAGTAAGTGACAAGAGAAATTATATATTAAAAGACACACATAGAATACCCAAGTAACACTTTGGAATACTCTATTGGTTTACATTCTTTTATGATTTCCATATTATTGTTCGACTGAAAGATATTTTATTAATACCACGTTATTGACAAATATTTAATCCCTGCTAACACTTCCTCTTTCAAATCCATGATATATGGACAAGCGTATAATAAGCCGAAAAAATACTAATGGACGCAAAGTGTAATCTTAAACAGATATGTTATAACTTTCGCGGCAAAAAGTAATCTTAGCGAGAAGTTAATAATCCTTTCACGAGTTTATGTTATACCTTTTTTGACGCAAATATAATATAAACGAGATAATAACAAGATTTAATGAGTAATGTAATAACGCAAAAATGAAATAACTTTTGTTCATGACATACTTAAATACACTTTCTATAGATGGACGTCATAAGTCATGTGATTATTTTATAATCCTTATTTCCCAACTTCTAATAAAATTGTGTAAAACTGTGTTATGGGTAATATTGCGTTTACAACTTCACACCCGGCATTGTAAAGACAATCTTGACGGCAACGGTAATCTGGCACACACTATGTATTATCAAAGATAGGGGTTGAATCCACCACAGTCCCATACGCTGTATAACAAGCAAAGGTAGGAGGCGAGGCAGCACCCCCCACCCCCCTCCACACACACACTCGGTTCCTTCATTCGCATAACCTGGTTACTTTTGGTCTTATTGCGGCAATTGTTTCCGGCAAGTTTGCAAAAGTTCGGCGGCTTTGGACATATTTTAAGTTTTAAGTAAAGTTACGTGTAAGTAGTTTCTGTTTTGAATATAAATATTTTAAACATGTCAAGTAAATAAAAAGTTTGACTCATAACTTAAATAATAGAACACTTTGGTTACACAGCTTGTATTCACGTTAATTCCAGTTAATATTCAGAGCACACTTAACGATTGTATTGGTTGACATAGGCTATTAAATTATGTGTTATAACTTTTCTCGTTAAGGTTTTAATCACATTTTACGTCAAATATGTATCACATAACTCGTTAAAGAATTATTACATTTTGCCTCAAAAGCTATTCCATTTTCCGTTATGGTTACATTTTGCGGCGAAAGTTATTACATATCTGGTTCAGATTCTATTTTTGCGTCAATTATTAAATTTTGCAGCGTAACAAGCGTATGGCAATAGACACGTGAACAGTTTTGCCGCGATTATCAAACGATATTTGAGTAGATATTAACAATTGTAAGCTCGTCTGCAAAATGTCAGTAAATTATTGAACGAATATGCATTAAAAAATACAATCTTATAAAATAATCTAAGTTGTAAAGCGTAATGGCAGCTTGTTAAAAGGGATACTCCACCACAAAGTGAGATAGATATCTTTTCAAATATCATAAACTCATGGAGCATATTAATTAGAACACATAACAACAACATAGATTGAGTACCGTTTATTGCTACAACGTGTGACAGTTAATTGAAAATCACTTTCCGCAAAGCTTAACTTAATGCCTCACATGTCATCAGATGACGTCAACACCCATCTACTGTTGATAAGAGTGCCTCCACAAAGTAACCGTAGATTCTTGGTAATCAAAACCAGGCAGCCTGTATTTGGTAAACCATTCTCCGCTCCAGCTTCGAAATCTTCCTTACTTCCACCTATAAATAAATGTATATATATATATATATATATATATATATATATATATACCAAAAACTAACGAAATATATGGTTTTCATGGGCACGAGGTCAACGGTCACATATTTAAATGTCAAATGTATATTTTATACCGGTACCCAATCCTCTTTGTTACAGGCCTAGTGAAAAATGAGGAGCATAACCTAGGCTATACTAAACCTAGATCTAGCTTAAGCCGCACTAGCCTGTTAGTTTAGGCATGGATAAACGATAAATTGAACTAGGCTATGAAATACAATTTTGTGCCTGGCCTGCATTCCAGCCAGTGTGACATACAGTGTTAGAACGCCGGTAACGCGCAGCGATGGCTATCTCAATAATTATTGTTCAATGGGAAAGTCGCAGTCTGCTGGCGATGAGATATACAACTCCGTGGATTGCCTTCTAGTTTGTAATTCGGCCACGTACATCAGAGCTTTGCATATATTATCATACTACTTTATGTATGTCCGTACTCCTGTAGAGTTTGATTTTATCGTTGCAGTTGGGAGAGGACGAATAAGGCGCCCTATTATGAACTGAACTGCTGCGACCCTTTATGACCAATTGCTGCTATTTGCGAGAAAGAACTTATTTAGCTTAATGATTTATATTAATTTGCAGTCATCGACTATGTAGTTTACTTACTCTTATTCCACCAGGAAGCTAAGAGTCCATGTTTTGATAATTGATTATAAATAACTTATCTTTTTCTCAATATTAGAACAGCTCAAGCACACTACATCTCGATTGTGGATAACAATATTAGTTTATATGAAGCATGTCGAAGAGGACAATTATGATGTATAAAATGTTTTTACTATATGGTTGTTTTACATACCTTACGTAGTGCACTACATGGACCAGGCAAGTAATAATATTCCACAAACATGAGTATATGATACATGTTATAAATAATGTACCTCACACACAATACACCACATATTCTGCATAAGACTACTGCATGTTCTCATATACACTGATAGAATGAAATATTGTTAAACTGAAGTACATACCAAGTAATTACGTATTTAACAGATGCTTCCAGACAGGTGAATTTCAGTCAAGTACCATATTTTGTAGTTAATATACTAGCCTAGGGATAATTCTAAACTCATATTACATGAACCTTTCCTTTCATTTCCAAGCTTCATGTATAATTTTTTTTTTCAGGTGCAAAATAAATAACGGTATGATGATAAACAAACATCCCTTCCAAACAAGCATTCATTATGACCCAATAGCAGGAACACATTGACTTGATACTTACTTTCTGAATAATCTGCGGAATCTAGAAAGAAAAAGGAATGTCGACCCAATGAAATATTTCTGCCTCTCCCTCTTTAAAAACAGATTTGCTGAAAAACCGTAGTTGTATACATTATTGAGTCATATTTGTACAGTATCGG
The DNA here is from genome assembly GCF_037975245.1 of Apostichopus japonicus. Classification (NCBI taxonomy): domain Eukaryota; kingdom Metazoa; phylum Echinodermata; class Holothuroidea; order Aspidochirotida; family Stichopodidae; genus Apostichopus; species Apostichopus japonicus. Next base: position 5,014,013 of record NC_092570.1, read on the forward strand.
GAGTATAACAGCCTATTTACAGTTGTAGAAAGTAGGAACATATTTCTGTTAATGTAGTAATAACTAAATTCTTGCCCGATAGTAAATTATTGGGTTGTAAACGGAAGGCCTATTGAACTCAACAATGACAGGTCGAAGGACAAGTAAACCAATAGATATAGAAAACAAGCGTACATGTGACTTCATTATGCACGATTATTATTAATAATCATTTAATATCAACTAAAGGAGGATGCAACATTAACAAACAAATAGATCTGAACATCTTTAAAGTTAAATGCAATAGTATTGGTCACTTATATAGTATCAACATCTTTCCACAGAGCATTCCCTTACCAGTAATTGTGTAATTATTATTATTACAAACTTGAACTGTCGTGATGGATTATTAGGTTAGTTTCGAAGAAAAATAAAACGTTGAAGAGGAAATGATCTTACCAATAACTGACGTAATTTCAGCTCTGAAGCCTTGGCATGTTTTTGAGAGATCACTAGTAAATCTCATCCACATACTCGAATGGTAGAAGGAAAAGTCATCTGGCAGTGATTTTCCGCTAAACGCAGCCAGCTGAGATGCTGTACGTGGTTCTACTCCACCACCCAAGGACACATAGTCCCAGTTCTGTTCCAAGCTGAAGTTTGTAAATTTCACCAAGAATCCATACCCGTCTATTGTATGAAAGTTCCAGACTTTGTCAACTTTTACAGGATAATCTTGAGGAAACGTAGGGGATTCTATCACCACTTTCTCATCAGGATCAACATATATGACGTCACCTGTAAATAAATCAAATGGTTCTACTCAAACACTATTTCCTTTTACTACCAATTTATCTTCAGTGGTCTATTTAAACATCAAGAGCATTACGTTATAGGGTCCAAGATGCTGATCCTAACATATCCAATAAAATAATGCGAAATATATAACTGTTTGCATTTGATGACTGATTGTGGATTTGTGAATGCACTAAAAGGCACTTCAGTAAGTTTTCAGCCAAATTATATGTTTGGTAACTCATACACAGTATAGCCTTACAATAGGCTTCAAATGTACGGAAACATGATCGTTCAGTACAAAACAAATATGAGTGTCCATTAATGATGTGGAAATGGAATTAGTCAAAAACTATCTGTTGAATATGTGTGCTATACAAGTCACTTCGGGTTTTCGTCAAAGGCATTTATACTTTGTTGTTCACTTTTAAATTGTCATACAACAGGGTTGTCAATATTAGCACAGCGGAAAATGGCACTTTTGTAGATCGTGACAAATTCAAGGAATGGAAAAGACAAGTGTTTCGAGGATCATTCCAGAACTGAAGCAGCAGGTATTTGCCGTTCTCTCACTCCAATATGGTGAATAAATATGACATACCACAACGGTAGAGAAAATAACACACACAACCTTTGATATTACTTTTATGATAGGCCTTTTAAATGAAGTTGTACTTTGAAAATCGTTCCTAATTTACATTTTTGATAGTGCAAAGACAGAAATAACAGCACTAAAATCAACCGAAAACAGTTTTGAGCAGTAGCTTTGAAAGATATTCCAAAGTTTTCGTTTTAGTTTAATTGCATTTGACTAGACTAGTGTAACAGAATAAGGAATTTGGAGCAGGACTATTCTCTTAAATTAAGGTTTGCAAGTAGTCATGTATACGTGAAATCAAGACATAAACGACATGTCCAATAGCGTAATATCACTTACTAATGCCAATGTTTGGGACAGCAGACAGCTTGAAGATAACACCGTCAATTAAAGTATATCTGCTGGTGTAATGAATCCAAACTGTGCTAGAACGTAGGAGATGGTAAGAATTGGAGTATCGTTCAAGCTCAGCTATTTGATTTCGTCCTATGCTGTCACCACCTCCAATTGTGATTGTGGTGTCATATCCAAAGTTTATGCCAAACGTTTGTAGTTGTATACCATATCCGAGAGGAGCGTTTATTACCCATGTCACTTCAAGCGAATTGGATATTCCGGATACGTAATCGTCAGTAGACAAGATGGTCTCGTTATTAACATCAAGTTGAATGTCATAGACTGTAGAGTCATGAAAGCAAAAAGCCAACATCGTGCGTGAAAGGATCGTGAGAATAAAACAATATTCCAATTCATATTGCTAATATTCTATTAGACTGAACTTCACATATCTTTGTCCAGATAAATGCCATTAAACTGACTTTGAAGTACTTATCTTGTGAAGTATATTTGAAAGGTCTTACATTTCTTTCTTAATGCCTAAATACAAGTATAGGTCAGATGGTAAATGTATTTTGAAACTGATAATGCAAAAGAACGCTTAGTATCCTGGTGACATTTTCACTCAATTCCTTCATAAACTTTACAACAACTTTTCACATGACACGTTTTGTGCCGAAAATAACTTGAAACCAGGTTTGATCCTATTGAAGAAACACTTGGTGTTATGTGTGACACACTTTATGTTATTCACACAAATTCTCATCCAATTGACTACATTTTAACTGGGATACATCAAAATATGAGTAAACTACAATAAGTGATGTGTTGTTAACTTCACTTCGGCTTAAATACAATTTGTCTGTATCATATCCAAGGTCTAAACAATAAGGTGAAAAATAAGTACAAATAAATAAGGAATATTGTATGTCATTACGCGATCCATTGTCTCAATTTATAATATTTGAAATCCATAAGCAAAAGCCATTGCACTTGCATGCATAGTCATGTGGTGCACACAATGAGTGTTCTTCAACCTCAAGGAGGAAGTGAAAGCTCAACGGTCTTATTTGTTTCATAACATGATTAAAGTTTTTTTTTATATTTTGAAGTACTCACTATCAGGGATAATAGTTGGCAGTTCCCCACCTAAAATATGAGTCAAAAGAAGCAATAATTAATATTAATATTTTAACGTTAAATGTATGCAACTATGTTTTTTCTCATCTGATTATTTTATTATACTTGCTTACGACAGAATTTAATTATAATTATATCACAAAATAAGTAAATCATTCGGAACATATATCTTTTGTTTGTCAAATGTTACTGAGAAAGCAAGCAGCTTGAAATTGTATGTTTTCTCAGTATATAAGTATTTACTCAACATCAGGAATATCAGTTGATAGGTCTGTAACTATGATGAAAAGAGGGTTTGGGGTAAAAACGAAGAAATATATTTTTGAGACTTTATTTTAAGTTGTCTCGTATCCATGGTTCAGTACTTGCTTATCAAAGAAACAGTTAGAGTATATTCTTTCTTCTGTATATAACTCACAAAATACATTTTAGCAGCACCTAACCATTGCATATCCGATTGACCGGCTGATAAAAGCAGCCCTGACAAGTTTGAACAAGCTACCAAGTTGAGACATGTGTTAAATAATGTAAAATAGTCTTCCGACAGACGGCGTTTACAAAACGAAGTCTTTCCAACTGTGTGACTATTTTAGCCGTTCAAAACATTTATATATTTGCATACAGGTTGTATCAAGTAACAATTAAGTGTGATTAAACATTTTGGCCTTAAATAAATGTAGGCACCTTGGTCCTTGGTATAGTTGCTTTCACAGCTGCGGCCATGAAATGGAGAAATATCAAGTGAGCATAATCTGCTCCAGGAAGTTTAACGGAACTTCCCGTATTTGCACACGGTTAAGATAAGGAAGGTAAACTCCATGCAATGTAAAGGCAAACAAGAGAAGTTGTATTCGTGAATGTATTCTCATTGTATTTATAATATTACATAACTTATCTGATAAAAGAAAACAAAAATTATAATGTGTGAGGTAGTTTAGTATTGTTGTGATGACGTTGAAGACGTAGAGTAAGTTTAGGCCTTTTATAAGGTTTGGATACACTTTTATAAAGTTTTCAATGACACAGGCTTTCATTCTTTTGCTGATGGTCACTTATTCATACAAGACAATCAATGATTAACTTTGATTAGCTGATTCATAGGTGCCACAAATATTCACAACGTATCTTCAGACTGAGACTTTGCTCTTGCTGAAAGTTGTAAACGGTAATTGCTTCCGATTTACTTAACCTCTTTGCACCTTGTACAATCTCTCAAATACAATGACGTATCATTACTCAAGACAGGTAGTGTTTAGATGGTCTTGCCTTCCAAACTACAAGACCTTGTGTCAGAGTCACGTAGTCAACTTGTATTTGCAATTGTCTCCTTCCTTGCTTGGTTACTGTGAGATATGTATGATTCTTTTCTAGATCAGGCATCTTTTGCTTTCACACTTACTTGGATCCTTAGAGTAAAATAGCTCGACATAGTTTGTATTAATGTGTACGTATACTTACCGCCAGGAAGTGCAGTCACCAATCCTGAATCAGAAAAAGAATGCCCAAATAATAATAAATCTTCACGCAAATATTGTCATTAGTTGAATACATTTTAACAGTTAATAGCAACCACTGACGACGTCTGTCAAAGGTGTTTGCTTAAGTTAACAGATACTTTGATATCCAGGACGTATGTTGACGGACTATGCAAAAATGTTCAAGGCATAAAATGTTGGAAGACATTATACATCATATGTGCTACTTTTCAGATACTTTTCAAGATCACATGAATCAGTGAAAGGCAGGGATTAACAAATGATTCGAATCCAGAATGATGCCAAAAAAGACATCTATTGTTCCACATAGAGTATTTTGCCGGAGTGACCGTTAATTTGGTGTTACAAAATAGTTTACACTACCCCAGCTCTAGTCACATTTATTGAAGCATACAGCCAGCCTTAGGTACAAATGATTACTTTGTTGATAACCTTCTAAAGACTATTGATATATGGAAGGCTATTTTCGTGTACCCTTTATGTCTCTTAAAAGCTAACAATCATCAAAATTGAAACAGTCATAGATATTACTAGATGGCAAATAAAAAGCTCGCTATTCCAAGAACAAAAAATACTCTACAACTATTTTGTTGATCATATTGACCGCATTCAACTACATGTTTACCTTCACAATCAGCTTCATCTTCACCTGCTGGACAGTTGATAATATTATCGCAGACATACTCTCCTGCCAAGCAAGTGAGGTCATAACACTGGAAGTAATCTTCAGGACACGCTGTTGATTAAAAGTTGTAAAACGCCAAACATTATGCTCCATTCAGAAACTCAGTACTTTACTTATCCCCCCCCCCCCAGTATATGTTTGCGACCATATTTTGTGAGTATTAAAATTTGAACTTTTATACCGATCAATCGTATGGAAAAGGTACTAACTATACTTCTGAATTTGAAAAATGTTCACTTGACCTTGCAATTAGCAAGTAACCAAATGGTAACATATCCCACTATTCTCAAATTCAACACAAAAGTTTAGCATTGTTTTGTACTTCATACAAGTGTTAAAACATACAAACCTCCGCATACATCGCTGTCTATGCAATCTTCTTCCAAGCAACAGTCCCAGTATGCGACACACTCATCTTCATTCCGCGGTAGCTCAAAGCTGGAACATTCTGATGGAAATGAAACAAGAACTAACTCTCAACACCCTACAACGCTTTTCATTTTAAAATAGTTGTATGAATGTACCAGCGACAAGGGCGTCAGAAAATGTGTTTGCAGTACTGTTTTATATATTGTTGTGTTGTACTACATCTAACACTCGGTTTTATTCTGTTTATGTAACCTGTATTTGCTACTAGTCGTAAAGTTGAACACAAACTACATTCAAATAAGTACTAGCAAACGAGATTTAAGGAAGAAGAATGAATTCAGTATAAAAAGACAATAAATTCACCAAGGGCTTAAGTTAAAACCTTTTGTTAATGTACAGTATAAAGGTCTTTAAATAATTTAAAATCAGTTTGGGATATATTGATCAAAACTGGAAAGAGATGAATAATTTCAAAAAGACCGAAACACCTATAAACTGAAAACTACACACTTTCACCAAATTTCTTTTCTAGCTTGTTGCATATGAACAAACTAGAACATATGATACTAATGAGTAACATTTCAAGTCTCTTGATGATAATAACTGAAAAGTCATGCTGGCATGTTACTTCACATGCATTTAACAACTGTTTTCATATACACGTTATTACAGAGCATAACATGGTCTTACCACAATCGCTTTCATCGAGCCCATCCAGACAGTCAACAAGTCCATCACAAACTTGATTTGGAGATAAGCATCTCTCTCCGCAGGAAAATGCAGGAGGTTTGCATTCTATGGCAAAGGAGCAATGGTAAAACAAAATATCACAATTTAGAAATACAATAGTTTTGTACATTGATTGAGGAGCATAATGTACCAAGGTACAAAAGAGGGATGGCTACATGTGTCGTTAAGTTCTGTAGGTTTACGTTCTGTATGAAAATTACCCAACAAAATAACTCCAACAGACACCACGTGCCCTTCGATATGAATATGAAGTTACATATGAATTGACTTACTAAGATACTGTTTTATTTGTTTGTTTTTTAAATCCAATTGAAAACTAGACCAAGACGATGTTATTTAATGATTGTAGCACAATAGTAGTACTTGCAGCTCCGGTTGTGTAATCCATAATATGTTAATTAAAAAACATGTTAAACAAATTTAACCAAATATTGAAATTCTTATTTTTGGCTTATTTATGGTGTTGTAATTGAAGATGCTTGAAACTTACCGCAATTCTCAATTTCTTCGTCTGAACCATCAATACAATCCCGGTATCCATCACACAGAAACATGTTGTGAATAACATCATCTCCGTACCACGTCGCACATTTAAAATCTTTAAATGGAACATAACATGACATTACATTACACGTTTGAGAACCTTAAAGGTATCACGAATATTGAATAAAAGAAATTCTGGATACCCTGAAATGAGAATTTATTATCCTCTCATATTTTTGATTGGTTAGCAGATTAAGAAATGTATGTACTGACCACAACTATATGGGTCCTCGATACAAGCAAGGTAACCGTAGTGACTGTTTGAACATACTTCATTCCTTTTCACACATTCTCCCTGACCACAACGGACTTCAGAAATGGAGCTGCAAGCTAAAACAGAATTCATAAAATGCTTGATAAATGTTTTAGGTCAGTGCAGTTCATATCTTCTTTATTATTATTATTTTTAGATTAAATCCAAACACTGACGATGACCAACTCATCAGGTATTCATGAGAGGCTGTCACTACAGTGGCATATTTAGCGTGAGTTTGCGTGCTTATCTTGTTTTGTAATAGCCTGGTTAGAAGAGAAAAATAGCAAACTGGCTTGAAAGGCTGTCCTTAAATGCAGAATCAAGCCTTCCATATATATCTCCATTCCAATTTGATGATGGTATTGTTACAATGGTATTATGGCCATTTGATATATACATTGCGTATGTTTATTTTACAAAGAAAACGATCGTGTGATATTCGTTTCCGTCAAGCATATACTCAAGGACCGTGGACAATGCATACACTAAAGTAATGTTAAATAAAAAAAAAATGTTGCACCGAATCATGCAGTCCATTTCATTGCTGATGGAACTATTGCTGTAAAAACTCCAAGTCTTTTTGTCCTGTAGTTTTAAGTACAGAAGATTGTTAAACTAGTTGCATAGTTGTGCCATTGATAGGACAATATAAGGAAATGATGATTGAGATGAAGAGAAAGAAATTTTGCTTTAATAAACCGAATTATTAAGCGAATATATTTGTTCCTTTTTGCCCATTTTGATGAATTAAATGGATATAGTTGAACTTACGACAAGATGTTTCATCAGATTTATCTAAGCAGTTTGTAGTCCCATCGCAGGTTTGATTAGATGAGATACATTCTCTTGTGAGTGTGCACATGAACTCCTCGTCTTGGCATCCACCTTCAAAAACAGAAAAAAAACATCGGTGTAATAAACTGTCCTTTCAAATCAAACAAATTAGGCTATTTGTCATTTGCATTATATGTAAAGACCACTAATTTTTTTTCTTCATATGGCTATGTAAACTTAACAATCCATCCTTTTCTACAGGCACTAAATGTGCCATTATAATTTCTAACCGTCATTTCTTCCGTACCACCAGAATAAAGTATAGGATTATTCAAATTTCAAATGTAATTACCTTATTGACGGTATTTACGAGCTGAATTATAAAGACTTAGCTATTTAAGAGGTATTTTACATTGAAAATTAAGAGTTTAAATTCCATGGTATCCTGACAATTTTCACTATTTTACACCTATTTGATTTATCAAATGATATATATCGATTTTGGCTGTGTATATCCAATTAACGACCTTAGTATGGATGTATGGAGGTGGGAGGAGGGCGGTAATCTCCAAATTATGTTGTACTACCCAAGACATCATCACTGCAAACCTATGCGTATAAAAGTGGATGACAATACAATATATCTCACTTCCTAAAAACTAGCTAACTTGAATACACAAACTCCCGGTACTTGCTTTACTACAGCATATAAACAATTGAAAATATAAATAGGCTACTCCAGTTATCTCTATATCTCCATAAAACTT